>NW_017100212.1:1223457-1242574 GCF_001263275.1 Habropoda laboriosa | reverse complement strand
TTTAACTATTTCTTTAGGAATTTATTTTTTATTTATTCAACGTATTGGATATTTTGATTCATCTTTTAGAATTAATGATGGTATTTTTGGATCGGTTTTTTATATATTAACTGGGTTTCATGGATTACATGTGTTTGTAGGTACTAGATTGTTATTTTCTTCTTATTTGCGTATTTAATTAAATCCTTTACTTCCTATTTCGTGCTTCGAACGTGTATTCTCTGAATTAAAGACGGTTATTGTAACGAAAATTTACGGTAGTTTAGTAGAATCTTGCGCTAAATTTGACGCGATAGAGTTAACATTCTAAACAATCCTCGTTATTCCTCGCAAACAAATTTCCCTTTGGAATTCCACCAAAAACATCGAAATCTCTCCGGAAACCTGCATAAAATTCCAGCATAAAAATCGAAGAATCGTTCGAAATGTCCCTGAAATTGCTCGATCCAGGAGGGAAGAAAGCCACGGGGATGTTCGTCGTCGCGGTGAAAGATAATTCAGAGACTACGCTCGTCTTCGGCGGCAATAACCTGGTCCCCAATTAGCCAGTGGGAAACTACATATTCCGTCTCCCATTTACGACGACATAATGCTACCTGTTTCACGCGGAGCCACGTATAATTACAGGCTAATGCCGGAGCGTCCGCAATCGTGGCAGGTGGCACATAATCGCGGCCTCGTAACCCTCCAACGAGTTAATCCGTGAAGCGTCTCGTCGTTCCTCGCGACGACGACGCCCTGTAACCAGTGTCGTCGTCGTCGCCGTTGTCATAGACGTAGCCTGTCGTCGCCGATGAAATCGTGAGGCAAGAGGCGACACATTTAAAAGTAGCTGTACAGCGAAGCTGATCCGCTTACCGGGTTTAAAAGTCAAGTGCTAAAAGCGCAATTCATCCCATCTAGCCTGGGTACGGGGTAAATCGGCCGTGGAGAGTTTCTAGGAGGAGGATAGAAAGAAAGACAGCACACGACTGTCTCTGCTCGTCGTCGTTCCGACCACTTCGTTCAACGACTCATTTTATTCCCGGACACGGGAAAGTATCGTTGGTCCCGTATGAAAGTCCTCTCCCTTCGACGCTCGTTTCTTCCTTCTTTCTATGCTTCGCGTTCAAGTCCGTTTCGTTTCGTTCATCTGTCTCGCGTGCTCTTCTTCCGACAGTTTCCGTGTTTCCATTTTCTGCCTCTTCCAAGATTGGAGGGTCGACGAAGCGGAAACAAGGGGTGACTGCGTTCCCTTCGTTTCCCGAGAGAGATTTCTTTCTCTTGCGTTTCTTTCTTCCTTTCTTCCTACCTTTCGTCCTTTTGCTTTTCACTCTTCTTTCTGTTTGCGCGCCGGTCGAGCGGCAACGTTTACGGCGGCCCGAAGGTACGTGCACGTATTATTGCGACGGCGAGGATCGCCGTGATAAGCTATGAAATTTTGAAGGCTGGAATTGGCCCTTTAGAGCGATTCTTTGGGGGATATGGTGCTTGGGAAGTTTCGTGTGTGATATCTCGGGTTCGTAAATTTTGTAAACTTGCTATGGGTGTTAGTGTTCTGGTGTTGTTATTAGGATTGAATTTATTCGTTTCTGTGTTGAAACACTATTTTCTGCTTTTATGTGGTGAAAAATCGTTGGAAATATCAAAATTGGAGAATGTAAATGGTAAACTTAGGAAAATAAATTATTGAAATAATTGAATTAAAGAATAATTCAAATGATTGAAAAATGAAAATAATTTGAAAATTATATATGCTGTCTTTCCATTAGGAGAATATTGAAAAAATGTTACACGTTTTGTACAAGTCGATATATGTGTACATTTAAACAATAATAGAAATACTGAAACACACTGTAACAAGTGTTTCAGTGTCTTTATTTAACTTTCTTGCAAAATTCAAATACTTTAACTCTCAACTCAACTCTGACTTACGTTCCTGAAAAAGTCCGAAAACAAAAATTTTTAAAATAGGCCTAATAAAAAATATAGTATATCTTGGGGGCTGTTTTGAACCATATTATCCGATACGATAAAAATTTCGAAGGGTCCACTAACAACAGAATAATCTAAGGTAACCACGTTAGATGGTTCTCCCGGTATAACCTAATTTTCCTGACCAAATCTTATGTCACAACGAAAATTCTATAACTATTAAATTTTTTATAACTAAAAGTACAAGCAATAAAAACTCTCAGTTACTGAATAAGCGTTTCAAAAAACGATCAGCTCTTTACGGTCCGATCGGTCCAATTAATCCGCACTCACGTGTAGTTTGCCTTTATTTCAACATTTCAGCGCAATATTAGTCACAAAATATGAAATTTCATTATTGTTTATAATTTATACTTCATCGTTGTATATCTCAAGGCAAAAATTCCTATGTCGAGTCAAAGGGTTAAGTGTCTCAGCGTGATATCAGTAAGAAAATATTAAATTTCGGTACAAAATTAATGCACAAATAATGCTTCATTATCGTTTAAAATTTATAATTCATCGTTGTATATCTCAAGGCAAAAATTCCTATGTCGAGTCAAAGGGTTAAGTGTCTCAGCGTGATATCAGTAAGAAAATATTAAATTTCGGTACAAAATTAATGCACAAATAATGCTTCATTATCGTTTAAAATTTATAATTCATCGTTGTATATCTCAAAGCAAAAATTCCTATGTCGAGTCAAAGGGTTAAGTGTCTCAGCGTGATATCAGTAAGAAAATATTAAATTTCGGTACAAAATTAATGCACAAATAATGCTTCATTATCGTTTAAAATTTATAATTCATCGTTGTATATCTCAAGGCAAAAATTCCTATGTCGAGTCAAAGGGTTAAGTGTCTCGGCGTGATGTTAGCCACAAAATATTAAATTTCAGCATAATATTAATACATAGAAAAAAGGTTTACTATCTATCTATCGTTTATAATTTATAATTCATCGTTGTACTATACCTCAAGACAAAAATCCCTCGATCGAGTCTGACTCGAGCACCTTAACATTTAACCCTAAGTAACAAACTAACTGCAACCATAAGCCCTAAAAAAATTCGAGAAAGTACTGCTTGCACGTCGGCTAGATCGTGTTTGAAAGTACGCAAGCATCGAAGAGATTTATAGTACCATTTATTCGCCGTGGAGTTTCGAGGGTAGGGGAGCAATAAAGATACGATCGAATTGATTGTACGTCCTGTCGCGATATCGAGAAGCCGTAGGCGTGATGTTCGTCGCGGATATGTCATATTTTCGCAAACTCCTCCTCCCGTGGCGAACTCTATCAGCCTCGCGACTTGTTGCACGTATTATTCTCTACACTCGCTGTATCACGACACGGCCTCGTGTCGATTAATGAAGGAGCAGAGTGCAGATAACGTGCCGCGAAGTACTAATTAAAGATCTCATCTACGCGATAGCGGGGATACTTCCTTTCGTGAATTTGGCGGCGCGAAATCGCGCGAATCACGGCGACAAGACCGCCCCGCTGATAAGCCAAGTGTTTTACAACCGCTTGCGTGAAAATTTCTACCATGTCGACGTCATCTTGATGAATTAGGCCATTTGTCGCGTGGAACGGAGATGTAACAATAATTGCTTTCGTTTCCAGCTCGTCGAAAATTATCTCGAGAAGCGTGGGACGAAGAATGATCGATGCGGTATGGAGAAGGGAAGTTTCGCGATTGAAGAATTTTATTTTATAAATCTGTTGTTACCCAAACACTCTGCGACGAATGAAATATTTGATAAATAGTCAAATTTAAGGAATATCGAAGGTTTCATGTCTCTTCATCTCTCTGTCATAAATGAAATAATCAAATTTAACGAATATCTAACGTTTTACGGACTCACTTGGTGAAAATTAATCGATTTAAACGCCTCTAATTACAAAAAGCGCGCATCAACGCGTGACCAAAGTGTCACCAAGTAAAAACTCAAAGTACAGCCTCCGCAAAGGAGTCGTTAACTGTTAAAAAAATACTCCAAATACCGCGCAATTCACACCCTCGTTTCACCATCAAAAATCAATCAGCTACTCTTCGACTCTTTGAAAGACCACCCGCGATATTCCCATGGCAAGATGCACGCATCAACCCGGACCGCTTGACAGGGTGTTTAAAAGTTCCAAGCCACAATCTACTCGTCGAACCAGCAACAACGAAGTTCGAGTCTCTTTCAATCTGAACGAATGCAACTCACATACCGTTACCGAGTTTCCAGTTGGCAATTCGAAACCCGTACGACCTGCAGTCCGAATCGTACTCGATTAAACTGTTTACCGAGCAGAGAGGAGCGACCAGCTTTCCCTCGTCGCTGTGAGCGAAGCTTAAAGTTCGAATCTGCTGCTGCTGCTTCGAATCGACGACACCTGTGTGTTGGTAGCGCTGCTGCAACCAACATGAGACGTCGAGCAAGAAACAGGGTGGTAAAGGAGGAGGAGACAGGGGTAGATGGCCTGGGTTGCCAGGGTGAGTTACATCCACGAGGGATGGGTATGGATGTTGTTAGAATGCTTGGGAGTAGGTCCGTAATCAGCAGTACTCGCCGGCTCTCTCTCTCTCTCTCTCTCCCTCCCGGTTCGACTCGAATTCGCAGCCGGATCACGTCGTTATTTAACGAGATTATGTCGTTAACCGGGCAGGATGCAGCCACGGTCGATGTCGATCGCGATATGAAATTAAACTCGTACATTTTTCCTGATTAACGACCGGCGAATGCGTAATTACGTATACGCTTTGCCAACGACCGTGGATCCTCCTCCCCGTGGGTGTTGTTTTGCCCCGTTCCGTTCGATTGATCCGCGTTTAATTTCCTCGCCCACGTCGACGCCGCCTTGAAAGATAGAATTTTAATCGTCGCTACGCAGAGAGTCGGTTGGTAGTCTGGAAAAGAGAACGGTTTTAATCGTGACGAATCGGGAGATAGAAGGACGATTGTGAAATACTCGAGGTTTGTTACGGGGGAACGTTGGTAATTGAACCTGTCCGAGGATTAATCTTGAGAATCTCTGACAATGTTGGGAGATAGTGGTTGTAGGTTGGAGTGGAGAAGAGAACGGAGAGAGAGACAATAGCGCAGATTTGTGTGAAACTGTGGATGAAACGTGGAGCCGGGTCATTTTTGACCCGTACGAAGACTTCTTTGTGATTCTTTTTTTCGTCTGGTTTTTGTCTAAATACACTAAACTGCATTTCTCAGTAATTTAGAAAAAAAAAACTGGTATCATTAATTAGTTGAACGATTGATCAAAAATCGTTGCAACGTTTAAAAAAATAGAGACGATCTTAAATCTTCATTTCATACAAAATTTTGTACGTAACATTGTCTTCGTGTTATTACAAATAACAGAAGTGGTCAAAGGTTTTGCCTAAAGAGGCGGGTCACAGATGACCCAGCTTCGTCGCAGTGAACTTTCATACTCCATCGAACATATTTTACTTCAAATTACACCATCTGAGTCCCGATCCCAAAAATCGCCAAATCCTGCAATAACAACCACTTGTCCATCTGCCATTCTACCACCCTCGGTCCAGCTCTTGGCAGTAACCGTAACAAGATCCGTCGTTTCGAGGTATTCACACGATCCTCGCGTGGAAGCACACCAGCTACAATCGAACAATCGGTTTCCCGGCTGCGAGCCATTAACTAAAGGCGTCCACCCTTCTCGACCCATCGATTCCCGGCAGCCGTGGTGTCCGGGATAAGTCGTAATAAGAGGCGCGTGAAACATATCGAGAATTCCAAAGGGATTTCCCCTCGATCGAGCCAGCCTTCTAATGAACTCATCGACGGGGCCGCGTCTGACGGTCCTCCGGCCTCTCCCTTCACGGTGAATGAGTGAATTTCGTGCGTGCCTCTTACGACTCGTGGATCGGAATGCCGTAATGGAGGCAAAGCAGCCAGTGGAATATCGGAACGACGTCGACGAGCCGTTTCGAGGGTCCTCGAAACGAGACCAGCGTAAATTTTGAATGCCAAATAATGGGGCAACGAGATCGACTTCGTGGGGCGCAGAGAGAGAGAGAGGAAAATTAGATGCATCCTCGAGGAGCGAATATGAAAATCACACGGGAGAATCGGCGCGATGTCATTTACGTAATGGAATAGAAAGACGCGGTTCAGGAGGGAGAATGCAAAAAACACGATAGACGTTCCATTTAAATGGCTCCGTTTCTTGTTTACCCTCCTCGGCTTTAGCCTCCGCCGGTCGACGGAAATTCGCAGGCGAGCAGCCTCGTTGGAACCCGCGACTTGTCCAACCGACTTGTCGCGGCGAGTAACGAACCGGTGAAACGCACGGGACGCACTTCTTGTCCTCCTCAATGGGTCCCGTCACATGGGATAGGTTTTAACGAGGTGACGTCGCTGTTGGAATATTTTCCTCTTGGTTCGACGAGTTTCACCTGGTAACCACGGTTGTAACCTACACGTACGGCGAAGGGTTAAACATTTTTGTATGTTTGAGGGATGTATCGATGCTGGATCGAGAGCGTTTTTGCCGTCTGTTGGATCATTACTAGTAATAATGCGCCAGCCAGTAAGCAAAAATGAATTGTGTTACACTGCTAGTGAAAATAACATGATAGACCAGATGTCCTCGGACCCATAGGCCTGTAACTGTTTATACCTAAGCGACCTGGGTAAAAGGCTGAGGCAGTCCTGGTCTCTTTTTCTCAAGCGGACAACAGACTTTTTCACTTCCACTTCGACTACGATTTTTTAAGCGTAAAGACGTCCTTCCGCGCCGAAGAAATAAAACACGTTTAACTAAATTCACAGTGAACAATGTTTATTTAACCCATTAATCCAATACCGTCGTTCGATCGTTTCTCGAGAAGCGGAGGGAGTGAGAATGTTCGGGGGAGAATGGAAGCAGTGCGCGGTGAAAATGACAGCGTGGGGTGAGATTTGGGAGAGAGGAGAGATTTTATTTTACTTCCTTGCTTTTCTTAATAAATTATTACTACTTTAAATACACTATTCCGAACCTCGATCACAAGTGTAAGAAATGCGAGATTTCGGCGGCGAAGTGGCGGCCTGGACTTTGTCACCCAGAAAGAGAAAGCTCGCGGGTACCTGAGGGTGCCATAAACTAAGCCATTTCCCCGGAAAGTCGATCGAGGGGGCTCCTACGGTTTTTCGGAGCAACGCGGGATACGACGCGGAGAGGACACTGTGGGAATAGCCGTCGAGAAGCATTTAGCAGTCGCTTATCGCTACACTTTAATACATTTTTGGTTAATACCCTATCGTGTGTTAAATTTACTTAAGTCGTGCTAACACAAGTCCAAGTATTAGATACTGAATTAGGTACAGCTTTCCGACTGTTGAGCGCAATTGAAACTTTATCTCATAATCACCTATTGCCATTTTTCTGGCAGCTTCTGAATACCATCGCGATAGAAACTCGAGTGACACTTTCGGTCAATTACGCGAATCCATTCGGAAAGAATTCATTTCTATCCCTGATGAATCCCACATCGATATTCGTTAAAATTTTCCATCGATCTTAAAAGTTCGCATGCCAATTTCTAGAAGACGCCATGAACAACGTGGATGCTGCTGAGGAAGGGTACGACGGAAAAATGTTTATCAGCCTGTCGCTTTGTGATAGAAAAGGGGAGATGGGGGGAGTGTGACCGGCTGGTTGGAAAGCACGGAGCATTGTGCGGAGAATTTCCACGGGGGAGGAGAATTCATGGGGTAATTCCGTGTTCGATACACCGTGTGCGCTTAAGGCTGCGATGTTACCGGCATCACATAAGCGTAATACCGGATAAGCCGCAATAACGCAGACCCGCTGTGCGTGCATGCGAAAGTGGAATGGATCCTGCTGCTCGGGGAGCTTCAACAGCCAAACGTCCGTGGAGCGTAATCATCGTAGCGAAACGCGGATGAGGGGATTCCACTCTGCCTTCGCAAAACCGCGAAAACTTTTTCCTAACGACGACGGATCTCGTCGCTCTTCCCTACGGTCGTTCTTCGAACGACGTGTATTTTGTTAGTTCGCCGGGGATTTTTGTTGATACGAATTGACAGCGTTTTATTCGTATTTATTAAGATTGTTTTCTTTTCTAAACAAATCTTCGGGCTTTCGAAAGATTCGCTGCGAAAGTGTACTGGAGTTGCTGATTAAGCTTATCAAAGGATGCTTGGAGTAGGAAGGGTTGATATTCTGTGTAATGGGGGACTTTTTTCAATATCGATAATATTTCAATATTATTAAAAGAAGTAACGGTTGAGATCGCCTTCGTCTCGGGTTGGTTAATGGTGAAAAATTCCAGAAATGTGTTTGACGTCGTTTTTATTTAATGTTTAGTTGGACCGGGGTCGTTCTAGGTGTATTGTTTTAGACTATCTGTCGATCTTGTGCGGGTACATCGGTTTTATACTAGTTTTGGCACCTTGCTCGGTGCCAAAGGAAAAGGGGCCTGTAGTCGAGCGTCGCTTCGTGGGTTTTTCCCGACTTCGCCCCCTTCCTACCTGTGGCTGTTGCTTGGCGTTTTTAGTTTATAATTATAAAGGTGTTTGGTAATGATAATAATAATGTTAATAAGTATCTACTTATAATAGCAACTAATAACAATGTATGGGGGAAAGGCAGTGGGTTGGTAACAATAATATTTATATAATATTTCAATATTAGATAGTGTAATGTGAAAGTTCACATCAGTCTTCGTGTCACTTAAGAGAATCCTGAAATTCCCCAAGAGTAACTTAACACGTTGAGCGCCACGCGAATTCTTAAGGAAATCCCCGTCAGGCCACACGCGCTGCTTAGAAGCGCACTACTAACAGATTGAAATTTACTCGATACCGATGTGTAAATATATCAGGGCCATTGTTTCTTATATATTACGTTTGAATAAATTTTCAGTAATTACTTAAAACAATGTAAATTTTTTAGCTTTATATCATATTTTACACTGTCAGTCACCGGTGGCTGACGCGGCCTAAACGGAAAGTTCAGTGTCAGACACCGGTGACTGACGTGGCACTCAACATGTTAAGAATTGCATAAACTTTGAGTTAACACGAAGAAACTCTTCTCAGTATTAAGGAAAACAAAAACAGTCGGGTATAATAAGATTACTTTCATCTCCGAGAAAAGAGCTCGAGAAATTTTGCGCCAGTGTCGGTTAATAAATCAGGGGAACACCCCAGAAAATAGGGAAATAATTCAGCCACGACTATCAACCCCGGAACTTGAACGAGTAGTCTCGTTCTACGCGTGTAGAAAGACCAGGGGAGAAGAAAAACGAGAGAGAAAAAATAAAGTAGACACGAGTCGCGGCTGCCATTGCTTAACACGGTATTGCGAGACACTAAATTCCCGGTCACTTTATCTCACAGGCGAGCCTTCTTAAAGAATGTTTACGATAAAGGGGTGAGCCTTTGTCTCCGCGTTTCCGACATTACTTGGAAATTACCGCGCCGTCTCCGCCAGATTCCCGTCTCTCCTTTGTCCCCTTTTCTTAAGGTGTATTTAAAACAATACCGAGTAATCGGCGGTGTCTTCCCCTGCTGCGACCACGGGGGATGGACTGGGAATTCTGAAGACGCTTTTGAGGTATACCGTTCGAAATTAAATCGTAAAAAGGACAACGAGAAGAGGGTAGGAGAGAGAGAGAGAGAGAGAGAGAGAAAGGGGGAGAGCGGTCGTGACAAAACCGCGGCGTAAAATGACGAGAACAATGAAAGAATAAAATCCATCCACGAGGGGGGTAATTAGCACGGGAAGCATTAAGGAGACACGGGGCAATTTCGACGGACCATTTTTCACGATAATCTGCGGGCATTCGCGTTCATCGAGCGGTATTTACGGATCGGTGTCCTCGTTTCGCCTAACCGTGAAAATCGCCAAGGATACCCGCCCCCTTCGACGAAGGATTAACTGGGAAACGGAAAAAATTGTCTGGCAAATTTTAAGAGACGTCTGAGATTGAGGGAGCTCGATGACGGACTGTAATTACTTTTAGAATGAAAAGGACACGCGTGGAAGCTGGAATAAATTTTCAAAATTTCCAACGGTGAAGGAGATTCGAGTAAACCACACTCCTGACGTAGATTATAGTTAAAATATCACAAAAGTGAGCCTATTTCTACTAAACCTTCCTGAAATTTATAAATCCCAGGATTATTAATAAGAAAGCATACCCAATTTCTCAATCTTTGCAAGGGGTCAATCGACAAAACCACCGGTCCTTGCCAAAAAGATCAAAGCCCCTGGGAAAAAGGACGAAGCGAAAGTGCGTGAAGCTGAAAACCGGGAGCGGCTCGGGAAAATCGAATTAAACGACCGGTTTCGTCGCGGCTCGTTTCCACGTCGAATTTGCCGTTCGATTAAATCGCATATTCGATAGACCGGAATTAAAACAACGCGTCAACGGTTGTGGTGGTTTTTAACGTTTCGACGAAATTTAATAAATATGTACGCAGATACACGTGGTGGCGACAGTTTAGCGTTTATTTTGTGTGTGTGTGTGTTTTTTTTTTCGCCTTGTCGCACGTCCTATCCTGGAGGCAAAAATTTTCACGGGGACTTCCGGTCCTCCACTGTCAATTGTTCCGCCGTTCCCGGTCAAGGCTCGCGTACAAAACCGGGCGCATAAATTTCGTCTGAACGGCATCAGCCCCAGGAACGATTTTCAGCATTATCCGGGCAGGCGAAGGATAATCCGGATTTGCGCAATCGGCCCTCAGCTGCAAACGGTTCGGCAACCGGATGTGCAAACCGGCTCGGATAATAACTAGCTGCTTATCGGACACTTAAGACGATTTCGAAACGCTACTCGAACCGTCTCTGAAGAGCCACTGCAAATCGGAAATGATCCCGCCGCGAATCGCCGCCTCGAGATCTCCAATTTGATTCGCGGTTGTTAATCTATCATCCTTCGATCGTTTATTCCCGGGGGAAAAATTTACGGTTTGTGCGTACAGGATGGTCTGTCTAACGTGAACGCCTCGATTATCTTCCTTACCGATGGAGCGGTGAGAATTTTCACTCTCTTTTAGAGGATCTTCGAGATGACGATCTTAGAATTTTTCTGTTTTTTTTTCTTTTAAATAAGTTTCGAAGGTCACGTGAAATTTTCTCGCGTATGGCCCTATAGTTTTCTTCGTCTATTCAGTATAGCACATTTTTGTTGATATAAAAGAACTGAACGTGACTGTGAAAATTTATTTCAAAGAAAGACAGGAAAAATGTAAGGTTGTTGTGCGTAGAATTTTAGGAACACGAAGATTGTCTATGAAAGTGTCCTTAACCCTTTCGTTACTATTGGCGCCTATAGGCATTTTGAAAATTTTACCCTTTACGCATTTCCACCTTAATTTTGTCGTGTCCTCAACACGAACCACGCGACCGATCACCCCCACCGTTGACTTGCATCGCTTCTATCTACCTGCCAATAAGGGTTCGCGAAAGAGGCCTTTTTCTAGGAAAGGCGTTGATTGGCCCTTTTTCCGAATTAGCAGCTACAAAAACATGTATAAAGGTAGCTTTCGCAAGCCCGAAAGCAGAATATGTACGGAGAGAATCAGAGCGTGTACGGAGTGTACATATTAAAAAGAACCGAACAACGTAGTTTAACCTAAAACTAAACAACCAATAGGGAAACATCCATCGTGATATCTTCCAACCGAGAAATAAGATCACGGTAACAAACAGTCGTTATCTTGAAGATTCTTTGAAATCATATCCTCTGTGACAAAAGAACCGCTAAAAGCGAGAAGAATCGACCGCCCTGTATTTGCATCTGGAACGATAAATCGCTGTGCCAAATTACATTGCAAAGATTGATCTCCAGTGATATAATCTCGAGATCAACCACGAAATCACCCTAAATTTCTTCGACACGCAGGCATGTGACATCCGCAACGCGAAAGGTAACGGGGAAAAAATCATCTCCCATCTGTGTTTGCTCCGAAACAATACCGGCTTTAAAATCGCAAAGCTTCTTCCGTGATTGTTCACGCGTTCGCGAACAACTCGGCCGCGATTCACAATGGGAATTAACGGTCGTTAGCGTGCGTAATTAACGCGGCCGTTTCAAATGCAGCAGAAATTCGTCGATGAAAGTCCGTGAGAAAGTATCGTTAAAAATTGAAGCTGCGCTCGCGGACCAATTTCAAATGTAAATTACGGTCAGCGGTTGGAAAACTCGGCTACATACTTTTCCATCTACGTTTCGCCGGTAGAAATCGTTCCACCGATCGATCACTTTTCAATTTCCTTCCTGAACTCGCTTTTTTCTTTTTGTCTTTTTTCACTCGAATCGTCGACCCGAAGGAAAAGCGTACGAATTTTATCGCGAAATTTTGGACGTTCGGTGAGAAGAAAGCGTCGAGGAATTTCTCCCGGAAGGTGTACAAAGACAGAAGTTCGACAACTGCTCAGAACTGAATAACAGTTCCGTGTTTCACTTCGTACCATTGTTTCGAATATTAACAGTTCCTCAGGGCAGGCTAGAGCGTTTGAAATTCCGCAATTTCGGAAGTTCAGAGGTCCAGAAATGGGAACAGATCCGCAGTGAACCGCGGCGATGTCCCCTTACGTCCCCAGGATTTCACCGGTGCACGTGCAACATTTAACAAAACCGTAGGGACGAGATCTCCGGAGGTAGCTACCCGCCGTTGCCGCACAACTACCTTCGAAGTCCTTCAATAATATCCGCTATAAGGGATAGAATTAATTAACGTTAGAAATCACGATCAACGGCGAGATTAGAGCACGGGCTTAGGAACTCCGGCGTGGAGGAAGAACTGGGACTCGTTAAACTCACGGGGAACCACGGTCGGCATCAATATTTGCAAGTGAAACTAGGTAAACGTTTCGGAATCTTTCGGAGTTGCTCGAAGCCCGTCGCGCGTTAAGACTTCGTTAAGCCCCATTAAAGTATACGGCCGGACTAACCCTCGCGTCTTCGCCATCCTCGCAGCCACATACCAACGCCCGGAACTTCCGAGCCTTCCAATAGAATTAATTACAATTACCGTGGCACGTCGAGTTCGCTCACGCTCCTCGAGCGCAGCTACTCGCTTCGCACCTGCGCTCTCAACGTCTAGCTGAAGATATCTTGGGTCAACGCTTAATCACGGAGTACGTAAAAGGAGATTATCGTTTATTACACCGGGGAGGAAGTTTCTTCGATTTTTCAATCGTGTCTCCAAGTTATTTGCGCCTCCCTTTTATCAATCTGTGACGGTAACTCGCACATTTCCCCATCAGATGGAATAATTAGGGAAATGGCGACACCTTTCTTTCAAATCCTCGCTAAGGGTACTATTCTTACGTATTGGGTGCTTTAAGGAAAAAAAGATTAAGATTCATTTCTGAACCGTTACTGAAGCTCCTATTTTTACATACTGGCTGATTTAAGGAAAAACGGTCCAAGATTTTGGGAATTACAGAATTTCTGAATTAAGGCTCCTATTCTTACATACCGGCTGATTTAAGAAAAGAAGGTGCAAGATTTTGGGAAATTATAGGATTCGCTGGATTAATTTTAGGATCTACGTTGATTACAAATGGTTTACTCATCGAGATGAGTGTAAGAGAAAAATCAGTCAGGATAACGGTGGTGAGCGGTGGAATAAGATATAAACGTGGGCGGTTAAACAGAGTGCATCCTTGTATTTCGAACTATACTGTACGAGTGCTGATACAATTCTATCTTTCCTGAAAAACCTCGTCAAGAGGACCCCCTTGACAATATGGCCTTTCTTAGCTTTGAGGCAGAACTATCCCTAGGAGGGGGAAACGCAGCAGAAGACTGCACATGGCCCACTCAAGCCTTCGCTTTTTGGACTTTTCTAACATGAGTACTATAGACACTTTTCTCTTGTCACCCCGTATGTAACCTCTGACCTGAGC
Source organism: Habropoda laboriosa (assembly GCF_001263275.1). Taxonomy (NCBI): domain Eukaryota; kingdom Metazoa; phylum Arthropoda; class Insecta; order Hymenoptera; family Apidae; genus Habropoda; species Habropoda laboriosa. The sequence goes on along the minus strand of NW_017100212.1, from coordinate 1,228,732 downwards.
CTCAGAATACTCGTACACTTTGAGATCTGCATTAACCCTCGAAAGACGGATGGTTCGGCCGACTAAACTGGAGACGGTGCTTGGGTCCATTCTGACCCGTACTAACTATTGCCTTTTATGTGTCTTTTAGAGGCACGTTCTGCTTCTAATCGCTCTAACATAAACAACTGACTTCCATCGCGTGTCGACTATGTGAGATTCGGTTCCGACGTATAGTCGGGGCCACGATATAGCGAGGTCGTAAAATCGGTCAGGCGTCAAAGTAAACATGTTTTAGCTGCCGGGACCCCGAAATTGACAGAAATACGAGCAGATAAGTACTTGAAACCATGGTCAGGACCGTACAAAGAATTCTTGTATCCAGCGAAAGTCAACTGATTCTAATATATTTACTGAAAATTGAGTTCAGCTAGGACAATTTAGGGTTTTTTTCTTCTGGGAAAAGCCGCATTTGGAAGTACGGTTACAAGATGCAGATAGAAAATGCAAAAGGATTGTGTAGCTTTAATATTAACATATTTTCCATTTGTAAATGAAATACCATTTTCTACTTGAAGTACCAAATCATATTCGTTTATTGTTGGAACCCTCAAACAGACTGCAACACACGGCCTTGAGTGCCGCAACATCAATCGATGCCGATTCTTGAGAGTTTAATTCACAACCTCGCTATATCGTGGCCCCAACTATACTTAATAAAGACATCAACATGCATCGATACAGATTTCAAACTGTACGAAAAACTTAACTCTCGCGTCTAAAGAACACTCCTAACTAGCTTTACTAGCGAATCCACTTACGTTCCTCGTTCGACAGCCAGACCGCGATAAATCTGTCGCAGGTAATCGTTTGTACGTCTACCCAATCACGCGATGAAATTTATCGAAGCGTCGGAAGCATATCGCGGTAACGATACAAGTCCTCGGTACAGAAGCAAGAGAAAAGAGTGGAAGATGCGATTAATTAGCAGTGTAGGCGACATGCTCGATTTACCGCGACGCGGCGTGGGAGAAAATAATAGAAGGAAAGAATTCCCGTTTAATTAATTAGACCAGTTCCGCGGCCAGCCCGAAAATAATCGAACACCGCGTCCACGCCTACGTTTGTCTTTGGTCGATTAATTAATATTTCACCGAGCATCGATCCTGGACCATGAGGACATGGTGGGGGCGAGTCGCGCGCGACGTCGCGTCTGGTTACATCGACATCAAAGCCGGCTCGAAATTCACCCTATTACACTCGACCTCAATTTCATTAACCAAAAGTACCGTGACTCTCAATCCCACCACCCCGCCGCCAACGTCTACACTCTCCACGTCGATACGCGAAACGTATTTCACTGGAAAATGTTGACAATGTGAAAACAACGAATGCAACGCGATCGTGCCTATTCCAAGGGCGAAAATAACAGCGATCATTATTGCTTCGTCGAAGTATGAATATCTCGAGAGAGAGAGAGAGAGCGACAGAGAGACACGTAAAAGTGTCCTAGAAAAAAAAGAAAAATATAGAGAAGATACAGTAGTCTGTTTGGTATAAATTTCATGGAAAAGTGTCACTGCGGGTCGTTCACCCCTGGTGTATACAAAAATTTCACCAACGACCACCACCGGTAGGCAGCCAAGAGGAATCCCAAGGGCGGAAACAGCTATTTATTATATGTCGTCGTAACAGCGAATTCGTTGAACGGGGCGAATTCATTCGGCTGGCTCTTTTATGCGGAGATAAAGCTTGGAGAAAAAAAAGAAAAAACGAAAGCGTAATGCGCGCGCGGGAGAGTATAAAGGCGGTGCGGGGTTGCGAGTCTCGTATCTCGTATTCACCCTTGCGCGCGTACCAAGTTTCCGGCGGTATAAAAAAACACAGGGGCGGAGAGGAGAAAGGGAGAGAAAAAGACGAAAAATGAAAGAAAGAAGAAGAAGAAGAAGAAGCACAGAGAGGTACGCGTAGAGAAGAGTTGTGAGAGATAGGAGGGGTTGGACGATGGCGAGAGAAGGAGCAGCAGGGAGGGAAGAAAGGAAAGCATTTTCCCAGTGACCCGCTTATCTCGCAAGAATGACAACAAAAAAAAAAAGAAAGAAAGAAAATGCTGCCCCGTCCCGGAAACACCCATGGACGCGTGCACACACACACAGAGTGAGAGAGAGAGAGAGAGCTGTGTATTTCAGATGTTCCTCGGGCTTGGGGACAGTGGTGTGCCCGGTTAGGGGCGACGACGTACATATTCCTGTGTATACCGAGGCTGTGTCGCGTATATTCTAGCCGTGCCTTCGCAAAATATAAAAAGAGATTGCATGGCTGATTTATGTAAATACCTTTGGCCCGCGGATAAACGAGTTCTTGCCGAAGCGTGCTGGAAGAGGCCTTGGTAGGTGGTGGGAAGAGGGAGAAGAAGAAGGTTTCGCAGGGTGGAAGAGACGAGGATGGCGACGCTAAGGGGCATAGAGGGGGAGGGGAATGGTAAAGGCTTAGGAAAGAGGAACGCCCGACGGGCATTCGAGGAGTAAATATTTTTCGACGTCGTCACTCGCGAGGGATTCGCGAGAGTTTATCGCATTTCGCGCCCAGCTGCCTCGACTGCCGTGAATCAGGCAAGAAGGTTGCCGTTCAGACGAGACGAGCTGCCATGGAAAGAGAGAGAGAGAGCTAGAGAGGAAGAGAGGAGGAAGAGCGAAAGCTCGAGAGTTGGGAAGAGGTCGCAAGCTATGGTACACGCTCATCCGGACAACCGTATTTCACCAGCCGGGTCAGGACTTAGTCAATTTGCGAGTCGACTACTTATGCGCACGCTTTCAGCCGCCCTCTGCAATTTTAAATAATCTCCACGTGTGCGTGTGCAACGGGGAATCTCCGTGACCCGGCGCCTTCATGCTCTCGCTTCTTCTTCCGTGATTTTGGTCACACTTTTCATGTCGTTCAAAAGTTGGTACCCATGCAGGTACACCCTCGTTATTTGTGCGAAGCTGGTGTATTTATGGTAGATTCTTTGTTTTTACTTTCTGTGTTTGATATTGAGAAGCTTTTTGTAAGAATATCTCCAGTTTGTCCTGGCTCTTTCGCGCCTCCGCGTCTTCGTCTTTCATCGTGATGACACTTTTCACGTCGTTGAAAAATTGGTACACACAGGTACACATTCGTTATTTATGCAAAAGTGGTGTATTTATGGTAGAAATTCTTTTTAATTTTTGTGTTTGATATTGGGAAGCTTTTTGTAAAGAAACATCCAGTTTGTCCTGGCTTCTTCCTTGATGACACTTTTCACGTCGTTGAAAAGTTGGTACACACGTAGGTACACCTTCTTAATTTGCGCAAAGGTGGTGCATTTATGGTCGATTCTTTTTTTTAATTTTCCTTTTGATACTGGGAAGCTTTTTGCTTTTGCTATGGCAAATTTGTTCTACCTTCCTTATTCCTGCAAAAGTGATGAATTTTCAGTAGAGCTTTATTTACACGTTTTCTCCTTTTTTTCAATATTACCTTTCGATACGGAGTAGTTTTTCTCCCCTAGAAAAAACGTTCCATTTGCCTGATAACATGTTGCTATGACAAATTTTTTTTCTGGAAAATTCGTTTCAATCGACCAGTCAGTCCGTTTACATCGATCCCTCTATATTAGCACCACTTTAAACGGCAAACGCGAGCTGTATATCGAACTCGCGTTCGACCAGTGACGTTTCATTAAAACGACGTCAACGGAACATGGTTATTTCCATGATTATTTTCAGCATCGAAATTAATACAGCGCGGAATGGCGCTCGGGCGAGCGAGAATCGCAGCTTATCAGTTTTTCATGAGATTTAATAAATTTCAACTGTGTACGCGGCGTGCATCGAACCACGGGATTTTTCAACAATTCCTTCAAAACTCACCGTTTAAACGCGAATAATTGAGATTCTATTAATCGCGAGTTACACGTTGATCGTACCGTTGCATAAGGTGCTTAATTGCTTATCGGGGAAACAGAGATTATACACGTTACCGCATAGGATTGTATAGTTTCTTCGATATCGTTGATCGTCACTTTACAAGTCGCGGTAAACTTATAAAAATCTAGGCATGTCGAATCTTCGTCCCTTTGTCCCTTGACTCCCATGCATACAGATCCTTATCCCAGGTACCGTTTTGACAACTAACTGCGCGTTTTCCACTTTCCCACCGAATTCCTGTCCTATCTCCGGCAGATCTTCAAACTGATGCACTCTACCCATTTCTTTTGTACCGAATCCTTAAGATCATTACCTAACCATTGTCCCTGCAATTCTTCTCCCGTACCATCGAACCATCAATCCTAACGAGTCCTGATCATTATCCTTACACATTCGTGGTTCTTACCTAACGGACGCATTCCTAAATTCACCCACCCGCAGCTCCCAAAAACCCCAATATAAAGGCAGCCTCGAAAAAGAACGAAAGGCAGTCAGCATTGAATAACAAGGCAGTTTAGACCGTACACTTTATATTCGCAAAACCACAGCAAACTACCAACAAATAAAGATAATTCGTAAAATCCACCGTCTAAAGTGATTCTACGACAGGCAGGGCTGCCTATTAACTTACAAGATAAACATTAATAAACACGTTACTAATGGTCACGTCATATTTTATCTTATCACTGGCAACAAAAGCGACGCTGCGACGTTGTATATCATCAACAATCGAGAAGCAATTGCAGTACTTGTAATTATCGGATTAGATTAAACGTTCACGTATCGGACAAGGTATAACGCAACAAATGTTGTCATAAGTTCGACGAAAAAAAAAGAAAATATTCCACTTCACGTCCACTAGAAAAATATTCCATAGTTAATGGAGGAAATTGAAAGTATACTTTAGTGGTTATGATAGGTAGAATAGAAAATTTTCAAGAAATTCCAATTAGAAAAAAACAAAAAAATGGTTAAAAATCATTTCGGACGAACATAGTCGCGTACTATAAACACAGGCGAGAAGCAGCATTTTGACGTCGAGTAATTATGGTTTGCAGATGGAGGCAATGACGCGCGTCGCACAGTGGTGAAATTTCTCGGAAAACTGGTGAAAATTCAATTTTCGAAGTAGACAGCAACTTTTCGAAATATACGTAAACGTATGTATTGCTTGAATTTTTGAAATACAGTATACAGTATATTCTCCACAAATGTCAGACCGCAAGGAAGCTAAACCTGACACTAGTAGAGTCAGGGACTACGTTTTCGAGCCTCGCGCCCGCCTTTGTAATTTGCCGAACGTGGCCAAGGACAGCGAATAAAAGATAAGGATGAAACGTCAGTCGAGA
>NW_017100212.1:1196458-1212545 GCF_001263275.1 Habropoda laboriosa | reverse complement strand
ATAAGTAGCGGTCTATTGAACAATTTCAGGCAAGCCGCACACACCAGCCTGTCGAACTTCCCTCATCGGTAATAGCAAGTACGGGATGAAGACTTAATCCGAAATTGACGTTCTGCGGGAAAGGATATTCGCGTCTACGCAAAGAGAAGGATCTCGAAGGAATTTCTGCTAATTTCGAAGGACGGCATTAAGGATATCGAAGGTATCCGTCTTTTAATTCGATTGCTGCTTATTTTCCGTGTAACTCGGATGGATTTGCTCTCTCTCTCTCTCTTCGGATACGCGAATCTCTGAGGTGGTCCACATCAAAGTGTAGGAGCTAGAAGGGTGTGCAAATTCGGGAATGCAAAACGCAAAGAGAATCTGAGAGGTGGATACAGTAATGGCCGAAGCATCGACAAAACCACGAACGGTGACTATTTCCGAGAAGCTACTTACTTTAGCCGTTGGTACGCGTTTATATATATATACGTAGAATTTCACTTAATTAACCGTAACGATGCGAGCCGGAGGAGGTAATAAGAAAAATACCACGAGAGATAAAGAGTACAAAAGAAAGTTTGGAAGGAAGATCTGAAGAGCGAAAGGTAATACCCATAAAGAGCGGGGGGACGGAAAAGTTGGTTGCAAAGGAGCCCTCTTTCCAAACCGCGAACCAACTACCGCACCCCTCGCGACCGAAACTCCGCGACGCTGGCGTATTGAGCCGCGACCGGGAAGAATCCAGAAGCCAGCAATTATTCACATTTTCCAGACGATTCTCCGGCGTTCATAAAATCAAATCTGTCTGCGGCAGTCTGGGAAGAGAGGAGAAAGAGAGAGAGAAAGAGGAGCACGTGAAAGTCCACGAGCAGGCTGCGGCCGAGGAGGGAGAGTGGTACGGCGAGTCGGAGAAGGCTTCCGCCTCCTTCTTAAACCTCCTCCACGGCAGGTTGCGCAAGATGCGAAAGTTTCTTCCGCGAGGAAACTTTTGAATATTCAATACTCGCCGCGGCACGAGCGCACCGGCGCCGTTCGCCCCCGAGGGGGTGGCTCGGCAATCGGGGAGGGGAGGCAGACGGTCACGGGTACTCCGAGGAATTTCATTTTTCCTATTTTCTCCCGCGATTCGTTCAACCCAGTAGGTGCAGCCTACCGAATCAAGAGAGAGAAGAGGCTCGATAAGACCAGGGTATTTTCCATCCCCCCGTCCAACCCTCTGGCGACCCTCTTCTCCGCGAGTCCTCCCACGAGACGCGTCGAGCGGCCCTCCAAGAGGGTTAGATGTTTTCGATGAATCGATTCGAGGGTACTTCCGCTATGCAAACTCCCTTCCCATCGGGGAACGCTCCTCGTCCGCTGCTGCTGCTGCACACCACCACCATCACCGCCAGTTTCCGTCGTCACCGCGCTCCTTCGTCTCCGACAACCTCGACGACTCGACTTCGACCTGGCGACGAATCAACCGAGTTAAGGCTGCACCCTTGCGACCATCGCCGCGTTGCTTTGGCAGCGAGGCAACCGGTCCCGTGGACGGCGAACTTTCGGTAACGAGGTTGCTCGCAAATTGCTACCAGCTATTCCCCCGGCGTGTGATCCCGGAGAAGCAGCGCGGCACGGGGACAGACTGGATCCATGGAATCGCAAGATTGTTCGTGGCAACGAGGACGAAGGGTACGGGTGGGAAGGTGAACGTGAAAGAAACTTGGAAAGAAGGGTGGAACAGGTTCTCAGAGGTTTTGCAGCGGACCGAGAGAGTATCAGAAGATCTATTAACCCCTTCTGCTGCGGCAGACTTTACATTTCTTCAATTTTCAATCAAATTCAAATAGGAAATTTGTCCTTTTCAAATTTCTTTTAGTAAATTAATGTGGAAGTGCGCAAAGGACAAAAATTAGCGCCGTTAGCAGTGAAAGGGTTAATGCATATTTAAGAGATTCAACTTTTCGCCAATTTTTAACCCTTTCGCCGCGGCAGATTTCTTCAATTTTCAATACAATTAAAATAGGAAATTTCTTTGTGCGCAAGGGACAAAAATTAGCGCTATTAGCGGTGAAAGGGTTGATGCACATTTAAGAGAGTCGACTTCTACGAGGATACGATAAATCAATTTTCACAAAGATGCAAAGATATGCAGTAAATTCTCTACAAGTGTCAGTCAGTTTGGATTCTACAAGTGTCAGTATAGATGGTCCTGCGCCTATGTTATGTCGCTCGCTGTCAGTCAGGCGATAAAAAAACGTAAAATTAAAAAAGTTGGTATTTAAATCGCTTGGTTGCCTCGAATCACGTTTCGTCCTTATCTTTTATTCGCTGTCCTTGTCTACGTTCGGCAAACTACAAAGGCGGGCGCGAGGCTCGAAAACGTAGTCCCTGACTCTACAAGTGTCAGGTTTAGGTTCCTTGCGGACTGACACTTGTGGAGAATTTACTGTATTTTTTTTTATCATCTCCAGGTGTGTATTTTCAAACCACAGTGATTTTTCCTTACTCCCCGGTGGATATAATTCAGAAACCGCCTGAACAAGCACGGTTTCCTTGCGAGATAACGAGAGAATTGGGGAGAAGCACAGGCAACGCGGAGGAAAAGAATCGATCACCGCACAGGGACGCTAAACTATTCCGTGTACACGCGTTTCCGGTATCAAGGAGAGCGTCGGTGTGTTTGCACGGATTAACTTTGATCTAACCGTGTAGTGGGCCAGCTACTGTAATGTCACACCCCAGTGGTTTTCCTCGAGTTCGCGAGGAGAAACACAGAGGGTTAACTTCGGTTTGAATTAATAAACGAGGCTTTGCTTCTAATACCAGGCTTAACTCAGTTTAGTTTGTCGATCGGAGCTGTGCAGCGCCAAACTGTAATCGGATTTTGCAGATTGCGCCCAATACGATACACCGTGCATTAGTCCGTCGCGACATATTTGAGCGCCTTCGTGAATCAATCAGCTACCCTCTTTCATAACTGAAACCAACACTTGTAGCCATTCAATTATCCACGCTAATCGAATCAATTGTCCCTGAATTTCGCGCCTTGCCGCTTTCCTGTCTCCGTCGATCGTACAATCTTCTCACCCTGCTAAACAGAAATAATCTACGCCGACAAAATTATTCCAACAAGTTTTGTTATTTTAGATATGACAGAAATTATCTTCGCCCCAATTTTCCCAGTAAAACTCTGAGACAGCTCTCGACGTCTAATTGGGAGTAATTGAAATTGACAAAATTACGCATCGAACCGTCAAAAGTCGCGCGCGCGAGAGAGAGAGCGTAATTTCTATGTACACGAGAGTGAACTATTACGAAACACAACAAGCACTTGGCTTAAAAGGAGAAACGTTCCTTGGTAAATAACGAACATTCCACCAAAACGATAATTGGCTGAAGTTGTTGAACAAATTGAAATGATAATCGAGCAAATTGCAAGTGGTACCGAGTAGAGTACCGCGGCGGAACCGAAAATCCAATATTCAAGACAAACTCATCATCATCTTCCATTCGAATCTACGCCACGAAATAATCCTCCTCCTCGGTTCCCTTTTCGAATTATTACATTTAAAACCACGTCCTTATTAATAAATCCGTTCACGGTATAAAGCACAAGTTTTCCCTCGCAACACCTCCTCGAATAATACTTTCCCCAAAGTTCCGCGTTCTCTATCGATTTTCCCGCGGTTTCGCGGCGCAGCTCCGTGAAACGAAACTTTACGCGGAACGTCCGCGGCGGCGGCCCGATTGCATTAAGGGCGGAACAATGCGGAAGGACATTTCCCTCGGAATAACTGATTAAGATCGGAACGACGGAACTTTACATTCCGTTATTTTCGGCCGAGGATGAGACCGGCGCGCTCTAACGTTTCCTGCGTGCCGAGATCGCGCACCTATCCCGGCAATTCGATTGCCCTAAGTTTCACATAGCGACGATCGTGTTTTGCATACACATTCTCGTGGTTGATAAGAATTTTTCGAACGGACGATTTCATTTCCAATTCTCGAAATAAGAATGTTGAAATAAAAAGAGGTTAGGACAAAACGGGGTGTGTTTTGAGAGTAAAGAAGCTTGTAATTTGAATTTTTTGCACGAGAGGAAAATGTTCCAAGGTCGAACCTCAAGCGCGATTAAAGTGAAACGTTTCTTTCCAGGAAAAAGCAGCCGCATAGAGAGGAATAGGGAGAGAGAGTAGAGTGAGAGAAGGAAGAGGGATACAGGTAGCAGTAATCGCGAGGGAAACCATTAGGGGCTGTTTCTGAAGCTTATCGTGGTCGCGCAGCAAGAGCGGGAAATCAAGGAGGACTCGAGCCATTCAATTGTCGCGATAACGTCGGAATCCGAGTGAAGACGCGTCAGACTCGGCCGGAAACGACCTCGTCGAGCAGCTTCCTGCCCGTTTTGTCTTCTCCCTGTCGACCACCCGTCGTCGATTCTGCCCTTCTAGTTTGCGCTCCTGTCGAAGGAAAACTAACCGTAAAACCTCGAATATTTCGTGTCGTGGAGCACACGTTCAACGTCCTACTCGATTTTCCCCGACGCAATTTTCATTCGACATAAAATCCAACATGTGGAATAATTTCAAACACCAGGCTGTATAGCCCACGGTAAGAACATCCTCGCTACGAAGTACCTTTCTCGCGCAGTGAGAGAGAGAGAGAGAGTCGTCGACAATAGCAACGTATCCCAGCAATAAGGAGCGCTATTTTCCTGCAGCTGGTGGAAATTGAGCCAAGAAACGGCGGAGCAGTTAAACGCGCGTGGGTCGCCGTAAAGTCGGCACGCTGTAAACGTCCTGAAGAAGCTACACACCTTGAAATCTTCATCTGACGATTGAAAATTGTATCGAAAAAATTGTACCTTGTGCAGGAATGATGGGTGGTGAGAATGATTGTGACGAGTGCGTGGACTGGAATGATAGCGGTGCGAATGAAGAGCGTATCTCGTGTGAATGCGATAGAGGTGCGATTTGAGAGTATCGGGTGAACGAAGGGTGAGTGACTGTCGAAAATTTCGGTGGACGCGACTGGATGAGCTTTGAGAATCTTCACGACGAGTGAAGAAGCTAGAGAGGGAGAGAATGAGTGAACGAAAGAATAAAACAGGGTGAATGAGACGCGCGCTAGGCATTGAGAGTAAAAATATCGTAGAGCGAGAGTCGAGAGAGTCGAGTAGAGCTAAGAGTTAAAGAGTTAAGTGTTAATTATTCCGAATACGGAGTTAGTATTTGTTGGAATTCATCGATACGACGCGCATATACGCTTCTCACAGCGCCTAAGCAGGGAAGATCTTTCGACCTGGCATACGCAGGACCTTTTAACACAGTATTCTTTTCAGGCACTAAACGTCAAGATCACATGACGCGCCTAGGCGATGGCCGCGAGACCCAAGCCGCAGAGGGCCTTAAACAAGGATGACTGCAGGTTGTACCCCCACTCCAAGGCTTGCATGGTCCCAACAGCCGACGGGAATACAGTAAATTCTCCACAAATGTCAGTCCGCAAGGACCTAAACCTGACACTTGTAGAGTCAGGGACTACGTTTTTTGTAGTTTGCCGAACGTAGACAAGGACAGCGAATAAAAGATAAGGATGAAACGTGAGTCGAGGCATACCAACTTTTTAAATTTTACGTTTTCTTATCCCGAAATTTTTCTTAACATGTCATGCCAGCCAGTGAACGTGTTAATAAGTAAATGTTGTTCAAATTATATCGTGTTTGATATCATTTTCATCAGAGAAATCTCAGCAACATGTTAAAAAAAATTTCAGATGAAAAAAAGTAAAATTAGCGAGCCGTGAAATCTCGTAAAAGAAACCGAGTGGTGTAGCGTTACACGAATGACTGACAGCGAGCGAGATAACATAGGCGCAGCAATGACGCAGCCTAGGCGTAGGACCATCTATACTGACACTTGTAGAATCCAAACTGACTGACACTTGTAGAGAACTTACTGTATATAAAAACGGGGGAAAGGGCAGCAGCGGACAGAAAATTACCGATTACCGTGTTATTTTAGCCAACACATATTAACTATTTATTAACTAGATTACACACTTCCACTGTAATTATAGTTACACCAAACGACATACGAAACCCACGTATTATTTTCTACAAATATAAAAATTTCAACAGTATCGAATTGTCTCTGTTGTATTATTAGGAGAAATGAGCATGTGTCTGTGTAATAGTAACAGCAAAAATGATCAACATACTGAGACAGATTAATATAAATATGTATATAGAAATAACATAGTAACCATCTGTTTACTATGGGTGACGCTGATACGCATTTTTTCTCAGCGTCTTGTCGATGTTTGTCTGATTGATTGCGTAGCGACGTGCCTTCCTCGCGTATCGAAATAAAGAAGATTCATAATTGAAGTAATATCTTTTAATTTCTTACCATAATTCTAATAGTCTCACTTAATAAACCATTGTCGTTGTTAACTTTCGCGTACTATCTACCACCAAGACGAGTGTCCATTTCGTCCGATAGAGTAGATAAAGAAGGACGATAACCGAAAGCCAGATAGATAGATAGGGGATGAGCATCGATTTCCGTTTTGGCCCAATAACTCTGCCTCCATTTTCACCGTTACCAAGTTCCACGCGGAAAGGACAGGCATCGATCTCTCCCCGCCCTCTGTCCACCCCGCTGCAGCTCGTCATGTGTCCGTGACAATGGCATCGCGCTGCTTCATGCATAAATGCGACGTAACAATAAACAGAGAGGCGCTCTCGCGCGCACAGTGTGCATGAGGGTTTGGCGAAGGGGGGGAGGCGGCAAGGAGAGACGCTTCAAAGGCCTTCATAGCCGGAGGATCAGAAACCGATATGAGATTTGGCTATGTATGAATGATGTAGCACGCGACCACCGCTACTTGCAATCTCGGCCGCCCTCTCTCGCATGGAGGAAGGGACGAGAGGAGACAGAGAGGCGGGAATATGTGTTCTCTGTTTGTCCACGGATATGTACCGCTATATTGCATATACGTATAGCCTGGTTTCCTGGCTGGAAAGGCGACTGGGATAGGGACCTATCTCGTCCTATGTCTCTGCTATGCTGGCGAGGGTATATAATTGCTTTCAATGGGGCGGCCATTCCGGACAGTTTTCCTTTCGATCGTTTTTCGTCTCGACCGCGTCTTTCAGGGAGTAATTGGTAGACTGTGGATTTTTCTGAATATATTTAACAATTATTGTATTATTCGCTAAATATTGCAACGAGAACTATATTTTGGCTTTATTTATATATTTTTCCATATTCACTTTTCCAAAAATGCATAAGAATCCGCTGGATAATAGTTAGGTTTGCAATGCGATTTCGTTGCTACTTTTGAGATTAAGGTTTCCACGTTTTAACGTTTTTCTCCGACGCATTTTAACGTCTTTTTCGTTCATTTCCCTTTTGAAAAACCCTTTTAAGCTACACCGGGTGGTGTCTGCATTTTAACACCACCTCTGGTCCCTGAAAACAGTCTCTGGACCAGAAGACTCGAAAAGAATGCCAAAAGAATTGTTGGCAAGGAGATTAGAATCTCAACGGTTGTACCATATTCTTAGAAATATACTTTTACACACTCCTTGTCGTGCTCTGTTCCCTCACACTTTATCGCCAGGAGAGCTGCTTCTGCAATTGTCATTGTCAGGAGGTCTCTTCCTGCACCTCAATAGCAATTAACGTGTCATAAACCCGCGTGGACCCGAGTTACAACACTGCCTAGGGCGATCTCTCACCCCCTAAAGACCACGAGTTGACGTTCAGCGTCGACGAAGCTCCTAATTTCATTGGCAGTCTTGACCTCCCGTTAAAATTCATAGCTCTCGAACAAACCGATATTCGCCCCTTTCTCAACAAATCAAAGAAAATCTTAACTCTACCGAAATAATAATACACAGTTCCAAAGATCGTGTCAGATATAACCCTTTTGCACAATTCTCACTTCAAATATTTGATCTTCCAGGTAAAAGATTGAAACACCCGGCCAGATCGTTCTTATTTCGCACGTTTCCTATCCCTGTTTGCCTCGAGTTTAGAATTTTCTTATCAGAAAACTACTAAAATTGGACGATAGAGTAGACGACAATTCTGGTTATTGACGTAAGCGTTAAGCAAGAAGATCGAAGGATTTCCTCGTTATTACGCTAACTGTCGGAGCAAATATTTGTCACCGATCGATTATCATCAAAGAAAATCTTAACTCTACCGAAATAATAATACACAGTTCCAAAGATCGTGTCAGATATAACCCTTTTGCACAATTCTCACTTCAAATATTTGATCTTCCAGGTAAAAGATTGAAACACCCGGCCAGATCGTTCTTATTTCGCACGTTTCCTACCCCTGTTTACCTCGAGTTTAGAATTTTCTTATCAGAAAACTACTAAAATTGGACGATAGAGTAGACAATTCCTGTTATTGACGTAAGCGTTAAGCAAGAAGATCGAAGGACTTCCTCGTTATTACGCTAACTGTCGGAGCAAATATTTGTCACCGATCGATTATCGTTGGAACAAGGTGTGAAGGATGTCTTGAAGGAAACTGAACGTGTAAATCCACATCGAAATGAACATTTCCATACGTGTATTTAGCTCGTGCGTAAGTTTCAGGTGCAACGTTGAGAACGTCACAGCTTCCACGGGTTTGCAGGATAGAAACCGGCGTAATAATCGTAAAGTGAATTTTCCAAGCGTCGTCCAATTTCCACGGAAGATACGAACGATTATCAGCACGGGTTGGATTGTAGAGAAGCGTTCTGGTAAGAAGGTAACGTTGTGGGCGAGACGATGCAGATGTCAGGAGCAAGTGCAGCAATAGTTTACGAGAAAGAGAAAACTGGTGTTGCGAGCGTAATCACGGTAATGCTTAGACGAGGATTCAGACTCCTTTTGCGCTTTTCCATTTCCTTGCACCAGCTCGTTTCTTTCTTCCTTCCCTTTCTCTCTCTCTCTCTCTCTCTCTCGTTTCCTTTCACGGCAGTTTCGCTTTATTTCGCGTCCTCACGGAGATAATCGGCCTCGAAAAGCGAGGAAGAAATTAGAGACGGAAGGCTCGATAATCGACGACGATTAACACGTTTATGAAAATTCGTAACAGGAGAGAAGCAACGGACAGAATCGATCTCGTCGCATTCGCAATGACGCGACAGTTTTCACCGAGTTGCCTTCTGCCCCGATTTCCCTTCGTTTTTTTTTTCCTCTCTTTTTTTCTTTTCTGCCTGCCTCTCCGCCGCCGCGAACTTCTGCACAATTTTATTGCGCTCGCTTTATATTGCTATGAATCATCGCTACACAATCGGGAATTCATGTTTCGCTTCGTGCAACTTCGACGATAAATCACCCGAAGAACGGGCCGCTGTTTTTCGTGCTATTTTCGCGACGTATGACGCTCGTTTCTTGATTTCCTTTTTATTTCTGCCCGCCGACCGGAAACTACCGACAAATCCGGAAAGAAAAAATCCGATACGAGCCTGTACTCCATCTCCTGTAAAACCAATAAAACTGATGGTCTAATAAGACTCAACGGTTAAATCAATTTTCCATCTCAATTTCCGTTTTATCGTTTAAATATACCAAACTAATTTCGATAGCGATATTTCAGTTCTTCAGAATTCCCTTTCTGTTCCTACATTCTACACAGGATGAAATTGTTGCAGTATTGGAAATTCTAGGCTCTATCTGAGCAGTCGTAAGGGACGAAAAACCGAAACGAGGGTGTGTGGTGACAGTGACGATCGAGTGCAAAGAAGTTTGCGTGTGTAGTGAGAGAAAACGAAGGAGCGAGTCAGGTTATTAGTGGGTTAAATACGCACACGCGATGTATACAGTAGTTAATGGATCGTTGTGACAAATCTGTGCAGCGAATAAATGAAAGTATAAGTAATTACTCGAACGAGACTCGCACGCGACACTGTAACGCTAATTACTGCAACGCGAATCGGTAAAGGAACTAAAGAAACAGAAGAAAAACTTTGTGAACGATGCCGCGCATGTATCTATGAATATCTATTGCCATTCGGTCGATAACTTGTCGATCATCCATCAGAGTGGAAAGAAAAACTAAAAGGAATAAATGGAGTGGATGGCGAGTGAAAAGTATAAGAAAATTGTAAGAAAATTTAATTAAAATTGTAATTTAATTATATTGTGGCGCCCGCCACGGGGGGCCACGCACTTAGGCCTGGCGACTCTTGGCCCTCGAGGCGACAATCTTGTCCTCGAGAATTGGTTTTTCCAAACATCTCCGAGTTTCTTCGTCCTCGAGGACAAGAGTATTGCGCCCCCACTTCCTGGGACTTTCCCAGGGAAAAGGGGCTACTTAAGGAAGCCCTGAAAAAAGGCATGAGGCCTTTTGTCGTAGACTCGCGTCGCCTACACTTCAAAATTCGGTTAAGCGTTATCGGATTCGAATAAATATATTGTTATTAAACAATTTGCCCGAGTAATTACTTTACACCACGTCACTTCCAAAGGGAAAAGGGGCTACTTAAGGGAGCCCCGAAAAAGGCACGGGGCCTTTTGTCGTAGACTCGCGTCGCCTACACTTCAAAATTAGGTTAAGCGTTATCGGATTCGAATAAATATATTGTTATTAAACAATTTGCCCGAGTAATTACTTTACACCACGTCACTTCGAAAATATTAAAAAAGTATAACAAGTCTCGTAAAGAGTCGTCAATTCAATTCACTTACCGCAACAATTACACAAACTATATTCTAAAGGAGAAACAAAGGAACCTTCAAAGACACCACAGCGCACAACTCGTGCATCAGATTAGGCCATCGTAAACCCTCGCAGGTGACGAAGGGAACGGGAGCAGCACTCAAGTTTGGCGAACGAGGCGAAGGAGAGAGAGGCTGATGGGACGCAGGAACCGAGTCGAGTGCCGAAAGGACTTCAGCCACCTTTCATGTAAGGTAATTAACTACCGAGAACCGTTGACAAACACCCAAATCCTCTCGCGAGCAACCCTCGCTTCGTCGCGGCCGTCTCGCTCCTTTCCTTCGGCACACCCCTCCAGCCGTTCTTCTATTTATTTTTCAAGCTGCCGTCCCCCTTATTCCCCTCGGGTTCACGCAGTTTAAAGTTTAACCAGAAACGGTTCCAGTCCAAGGGGTCGTGTACACTGGGTTAGAAATTTAACAATAGAGGACTGGTCCGATATTAGTTGGGATTTCCTTCCAAAGTTCGGTACAGTCTGAGCTGCGATACGGCGTGCTCGTAAGATCGGTCAAGAGTCGAAGTTTTCGCGTGCCGGGACAATCGAGTTGACGGAAATATGAACAGTCGAGGATGCGGAAGTTCGGACAGGACTGTTAGAAGAAACGTTTGAAATCCGCTGGCGAATTTAGCTTGAAAGAGTTTCATTGGGTTATCACTTGAAAATGTTTTAACGACGACATAGGAAAAAGTTGTGGTTTTTTTTTTTACCAAATTTCGTTGGAAATATCAATCTAGTTATGGAATTGTCAGAAAGTATTCTGATTTGGAGTAGGGTGGGCGTGAAATGAATTGAACGTGTCTACGTTTTTACAATAGTATATGTTACACAAGAATTATATCTGGGCGCCGTTCGCAAAAAGTGTGCTTCGAGGGTCTCGTGAAGAGTCCTGCCGATCCTGTCCACCTCTATACTCCATTCAACGAGACGAGTCACCAAGTATAAACACGAGCACGTGAACAGGGCAGGGCCGACTTACGGATTCCAGATCCCCATATCGTCCGAATTTGAGAACGACGACATGACAAACAATGTTATACACTCAACGGAGGAAAGAAAGCACACGTTCACTTCGAAGGCTCGCAAAAATCGAACTATTTTTAGCCTGTTTCCAACTTACTTACCACTGAAAAGTACCTGAAATCATAAAATACACATTTGGAAATCATTAAGGTTTCTGCCTGCAAGACCCCTCGGCAAGGGACCACCATAACTTGGCCCTGAGTTGTAACATGTGACAGCCAATGACCATAGTCGCAGAGCCGATCACGTGAAAAGCGAGGGAGTTGTTTGTTTTTACTTAGTGACTCGTCTCGTTGAACGGACTGTACGCGAACAGGCCCAGGGAAAAACCCAAAGCGCTGGGCCTGGCTTCGAGATGCTCGCTTCGCCGTCTTCGGGACGGGATTTCTCAGAGAATGATCCGATAATAAACATTAACACGTTGCATTTCGCCCGAGTCATCGATGACCCAAATATTTTTCTGTATTTTCGTATGAGAAACATTATTACAAAACGCAATCCGAATGAAAAGTCGCTGCAATCAGTATATCAATTGTAAGGTAAAAACAGTCAGGATAACGGTGGTGAGCGATGGAATAAAATATAAACGTGGGCGGTTAAAGCTGTATTTTCGTATGAGAAACATTATTACAAAACGCAATCCGAATGAAAAGTCGCTGCAATCAGCATATCAATTGTAAGGTAAAAACAGTCAGGATAACGGTGGTGAGCGGTGGAATAAAATATAAACGTGGGCGGTTAAAGAGAGTGCAAACGCAGCAGAAGACTGCACATGGCCCACTCAAGCCTTCGCTTTTTGGACTTTTCTAACACAATTCAGACACAAGGAAAAATTCCAAATATCCCAAGCAGTAATTAACATTTCCAAATTTTCCACTTGCAAACGACGCGCAACTCCTCATATTTTTGAAAAAACCCAAAATTAAATTTCCCACATTTCAAAAATTTAATCGACAATCTCGTCGTATCGCGCAGACTACAGGTACGTTCCAAATCGCGCGGGACAGAAAAAAATAGCGTGCACAACGAAGAGGAAGAGGAAACGGTAAAACGAAGCAATTTCAACGAGAGAACCGCGTACATTATCGCCGCCATTTCACCGGAACGACGCTGTCGGCGGACGACAATATTTCCCGCGTTAACTTGGCGAGCGTTCGCGAAACGATAAAGGCTCCAGAGGGTACTTAGCGCGAATCAACAATTTTGCAGCGCATTTGTTTACGCAGCGCGAGGGTGCACCGCGTCCCATCGTAATATCAGGCCCTCCGCGGTCCACGTCAAATAAAAGCTTCGCCCATGAATTATTTTGCCGGCTAATTTCCCCGGTGGCGCATCGCTTGGACACCGGCCTGAGGGACGTCGCCTGCCCTGTTTCGACACCGCGACGTCAAACTGACTTTATCAGAGTTAGGCTTGACAATGGCTATATAAAACTGTTAATCATGATTAAAGTTATAACGCTCTCCGCCAAACGAATCTTCGCGCGCGTGTGACACACCTACAGGGTGTAAAATAAAATAAAAAAGAGAGGAGGAAAAGGGGATACTCGTGTGCTGAAAACGGGTGTAAAAATGGAGATACAGCCGGTGTTAGATCGTTCGTTCAGATTAAACGATATTAGAAACTATTCGTCGCTGATGGATCGCGCGTTCAGTTTATGACTGTTGAAAATGGCGCGGAGCGTCGAGCGAGAGAGTAATTGGCGCGACGTACACGTGAATATCCGGATAGCTGTACAGGCTATAATCGTGTCGATAAATGGTCATCGTTCTGGGAGTACTTCGGCTGGATGTTAATCTTCGAGGAACGATCGTTACATCGTAAATTCGTGCATCGATCGGTTTTGCTCAAGGATGGAACGCGAAATGTACGGTTTCTCGAAGAAATCATGTTTTTCACATTTTTCTCTGCTTTGTGGAAGATTTAAATATTTGTTCAGAGTGGAATAGGGTAAATAGCTGTTCGCCAACTAAACTGATAGCGAATAGGCAAATGTTTGCTCGTCCAATTCAACCATTGGCTCGTTCCACGAATCTGACACGTTAAATAAAGAAAAGTATTGAACCTTCGAGGCGCAGACTCGAGTTTCTTCGGTTTTCTGGGTCCTCCGTCGATTTTTCACGTTCGCTATACTTACCGGTGCTTCGCTATACCCACCTTTGAATTACAAAAGCTCGAGATAAATGTCAGGGTGACGAAAATGAAGAACACGGTAGTTTTTAAAACTCCTCTATTTTTCATGTGTTCTATGGCAACAAACATCGTGTAAGAGATTCGATAAATGGAAACATTACAAAATACTTCGAGTTAGGTAATAGCAAAGGGTCTATACAAATGTTCCATCGCTTATGGCAACGCGTGTCATCTTACTTAAATTACGTTTAAAGTAAAAAAAATACGTAGGTTGAGTAAAGTGTAGTCGAAAAAATTCTATACAAGTCTCTTAAAATCTAGTAAAAGAGGATAAAATTGTAAAAGAACGATACGCAACGGAAACGAAGGAAATAATCGAGCGATTAGAGTGTCTTGCGCGATAGGAACCCGCGAGACTCGCATTCCAGTCGTTCTCCTGCAGACAATCACCCTCTAATTACACCTGCGATTACGGCAACGCGGCAGGAATTATACTGTGACAACGCTTACTCTAGATTCAGTCTAGATCGAGAACGGGAAAAGTAAAACCAGATGTCAGACGGTTTCCGTGGAGCCTCGGTTCTATCCGCGCCAAAGATTTCTGTCCATGACGAATCGCACCAGCAAGGACAGCGCCATGAGGAAGGTGATCACGGCCGCACCGACCAGAATTGCGCCGTACTCTGTGAATCGCAACAAAGAGAGAAATTTCGACGATTAGAAACGCACCGCGAGAAGCCTGTTAATTTTCAAGCGTGATTTCAATTCTCTGTTAACGGTAGAAAAAGCGACACTTGTCCGCCGGTGATTTTAGAAATACAAATTGAATTTCACGTTGGAACAAGCGGGAAGCAACAAAGCGGCGAGGTGAGCGTGTTCGAAAAGGGAAATAGGAGGAAAACGGAGAAACGAGAGATGTTTACTGTGAAGTCAAGTACGTGTATTCAGTCGCGTTACAGTCAACGATTGCGATAACAAGGAAAAAAAAGGGGGGAAAAAGGAAGAGAAAGAAATGGCGTTGGTAATGAATTTTCAGCGGGTCGAATTATGCGCGGTGGAAAACCGTTAAAGATCTCGTTACTCGCGACATGCGTGCTCCATACGATGGAAAATTTCAGAGAAAAGCAGCCACGTCCCGCCTCCGTTCCCCCGCGCGCACCGCATTCAAACGAATTTATTCCCCCGTCGCGGCGGAACAATTCCGAGTGCGAAACCCTGAATGCACAATCGCGAGTCGCCAGACAAATAAGGCTGCGTTTTTCAATGCAATTAAAAATAATTATCGTAATTGTGCATTACGTATTCAGTAACACTGCCGTCGTTCTACGGGTGAAATGTTAAGCAGCGCTGTTAACATGTAATTATGAGTCAAGTGGAATTGAAAATTATTCCATTCGAAAAATGTTAAAAATGTCGTGCTTCGGTCTTTTAGAGACGTTCGCGAATGTCTTTCGATTCACTTTGCTTCTATGCTTGACTATCGCACGATTCTACATTCGAAAGAAAAGCATTTAATATTCAAGGTTCAAAAGGAACATTCGCACACTCGGCGCTGTTAACATGTAATTATGAGTCAAGTGGAATTGAAAATTATTCCATTCGAAAAATGTTAAAAATGTCGTGCTTCGATCTTTTAGAGACGTTCGCGAATGTCTTTCGATTCACTTTGCTACTATGCTTGACTATCGCACGATTCTACATTCGAAAGAAAAGCATTTAATATTCAAGGTTCAAAAGGGACATTCGCACACTCGTTCCTTTCAATTTGCTTTACTTTATGCTTGACCATCGTCCAATTGCAAATCCGAAAATAAAAAGGAATTGAATATTCAAGGTTCAAGAGGGACCTTCGCACACTCGTTCCTTTCAATTTGCTTTACTTTATGCTTGACCATCGCCCAATTCTAAATCCCAAAATAAAAAAACATTTAATATTCAAGGTTCAAAAAGGACCTTCTTTCCTTTCAATTTGCTTTACTCTATGCTTGACCATCGTCCAATTGCAAATCCGAAAATAAAAAGGAATTGAATATTCAAGGTTCAAGAGGGACCTTCGCACACTCGTTCCTTTCAATTTGCTTTACTTTATGCTTGACCATCGCCCAATTCTAAATCCCAAAATAAAAAAACATTTAATATTCAAGGTTCAAAAAGGACCTTCTTTCCTTTCAATTTGCTTTACTCTATGCTTGACCATCGTCCAACTGCAAATCCCAAAATAAGAAAGCGTAAAATATTCAAG
>NW_017100212.1:1146650-1196231 GCF_001263275.1 Habropoda laboriosa | reverse complement strand
TGCCTGACCATCGCCCAATACCAAATACCAAAATAAGAAAGCGTTAAGTATTCAAGGTTAAAAAGAAAATCACACATCCATTCGTTCCAATTCACTTAACTCCATGCCTAACCATCGCCCAACGCCAAATCCCAAAATCAGAAAGCATTAAACACCGAAGGTAGAAAAAAGACCTTCGCGCAGCCTTCCCAGCTCCTAAACCGTCAGCCGGACGCTAAGCTTGCCCGAAGAAGCAGCCGATAAATCTCGCAAATCCTCCAGGACCGTCGTTAATCACATTCATCGGTCGAGAGAAACGGCCTGGTGACTCATTGTCCGGCCGGCCGTTTCACGGTGTGCTCCACTTCCAACAAAGCACAGGTACTTACTGCGTGTCCTTCCGTTCCCGTCCTTCCTCACTGAGATGTTATCCGAGAACGGCAGTCCGCCGTGCGTGAACAGAGATCTACGGGAGCCGAACATGAGCAGCCTGTACGGCATTAAAGGCATCGAGATCGACGCGTGCTGACTGTCCGTTCCCTCGGGATGGAAATCGGAACCCGGCGACGTCGGGTTCGTTTGGAAATCGGCCAACGGGGCGGCCTCCGTTCTGCAGCTCGTCGTCGTACACGCGGAATACGGAATCGCAGGAAAGTTGAAAGGCCAACCGACGTGATCCGGCGGAACGACCGCGCTGTAAGGCGGTGGATCATCGTCGTTGCCTCCGACGTCCTCGATCACGATCGACGGCAGGGTCGTTGGTCTGTCGGGCGGATTTCTGGGGCTAGTTTCTGTCGCGGAATCGGCTGGCTCGTCCTGGAGCAGCCTCGACGAGGGCACCATTTTCGCAGATTCTTCCTGGACGTCGATCTCTTTAGTTTAGAAAGTTTGCGGGCTCATTTTTTGGGGATCGCGAGTCTCTTTCGATCTGTAACAGGTTAGACAGCGATGATTAGTACGAGAGGTACGAAAAAATATAGCTTCAAGTGGTGACATAATAAAAGTCGGCGTAATAAACGTTTTATTACAAAAACGCTAATTAATTCTCACATTTCTGTCAATTCCCTTGTAGACACTATTGAGTAACATGTTTACTTCGACTGATTTTACGAGTTCGCGGTGTTCGTTTCACGGAGTATACCATGCTGAATCATTTCAGCCGTGACACACTACAAATCACACTTCACTGTCACGTACGTAGCACTCTAATTAACAGAGCAATCTTACAAATTAGTACAACGTTTATACAAATGAGAGCTGACCTGCCCGATCGACTCGCAAATGTTGCGCAATTAAATAAACGATTGTTCGATACTTTGTTGCGACGGTTGCGTCACGGAACGGGATCAGGCACACTTTTTACGCGTTTCCGTCATCCAGATTACACGAATCAGAGGATCAAGGTTCGGGAAATTGTCAGTTGAACGTGAAGTAATTTGACGCGGTATAATTAAACGTAGCAGGTCAACCGGTGAGTCAAGCGTTCCGACTTAATCGTGATTCACAGAGCTGGTTGTAATTATCGATCGAACACCAGTGATCGTTGGAACACGATACACGCTACTCTGTACCAGAATTCACACGTTGAAACGTCTACAAGGCGAGAGTCCGACCTTTGCTTCAAGGTGTACAAACGTGGGACGCGGTGAAGAATGAGAAAAAGAAGGTGACGCAGTGGACAACCTCGAGACGTCGCTTAACTGGAAGAGGCACAAGCTCGGTTTACCCTGCGACGAGATCAGAGGATCTAACTCACTTGGAATAAAAAAGGAAAACGATCTCTCGAGATTAGAAAGAAACTCTTCGAGAGAAGTTTGTACTCCTCTGATCTCGTTGCTCCTTTCCAGAGCTTGCGTAACTCTTCTCTACAGGTCGGCTAGCCGCGCTTCAATGTCAAGGCGAGTTGAATAAACCCGAAAGTACGATCGAGGACTGTTAAATCAGCTACTTTCCTCTTCGAAGGTCGCTCGAAACGTTCGATGAGTCAACCATGTTTTCTCACGGATTTCCAAATGCACAACGAAAGTGAAAGCGATTCTCTCGATACTCGTCGTTATTAATTATCCATAAACTAATTTCGAACATCTGAATTTCGCTAACTACTCATTCGAGACACGTACCACTCGACAAACACCGACCGACGAACGAAAGTATCGCTTTCGCTAATTAATAAAAGAACACGCGCAATGTGTCACCTGAAGGAAGGTACGTCAAGTACGTCAGCTACGTCGAAACATTATTCTCTACGCCGCTGTGAAACTCTATCAATAATGCACAAATCATGACCTACCTACAACTCGAACCGACGGAATTCCATTGAATCTCCAGCCAGAGTCCAGTGCTCCCAGCGCAAAAACCGCACGACCGTTGTCCCAGATGCGGATTCACCGTCGAAGGCGCGCACGTGTCGAGCAACTTGTCCACTACTGTTCTCAGACACAGAACGATCTCTAAAACGAACGAACGACAAGGTGTACCGGCGATCCGCACATTTTGCAATGGTCTATCGACGACACGATCAACAGGTAGCAATCACGAGGCTAGAGACCGCGGAACCGGAAGCTGTCCACTCGGTTGCACGAAAGAACGTTCGCGGTGTGATCAGACAGGAAACTTGGTCCCCTAATCACGATGCACCGACGAGACTGGCTATGCAACCACCTTTCTCGCCGTCTGTCGCGACATTTCTCCATGCTAGCCCCTCGCGAGCGAGCCAGCGAGCCGATACTCCCCGTTCGTGACCTGAGCTCGCGACAAAAGAGGGACCGAATCGCGTCACGTGTAAACGTATTTGCAAATGAGAGAGACACACGCGCTTACCACCGACGACGATAACGGAGTGGCGGCTGTCCGCAGACAGTCTGCCGGACCGATCGCGCGCTCTCCAGATCGTCCAATCGCGCGTCCATCGTTACCCACCACCTCGAGTCGATCCTGCGAGAATGTCGAGGACGCGACGAGCTCTCAAGGTCGCAGGCACGTTGCCTTTCGTGGCGGCCGTGAGTATTCTAGAACGACGAGAACACGCGCTCCTTCCAGTACCTGGATTCGTACCGTTTACGCTCGTATCGGAATTCGTCAACTGTAGGAACGTTTTACGAGTCTCGTAGGTGATTAACACAGGTAACGAACAGCTTCGAGAAAGTTTTACCTGCGTCAGTGAAGGTTTGTGTACGCACTGAGTCACCAGGCAAAGTACAGTATGCAGAAACACGTGTCTCGCGCAAGGATACCGAGATTCTGTTTAAAGACGACGACTGCAATATTGGAAGATTTTTAAAGGTACAGCCCCGGGGGAAGCTTGGAGAGTTTACCTTTCGGAGAAAGCTTATCTTGGCCGGTGAGCGCAGGATATTCTCGTTCACAGTTTGCTCGTGTTGCACGGCGGTTACGAGATGCACTGTTTTCCCCGCGACAGCTGTTAGGAAATCTCGAATTGTGTAACCGGCGCGGTGTTATATACGTAAGCGAGATCGAACGCTCGGACAAGTGTCAATTTTATCGATGCTGCGGAGGGAAAATGGAGCGGAGGTTCGCGGTGAAGTTTGACAGGTTACCTGTGCAATCTTGACGACGGAAGAGATCGTGCGTGTTGTAACGTGTAATCTGTCAGTTATGCTCCAAGGATCCTCGAAGAGTGCCACTTTTAAGAAGCGCAAACACTCGGATGGTGTAAAGTTTAAACTTGCCTCTTGCGACGATCGATACAGAGCCAACCTTCGAGTCCCTCGAAAAGCGGGAAGAGACTGAACAGTTACTTTAACCTCTTTTCTATTCTTTGCACCGTCTTGAAATTTTAGCATATTTCTCGACGAAGGAGCGGAAACTTGTCCGTTATAGTGATCAATACAGAGTTTATCTGCGAGTCCTAAAAGAGACTGGAAAATTACTTTATTTATACTATCTCAAAATCTCGTCAAATTTCTCACTAAAGGAGCACAAATTTGCCTGCCACAATAAGCAATAGAGTTTCTCTGTAAGTCCCTAAAAAAGCGGGAAGAGACTGGAAAATTACTTTATTTATACTATCTCAAAATCTCGTCAAATTTCTCACTAAAGGAGCACAAATTTCCCTGTTGCAACAATCAACGCAGAGTTCATCCAAGTCCCCAAAAAGGCGGGAAGATGCTGGGAAGTTACTTTAACCTTTCTTCAATTCTCTGTACTATCTAAGAATCTTATCAAATTTCTCAAAAAACGAGGATTAATTTCCCGAGCATTACATTTCAGAATGTATCTAAACTAATTAACTTTCTTAATAATTAGTTATATATTTACCGATCATCCGTAACGACACTAAATTGACATCAGTTTTTACTCAAATACTCAAGCACGTCCCACTGCTCACTCGATAACAAACCTCTCCCCTATCACTTTTTCACACCGTCCATGAATCTTATCACATTTCCCAACGAACATAAAAATTCCTCCCCGTTTATCCACCAATTTCACAAGAATCACCAACCCACCGTAACGACGGTATTTTCTTGTGCAACCGCAGTCAATGCAAGCTTCGTCGTCGATTGAAGGAAAAGAATGCCCAAGCCTGTTCGCTTCGCCAATGAAACAAACACGCCGCCTAAACGTGTTCCCCTCGTACACACAGTAACAACACGTGAGCCTGTTGCCTCGTTGTCATTCACCGGGAATTCTCCGCTTGAGAAACAGTAGACACATATACATCTCACAGCCAGGCTGTTTCCAACGTTCAGCTGCACACGCCGGTCAACATTTTTCTGCGGACTCGATCGCGCGCGTGTCGCATTCCGCTTACGTTCGCGCGTACACTATTTCGAGCGCGCTCCGCGCGATTACGTGTTCGCCATAGCTGAAACAGACGGCGCGGGAAGAAAATCGCGAGAAACAGGACGCGGGATCGCGTGATTTACGCGCGCGACAGAGACACGCGGAAGCAGCGAGCGAACGACTGAAAGGTCAGAGGTGAACGATACTCTCATTGGTCCACGTGGGCGAGAAGGAAATGCGACAAGCTGACGTAGCGCGCCGCTGTCACTTTGCAATTTTACCGTCGCGTGTTTTTCTACCGTTGTCGCGTTGATAGTATTCACTGAATAACGACGCGTAATGTTGTTTCACTGGTTATTTATAGTTCGGCTTGTTATTGCTACGTCTGCGATCATTGTGAATATTCCTCGTAATTATCTGTTTTTTTCTCCTTGGAGGATTCTTATAGTGCACTCGGTGCTAATTTCAGACACAGATAAGCTGAGAGATACGAGATTTCTCGGAGGTCTTGAATGAGTTATTTTAAATACGTAGTAAATTCGTTCGCAGTTGCAGATGTATCTGCGAGCGATAGGTTGTCGCGTAGAGGAAAATGTTTCCGACTGAACTCTCTTGGAGTGTAATTTTACTTGACAAAGCAATCGCCACTCGTTTGGATAACTCTTTCGCAACACTCTACAAGCCTACGCATTTCGTCAGTATAAAAGAATTACGTTGCAGTTGCAAACATTTTTTCAGTGTCTTCAAGTTACCAAAGTGCTTATTTGCAGAAAAGTTCGACGCAAGCAGAAATGGATGACTAAACGTCCTTTACTCTTTTACGAATCCGAGAAAAGCAACGTTATCATTCTCGTGCGAAAATACACTCTTTACGTTAACCCTCTATGGGCCGAATATTTTTCTTGGCTGTAAAAGAATTTATGTAACGTAAAATTAGCAAATATCGACCTATAAACAATTTTATCATAACGAATACATATTGTAACTTTGAAGTAACAACGGTTATCAAGAAAGTTACTGGTTAATAAGGAGACATTGTACAACAAGACGTTTATGCCATTTTGTGGAAGAAAGTTCAATTATTTAATAAAATATCGATATATTAGTATGTGACTTGAAAGTTACACGGGCCCATAGAGGGTTAAATAGACGAAAAGTAGACTTTAGCGAGCAACAAACTACACAAAACCTACTAGTGTGGGTCATCCTTAGAAGGACTCAGGGTGCCTCAGCTTATTATACCCCTATCAGACCAGGCTTCTACTTTCAATCGAAGCCACCAACCGAAGAACAAGCCGGAGAACGTCCTTAGAAGGACTCAGGGTGCCTCAGCTTATTATACCCCTATCAGACCAGGCTTCTACTTTCCATCGAAGCCACCAACCGAAGAACAAGCCGGAGAACGAGCGAGGACGTCCGACCATGCTTGAACCCCAACTTGGCGGTAAGGATTTTTGCTGTTGGACTTTTACAATTTCTAGACGTTAGTAAGGATGGAACTAACGTCTGTGTGAAATTTCAGCCAGAAAACTACACAAAACCTAATACCAATTTCACCTATCAAGGGGGTATTCTGGTCTAGCGCGCGAGTTTCATTGCCGTCTTTCAGAATTTTTAACGGGCAACGAAAGTAAGTGTAGTACACGAAATTTTTTCTGATAACTTGATCGACCTCTCAACAGCATTTCTATATATTTTTTAACGTGAATGACCAACACAGAAACCACACGAATTTTTCTCTACCTAATCCACCGCGATAAAACCCAAACACAGAATAAACAACTAAAATTCAAACCTACCTGAACTCCATTCGTTCACCGAAATTCCCCCTCGCGACAGCAGAGCTCAGGTTAGATCCCGGCGGAAGTGACTCGAAGATATCAGCATTTCCATATTTCCGTGGGTGTAATAGGACCGGGAGGAGGCATGGCGCGAAACGGCAGAGCGAGGAGCCGAAACGTTGGCGCGCTATTATTGAAACAATGATCGCGAACTCGTCCCGGCCGGATGGCGCGCAGCTTTCGAGGCGATTTCTCACTTGTACTGCGCGCGATAGCCCGGTGCAGGTTGGCGTTACGTGAGAGGAGAAGGGAAACGCACTCGCGAGATCGTCGGTCATAAAGGTAGGTTACTGCTGGATCTACGGCCGCTTCCGCGTAAAGCCACTTACTCGCGCGGCTATCTCGCAGCTCTGGCCGTCTTACGCCGCGCCACACCGGTGCATTTCTCGCCGTGCAACACGCGAGAGCACCTTCTTTCCTCCACCCCGGGTGAATTCCGGGCCCGTCGCCGCGGAATCCGGCAACGCGCTCCAAACAGGTTGCGCAACAATTTTATGTAATGCGTTACAAAATCAGGCTGAAATCTTTCCTGTCCGGGCGACCGATCGTGATCGGTGAAACACCTCTGTTATGTACGATTGCAGTGTAAGTACCTTCTCCCTGTGATCGAACAACGAGCGAGCGGATTTTTAACAACGTTACGTTTTTCCCATGATTATGAAAACTCGGAGGCATTTTGCAATTACGAGACGCGTGTGCAATCGAACGTTTGATCGTTCGAATCTTCTGTCGAGGCTATTTTTCATCTACAGGGTGTCCTAATTTTTTTGGAGCAAACTTTGCCAGTGTGATCTGTGGGTGTGTGTGAGGGAAAAACGTTACGTGAACAATGGTCGTTTGAAGCTTAGTTAGAAAGTTATAGGGAAAATGCGAAGGGAATGGTAACGAGTTTGCGGTTGCTATGCACAACCAGACTAGATGAACCTATCCTTGATCTATTCCTATTTTGCATCGTAACTTAAATTAACCCAACTATTTCCTTCGTATTATCGCTGTAACTTTTCAACGAAGCTTCAAACGACCTACGTTTATACGACATTTTTCTCTTACATATACCCATAGAACACACTGGCGAAGTTTGGTCGAAAACGATTCGGACACCCGGTACATCGCGTCCAATTCGACCTCTCCCGACCCACGGAACCATACACGTTTCCTCTGTAACCCACGCGATTCGACATTGCCAGTTAGGCCTGGGCGGCACGATAACATCGGCATCGTCGTCACGAAAGCGACTCCGTTTGCTGGAAAGTCCCGTTAGAGACTCGAGACCGAAGCTAAAGGGGGAACCCGTCTTTGTGCCGGTGGAAAATCGTAAGATTGGTATCGCGCACCTCCCTTAGGTATTCCACGTCTCGCAGGCACCCTTGTCCTCGTCATCGTCGTTGTCATCTTTTATTTCAAGGGGAAATTAACGACGACCAGGCGAGTAATTGTCGACCGTTAAGCCGCCCACGGAACGTAATTACGCAGGGACAAAGCAACGTAGCCAGGAGTAAATACGGAAGCGCGGCAGCGGGGAAAACGAATTTGTCACGGCGGTTTTAGGAGGGATGTAGAGAGTGGGAAAGGGAGAAGGTGGAGCAACGGTGGAACTTCTTCTTCTCCTTCCGTTCGTTTTCATCGAACTACGCGAGTTTTCGAAGTTCCCCGACGGTCCTGTTGGTGATAGGCGCGCGATAACGAGCACAATGGACGTTGCATAATTTTAATTGGACGCTTTGTCCGGTCGAACCCACCCCGCGCCGGTCCCGACGGTAACGGGATTACGTGTCAGGAATGATTTTAGCTGAACGCCCGTCGCGTCCTCCACGAACCGTTCGATTTTATAATGAGTTCGATCGCGGTCGGTCCCCTTTTGTCATCGCGAAATCCGGTGCATTCGAAGAATTTCATTAGGAGGCTTGGCCGTCTCCCATCCACGGGAACTTCGAGACGCCTTGCTTTCTCCACGGGAGTCTTCTCGCGTGTGATTGTCAGATTTTTCCGTGTTAAGTGATAAAGGTTAACTGGATGGAATTTCTTAAAGAACTTTTTCCCGTATAAACTAACTTAAGAAATTCTTCGAAATTCCAAGGTGAATTTAATTTGTGAAAAGTAGAGCGCGAGGTAACTAAACGCAAGCGATAACGATGCTATTCGAAGCGCGGTGAATCGCGTAATGCGTTGCGCAACAATGACGATACGAGACCGCATCTTCCGTGCATTCAAAGAGCAACTGGCTTTCACCGACGTCTGAAAGTATATACGCGAAGAGATAATTCTGGATGGAGGAGACGATATCTTAACGCCGCGAAACGCAGTCGTCGGATAATGCCTGTTATTAATTTGCAAAGACGGGTAATGCGACTTCTCCGCTGAATACGGTCGCGCGCTCCGTGCAACTAAAGACGTTGCTTAATTAAATTAGCAGTTACCGCTGAAGTTAACGTATCAGAAGGTTGCGTCACCACCTACGGTGTACAAACTTGTCTTCAAAGATGGTAACTCGTATTTCGTGCACGCGAATTATGCTTCGCAAACCTTCTTGTAAAATTCTAATCGACAACGTGCACTATTCGTCGGTGTATAAATATGCGCAGGAATATTAGTAATACGCGTATTTCCGGTAAGCTGTGAAAGTGAGAGTTTTTGATCGAGTTCCTCAAGTTTATGTAACGTACATAAATGTGTCGAACGGGTTCGTTAAAAATGCAACAGACTCGATCGCTCGCTATAAACATTCACAGAGAGAAAAGAGACGAGAAGAAATTTTTTTAGTGAACTGGGCGAACATTTTTGACCAGTGTGAAACGGGCGTAACACTAGAAATACAGTCATCCACCTATAAACATTCACACGGAATTCCTGTTTCTACATTTCTGACGAAGGAAAGAGAGACAAGAATCAAATTTTCTCGGTAAACTGAGCGAACAGTTTGGACCGGTGTGAAACCGGCATAACACTCGAAACTGAATCGTCCTCCTATAAACATTCACGCGAAATTCTTGCTTTTACACTAACAGCAGGGAAAAGACACCGAAACAAAATTTCTTTAGTGAACGAAATGAATAGTTTCGGCCAGTGTGAAACCGGCATAACCCCCGAAACTTAGTCACCCGCTAAAGACATTTACCTGAAATTCCCGTTTCTACCTTACGAGGCAAAGTAAGTAACGGAAATAACGACAGCAGAGCCAGCGAACAATTATCCTCGTGACATTGTTAAAATAATCCACCGTACACATTTGCCGACTCGAGATAACGATAAACTACCTCGGTACATGAAATCGTACTTAACCTGAACCACTCCTGTCATCACGCGACCGACAAATCGAATTCCGGCATGCATTCGTATTAGCCATTAAGAATTCACTCGAACCATCCTACGAAATCTAAAAGCCCCCCTCCCCACGGTGTGTGTGTGTGTGTGTGTGTGTACCATTGTGCACAAGTTAAGAAACACTCTGCGCAAAGTGTAATTAACCGCGAGCAATTACTCCTTGTCCCACGGATATGACGGAACGACTGTGGCGCAAGGTTCGTACATACACGTAGACCCGAAAGTCCCAGCGATCGCGCGATGCACTTATTTCGAGGGGTGGGAATTAACGAGCGTGGCTGGTCACGAGAAGAGCGAAGGGCGGCGCGCGGTACAGCGGCGGCAGAGGGGTGGGACGTGCAATTTAATCGGCGTGAATTAAGCGCCAGGGGACGTAATTACGCGTAGAACAAAGCGCTGGGCCAGCGCGGTTCGCGCGGCCAAGTAAATACGGAAATATAATGGTACAAATTTGTCGCGAGTGCACGGCGCTGCATCCGTTATCGGCGGCCATTGCTAGGGCCGCGCGGCGGCACCTCACTACAGGTGGGGCTCGCGAGTGCAATTTAAAAGTCCATTTGTTTCTGGATAACGTCAGGAAACGCCGACGGTACACGCGTTTCACCCGGAAAATATTGTACGCGAAAATGGTGTAACATGTAATGGTTACGCGTAGCGTCTGTACATAGACGATCGGTTGAAAATAGTAGAGAGGTGTGAAGAAGAAGGAATTTTCACTTGGCTGGCCAGGGATTTTCGAAACGGCACGAAACGTGACGAATGGAACGAAGAATAGATAAGTGCATTTGCACTTTGCAATACGCGGATAGAATGTGTGTGTTTGTATTTCTGCTGCAAGTGGAACGCCATGAAAGTGCACGGTACACTTCATCTACCTTAAAATCTTCTTCAACCTTGGACAATCTGCTACGCGAGAATACCACGGACAGTTCTCTGCGCAATTTTATAGCCACGTTGTTTACTTAAAGTGATATAAAACATCCGAGCGAATCACCTTGTCGCGACCATGTCACTCGACGATCGAGGAAACCTGATTCTAGGAAATACCTCTCGTTCTTTACGCTGCAACGTGCACCATTAAGATTGATCCTCCCGTATATTATAGGTCATGGCGTCGCGTGCTCGCCGGTTATTGCGAACGACCGATGATTACGTCAATGAGACGAGCGTTCATTCCGTAAAACGAAGGAGCGCCAGTGTATATACTCACGCATGCGTGCGTCCTTGAGTAATCGAGCCGACCAGCTCATTTCTCGCGCGTGTTTTGCGCCGCGTGCCGTTTACGATACCCCGCGACTATTTATTTACGCGATTAATTCTCTCCCCCCCCTTTTTTTTCCTGTTTTTTCGCTCCCGTAGTCTCCCGGAAGAATGATCGTTCCGGTGAATTATTTTCGAGGTCGTTGACTCGCCGCTCGAATAGTCCCACGCTCTGGTATACACGAGTTACGCGCGCGGCTTGACAGTGAGTTGTTGGCGAAACTTAAATCATCGCCGTTCGAATATCGCCGCGTATTTTCGGACTTCCCATCACCGACTGTCACCGATCGATTACAGCCGGCTGGCAGCGTGCTCCGCGTACAAAAGCGAAACGAACGAAACAGCAACGAGCCGCGCCGGTGTTTTCAACGTTCACGGCCACGGCAGGCGTGCGTTTGCGTAATGGCGGTCGAGAAATCGCGCCACGAACCAACATTCAGTCTCGCCGATGCAGTTATTCCAATCGTGTTTCGTACATCGTGCTCTGTTTACGTTCGATCCAACGTTACGTTCGAACGGTGGGAGATTTGAATTTCCCGCCGGTACAGTTGCACTCTCCGACACTTTTAACGATCTCAGATGGTAAACACAGACTATAGATGGTACCAAATATGTCAACCGGTCATGGCCGTTCCCTCTTCGTCGCTCTTTCACACCGACGAACTATACCACACGAGATTGTGTATGTAGTGGTTGGGTAGGTCAACGTCATAGGCACACGAGCGTGTCTGCTTTTGCAACGCGATCTTTGTCTTACTTCTAGCGGTGATAATTATGTCATGGAACCGTGAGTGGGACCGAAACGCGGCAGACATGAAATGACCTTGACCGACCAATATATTTCACTCCTACTATAGGTGTATTTCGTATTTCCGCTGTAACTCTTCAACGAAGCCTCAAACGACCCATGTTCATATAACATTTTCTCCTTATCTATACTCATATAATACACAGACAAAGTTTGGTCGAAAACACTGAACATTTCGTATACCCAAAAACAAGCGTATCGAGATGGACAAAGGAACGACGAGGTTAGTGACACAATTTCACACCGGTGTGTGCGTACGTAAGTGTACTTGTGCACGAGAGGTGTAAGAGACGGCGTTAGTGACGACGGGGACATACGAGTGTCATAATTAAGAACGTTCCAGGGAAAAGCGCGCGTTCACGACGGCTGGAGGTTCTCTCGCCTCGCTTTATCGCTGGTTCGTGTGGTGTGGCGATATTGCGCATGCACGTGCGCTACGCCACTGCACGTAATGCATATACACATACACACATATATATACCCTCTGCATGTGCGCGCACGTGTGCCATTTTGCTCGCGCCAGCATCCAGAAGAGCCAAGCTTCGCTGCCGGAAATTGCACCGCGTGAATTTAGTGCCTTGCCCTTCGACAGCTTGACTGAGTACACTTTCCGCCGTGGCCATGTTAGACGACGACTGCCGCCGCTCGTATTTAGGTTATACGGGGTGTGTTCCACAAAGAGTAATCGTGAAACGAGAGACCCGTGGCGAAAGTAAGATGGCCATTAACGCTTTCGCGTTGAACCTCGTCTAATGAACACTCCACTTCTTTCTCTCTACGGAGTCGCGAGATTTCCACGCGGCCCTCTGCCACGCGTGTTAAACGTTCGCTGCGCGTGTGTGCGTGTTACGCCACTGGCTGCTCGACGCATGCGTTCGAAACGCGCGTTGCTTTTATACGCGTCGAGTGCTGTTAGAGAAGTTAAGGAAGTTAAAGTCGTTAAAGAAGCGCTGCTGCTGCCCGCGAAACGAGATTCGCGCAAAAATTTGCAGAGTGAGAGAGAGAAACGTTTTCCGCGAAACGGTGATGCGTTGTTAGAATGACGTGATATTGTTTAAACGTCGTTTATTTTTTGAAGGAAGGACGCGGTTAATCGAAAAAAAACAACGTGTCACTAGAGCCGTGGTTCGATCCTCGTGCTTCGTTAATAAGCGAAACCTCGGTGTTTCTGACCGTGAGAATCTTGACGAGAACGTCAAGTAGATACAACAACAAGTTTGTACGAATTTTCGCGGTGTAATAAATCTTCGTTGGCAATGAACAGTCGAGACAGATCTTATCCGCTTATTACCCTAATGGCATTTAGCTTGCCGAGATGTTTATCGGGCAACGGTGTCAAGAGATCATGCAAACTCGGATCGTTTTGTCTATCTTGCATCTGCGACTGCACGGAACGCGATGTTTAATGTATGAATTAGGCCCGGATGCGGCGCGTGGAATACAAACGGCCATCGTTAAGGCGCGTTTCGAGACGAACGAAAGAGTTTCTCGCCGCTCTCGGTATTGCGAATCGTCCGTTAAATACGGCGAGCGGTCGTTTCTCATTCTTGATCCAACGTCGGTTCTAGACGTTCGGGATATTTGTTCCGGAGGACGGTCGTGTGCCCGCACGAGGTGCCATTAAACGGTCCCGCGTTGAGATAATTTATCGGCCGATTAAAACACCGACGTGACGGACCAATAATAGCTAACGCACAGCTATAAACATTTATAAGTTTTAACGAAGGTGTTTTGTTCACTTGCTATGTATAGAACGGCGAGGACGTCCTCGGTATTTGCTATCGAAACTTTCATCGTTAAACCTGTTTTCTTATTATAGAAATTTAATTGGCTACTAAAGCGTTAACTTGTCAACAAGTGTGTGAACATTCCTAGAAGTCCACACATTTTTTCATTCTGAAACGATCTTTCAATTTTAATATCTACCGGCAATTGTGACGTCTTGAAGAAAATCACGCTCTCGCGTTCACAAGACACTTGCCACTTTTGGACGTAATTCTGATTGTGATTGCTATTCAGTAAAATCGTACAAACGCACAAGAATTCAGCTTCCCTTTTACTTTAAATAACGATTAAGAGTTAGTGCAATTTTTTCTCTGCTGTCGAGACACCGTCTTTGGGACGTAAAGCCCGACGCGGAGAAACTCCTCAACTTGTAGTTAGTTTACATGTAAACGTAGAACATTTCTGACAATTTTCCTTACCGATTTACCTTTATTACACAGTTTCCTAATTATAGAATAAAGTGGTTGCTTGTATTAATTTCAATTTAGTGCAATAATGTTGAGTTCTAAATACCAGTGGAGTTTCTGAGACTCCGTCCCGACAGTAAAGGATTAATCAAAATGTACGAAGTCTGGAAACTTAAGGAAGTACCTCATTTTTGTACCATTTTAAAGAGGTACCTAATCGAACGATTAGACTGCAGTCTAAAACTTGAAACACTTAAGTTCATCTGCTTTGCAGCTTGAAAGAGAAGTCGAGTAATCATCCACCACGCTCGAGCGATCTGCCTGCAATCAACTTCCTGCAACACGTCTTCATCCCTCTCCAAATGCTCGGCACGATACTCCATCGAACGAAGACGAAATGCAAACGCAGAGATCGCCAACAAAGCGCCCTTAATTAGATCACAAGGATCAAAAGTGCCTCGAAGGCTTCGACGTCAGACCAAACACGTACACACCGACTATAACTTCACCGCGATCATCGAGATTTCGAGTGCGCTTCCGCGCGCAAATTTTCGCGGAGCCGTGAACAAAAACGCCGCAGACCGACCCGGCCGGCCAAACATTCGCCCATCCAGCCGTGTTTTTTTTCTTGCCCGCTGGAGCGAAGTTTGATTCGACCGCGATGACATCGTTGACACGACATCACGCTAATCCCCCTTTTTTTTGCCCCGTTTGCGGCCAATCAACGAGCGTCACACTTGGCACCCGTTGGAAAACCAGCGCGTACAAAAAAATATAGTTTTTTCTCGACAAATAGGAACGAGCGTAAAATCGAGAGAGAAGGAAATCGGACGGTTTCAGAGAAGAAGACAGTGTTTCCATCGGACGATAATTCGAATTTCCATCGCTACTCGCGCATTTTTTACAGAAACGCGCCACGTCGGCCAGGTTGGCGCCGAAACCATTGATTAAAGTCCGGCGCCGACCCATTTTTCCCCTGCTCGCTTTCCCACTGGTGTCCCTATACATTTCTCTCGCCTCTTTTTCCCTCTCGCGGTTTTCTCTACGTGTGTCTCGACGCTCGTCTCTCGCTTCCCTCTATTTTTGGTCCGCGTACGCGGCCAACTTTTTGGCACGGAGATGCGACCGCGTTAGTACCGCCCCGATTGAGAATCACCGACACCACTTGGCTCGGGCTGATCTATAAACCTGTGATGTCTCTGTGAAGCATCGCCAGCTAGTCTACCTCCGTGTGTTTCGGATATATCGCTCGTGATAAAGCGTGTTCACGGACGATATTGCAGTCTCGATCCTCTTCCCGCGATCGTTCGCCTACCTGTTTGCTGTGAATGCTACGAATATCCTCGCTGTTTGAGAGAAATTAGGGCGCTGGTGTGGAAGATAATTTATTGCAAATGGATCGAAATTTTATTTTACAGAAAATATTTATTGCGAGAGATTACATATGAAAATGTGGTACAATCTAATCTTATTTTTCTTGGGAAAACTATTGTCAATCTTTGCGCCTCAGAGTGAAAATTTATTGCAAATGGATCGAAATTTTATTTTACAGAAAATATTTATTGCGAGAGATTACATATGAAAATGTGGTACCATCTAATCTTATTTTTCTTGGGAAATCTGTCGTCAATCTTCACTCCCGAGAGTTGGAATTTATTTTTAACTGAATCGAATTTTTATTTTATAAAAAATATTTCTTGTGAGAGACTGCCTATGAAAATTTTATTTTTCTTGGGAAAACTATTGTCAATCTTTGCGCCTCAGAGTGAAAATTTATTGCAAATGGATCGAAATTTTATTTTACAGAAAATATTTATTGCGAGAGATTACATATGAAAATGTGGTACAATCTAATCTTATTTTTCTTGGGAAAACTATTGTCAATCTTTGCGCCTCAGAGTGAAAATTTATTGCAAATGGATCGAAATTTTATTTTACAGAAAATATTTATTGCGAGAGATTACATATGAAAATGTGGTACCATCTAATCTTATTTTTCTTGGGAAATCTGTCGTCAATCTTCACTCCCGAGAGTTGGAATTAATATTCAACTGAATCGAATTTTTATTTTATAAAAAATATTTCTTGTGAGAGACTGCCTATGAAAATTTTATTTTTCTTGGGAAAACTATTGTCAATCTTTGCGCCTCAGAGTGAAAATTTATTGCAAATGGATCGAAATTTTATTTTATAGAAAATATTTATTGCGAGGGATTGCACATGAAAATTACGAAAAGAGGAAAATGTGGAATTTCTAATTTTCTTTTTCTTAATAAATCTACTGTCGATCTTTGCACACGAGAGTTGGAATCTATTGCAAATGGATCGAATTTTTATTTTATAAGAAATATTTCCTGAAAGAGTCTGCATATGAAAACGTGGTACCGTCTAATTTTATTTTTCTTAACAAATCTATTGCCAATCTTTAAGCCTAAGATTCAGAATTTATTGCCAATGAATCGAATTTTTATTTGGTACCGTTCAATTTCATTTGTTCACAAATCTATTGCCTAAGCATAAAAGTCGCAATTCAAACGTTTCCACATTGCTGCTGATTTATACAAAAATCCTCACTGCAAAGGCGAATCTTCAAAACGTAGAAAGAGTGCAAAGAAGAACGAGACCTCGCGCTACTTCAAATCAGGTAAGTTTCACAAAACACACAAAACATATCACAACCGACGCCCGTAGATTTTCCCATTCTTACTCGAGTAAACTTTCTATAAATCGTAATTTGGTTTAATGCCGTGCCCACGTGAAATATCGTTGCAAGATCAAGGCGCAATAGTACCGTACATTTTCAGAATGGTATCGATCCCGAATTTGTACCGCTACATTTAACAACCACCACCGAGCCAAAGATGCGTTCCACACAGTGACGTATAGCACGCTTGATAAACAGTCTATTAAAGTTGTTGTTTCTAGAAGCAACGTGTATTCTTACGATTCAACGCAACTCCACTCCGCATAAATCAAAGAAACGGCGAACCTTTCGAACGGTGGTGAATAAACGATATTATCCAAATCTGAACTACTTGTACACACGTTTCCAAGGGTCCGGGTTGGATTGGTGGTTTAATGCGGTACGAAACCACAGCAAGATACTGAAAATAGATAAAACAGCACGACGGAAACGAAATAGTTGGGAATATTCGCATTGTTTGCGAGGTAGACGAGCATCAGGTGATCGAGTTATATGATTTACTGCTTGTTTCCGGGAATCGTCGGAATTTGTCGTCGATTTGCGAAATCGCGTTGCCGGACTGATAAAGGCTTAAATCGCGGTGAACCGATAAGATCGTTTCCGGCGTCGTTCGGTGCATTATCGTGCACATTGTGTCACGTTTATCGAGCAGAACACCGATTCCCCTGGAATTTACTGCGACCATCGCGACAAGGAGACACTTCAATTACATCTCCGATATTCATCGATGAAAATCTACAAGTATCCAACTGTATACAGTCAAGGACACAGAAATTTCTGGGCACTTTTCAAAGTACACCTATCCCCCGATTTACAAGGTACTTTGTTTACACGATTTCACTTTTACACGGTTTTTAAAAGAGGAAGAGGAGTCTGAACCAGTTGCGTTCACAGCAAAAGTCATCCGTGAAGGACTTGAATTAGGGCGAACATTGGGTAATCATTTTCTACAAAATGACCCGAATGTTGAACGAGCTCTCCTATTTCAGCGAGATATTAATAAACGCTTAACTCAATACGAGGAGGTCTATAAAGATTTGATCAAAAACCAAACACAATTGTCAATTACGGATTTCATTACCAAGGCTCGCCGATCTGAAATTGTTTCTAATTCATCTGTAGCTACGCCAAATGACTTCAGTATGCCCTCCGCCAAGGCCGTGCATGTCTGGCTATGGTCAGTTCTCGCATCTGGTAGCCAGATTCGCACGGATCAGGGTTTTTCCTGAGTTTTCATGGTTTTCACTAGAAAGTTGGCGCCTTTTTTATTACGCGCGCCATTCCGCCCGCGCTTTTCGGTAGCGCGGCTTGCTCCTTGTCCTTGTCTAAGAACATATAACTCGAAAGACCGGCGGAAACAAGGACAGTCGAAAAGGACGATCGGCGGAACGTCGTGCTGCCATTACCAAGGCTCGCCGATCTGAAATTGTTTCTAATTCATCTGTAGCTACGCCAAATGACTTCGGTATGCCCTCCGCCAAGGCCGTGCAAGTCTGGCTATGGTCAGTTCTCGCATCTGGTACCCAGATTCGCACGGATCAGGGTTTTTCCTGAGTTTTCATGGTTTTCACCAGAAAGTTGGCGCCTTTTTTGTTACGCGCACCTTTTCGCCCGCGCTTTTCGATAGCGCGGCTTGCTCCTTGTCCTTGTCTAAGGACATATAACTCGAAAGACCGGCGGAAACAAGGACAGTAGAAAAGGACGATCGGCGGAACGTCGTGCTGGTCAATCGTTCGCCTCACACCGTTATTCTATTTCTTGTATTCACCGCTTTATCTAGCGATTAAGGTTCACGCGTTCCGCGTCTAATTAAAACGAGGTTTGAAAGTGAGTAGAGTACGGCTTTATTAACCTTCGCTTCTACTACCCTTCTCCTCAACACAAAGTGATTACTTATCACGCTCTAAACTTTTATTTACATCTCAACGAAAACCTAATGCTCGCATGCACAGCTGTAAATGTTTACGGTACAGAAATAAGACGTTTGAAAGAAAAAAAGGAAAATACCGAAGCCACAGAACCGATAAACGGAGCAATTTATTCTAGCTGCGTAATGAAAATTCGACAAGTAAACACGGTAATATAATATTGCGGGAAAATACGTAGGGCGTGTGTTTACGCGTTTTATTTGACAACGAAGCCGAAAATCGAAATTTATATTGCGCCCGGGGAGGTTCGATTGCAATTGATTAACGTATCACGTGCATCGAGCTCGCTATCCATCGCACTCGCCGCTTCACACGACCGCGATGACTGACCGTGAGCACGCGCCTATCATTTACCGGTGACGTTTCGCCAAATTACCGTCAGCAAAATCCTCCGCTCCTTTGGAAAACTTCCTACGGTAAAATTCCACGCGAATCGAGAACGCGCGCGGCTCGATACTCGTGAGAATTCAAGGTAGATACCTTTCGAATAAAAGGCGACATTTATAATTCAGGAATTGTACACGCAACTACCTGCGATTCCAAACATTTGCATTCTCTCACTTTCAGATACACAGAGGAAATATCGGTATGTCTACCTGCGCAGCTGTCGGCTCCATTTCAGACCCGAGTTTTTCCAACGGTTTTATCAATTTCCACCGTAATTTTATTCGCTGATTGTCAATCATCGCGATGAATTTTATATCGACGACGATCCCGTCACGCGAGTGAACGCGCTCGCGAACAATTAATGGATTTAAATGCCGGGGACGTCCGTCGGTGTGTCGTTTCGCCGTTGTCCTGCGTTACGATTCTGTAAATTGCGAATTCGGCTCGGCGTGTCGCGAACGCAACGCGAGATAATTAACGGACGAAACGATAATACGGAGGAACCGAGCCGTGGAAAATGTTTTTCGTGTATCGCGGTCAGACGATCTTGCGATCGAGATAATAGCGCGGTTGCAAAAAGAAAATCGTTACTCTGCGAGCGTGACATGTCGCGATATCACGGGCTGACACGATTAATCGCCTTCGCTGCTCGGAGCGCGATCGAAAAGTCACACCGGCGTGCTGGCTCGGTGAAATTTATGCAACGATCTTACGACGAAGAACAGAGTGACGTTCTCTCGAGTCTCTCGGATGATCGATGCTCGGAGAACAGTCTCCGCGTTTTACGAGCGTCACTCGTTGGCGAATTGGAACTGATAAGGGACGTTTTTGACGAATGATTACGTCGAGATTACGAATAAATCGAGAGGTGCAAATCACTCGACGGCTATGCGCGATTTATCGCTGCCAGTCAATCGCGGTTGTATTGATTCGTTCTCGTGACTCGAAACTGTCGCGTGAATATTTTAGGTAGCTTGCTTTCCGAGATTTTCAAGCAGGTGAAGCTTAATTGATAAATTTTCCTTAACACTAGGTTTGTGAGGGGAGTAATTTTGACGCAGTTCGAATTTCACGAGGAAAATGACCGAAACCGTTTAAATTTCTCCCCGACTTCTGCTTATCATAAATTTTATATAAATATATAACATACTTCGGAATATATGTAGCGCGCGCTCAGGCAATTATTGCCCTAAGAACGTATAAATTTTATTCAAATGAGTTTGTTTAAGCTGTGTGCATTTTATTTTCCCTCGTTTCTTCGAAGGTTCCACAGAGTGTTTAGAAGGTAAAGACGCCTTGCCTGGAACATCCCGGAGTTGGACCGCAAAGAGTTAATAACGTATACTATGGCGTTTTTAAATAAGTTCTTTTACAAAGAAATGTCCGCAAAACCTAGTGTGAAAATTCGACAAATAAAATTTGAATAAAATTCGCAATTAACATTATTCCACCGCAGAAGAGCACCGCCACGTGTGATGTATAACGGTGCAGGGCTCGCGAGCCATGGGAAATTCGCTTAGAGCGGAAGGTCAGGCGGTTCCGTGCAAGCGTTAAAGACGCTGAATGCAGGCGTAGGGCGAGTAGTGTAGGTAACGACCATATTTCGTCGCCATAACGGAACGTCACATACACACGGGTGCCACAGAGGGAAAAGGGGTTGGCGATATCGCCTGGCTTTTATTATTGGCGCAATAAAACCCCCGTAACTGAGTAATAATTTAAGAGTCGAGCGCCGTTCAGCTGGAGCACCTTCGGCGCCGCTGTCGACGGTGCACGCCTCGGCTAGACGCGCTGCCAATAAGCCAGCCTGTGAATCCCTTTCGGCCTGTGTAACGCGAGCTAGTAGCTGCACAGACTTTTTACGAGCTACCCGGGAAACGATTTAAAATCGAACGACGTCGACGGCGGCTGGAACGTTCGCGTCGAGTGCGCCAGCCTGATTCCTGCCATGTATTTAACTTGGAGAACGATTGCCAGGGTGAGAGAGATTAAGCGGAGACGAGGAGAACGAAACGTCCTGCGTATTTGTGACAAGTTTGGTTGCAGAGCGGTGAAAAATAACGACGATACGTATTTAAACAACAATAGAAATATTGCAATGCTCTCTGCTCTCTAATTTTCGGGTGAAATTCGATAAATGGGGAGCTGAGGATGTCGAAGTAACGTTCTTGCAGAGGTTGTTTGGTATGGAGGCATGACGTTGTGTGGTATGAATCTTTCTTACTTTGCAGATGGAACTGCAGATGGGATTTCGAAGTTAACTTTTTCATAAATAAATTTTCATGGGGATTAGCTCGAGCACACAGCGATATTCGGCCAGTGAACCACGTTTTCTGGGGCAAAGATCTTCGAATGTAGAGAAGATAGAGTATACACTCTGGTTTAACGACCGTTGACCACACTTGCCCCCAGATTGCCCGCAGGAGCCCGCGGGCAACGGCGGGCGCCCGGAACAGGCCTGCCTGAGCAGCCCTGTTCTAGACTAAACGTTCGAACAAAAATCCTATCACTCCTGCGAATTCAACACAGAAGGACTGTTTCAAGTATGAAAAAATTGCACGGCACCAGGAAAAATTTTCCAAAATAATTTATCATCGTTCGTCACGTAAGGATCAAAAGTTACCATCGCGTCTTTGTTCGGTTTCTCTCGACGAAATAGCTTACTCGCGAGTTTTCCACGTCGGATGAAAATCGATCCGCGCGAACAGGACGTCTGAATAAGCGCGGGCGACGTATTGTCGAACGCTGGAAGAATACGGGAATTGTCGTTAGCCTGCCGTCGGTAACACGGTTGAATTGTGCGCCGGAGAGATCGAGAATAGATATCAGGTCGGACGTTCGGTGTAACGAGGTTTTCTGTTATCGAGAGTCTGAGGACTGCCACCCTCGCCTCCTCACGGCCAGACGTCCCGCTGAAAAACGAATACCGGTCGCGAGATGCATTTCCGTGTAACTGCGTCGGTTGTGATACCGAGCACTCGAGGGAAAAGGAAAAAAGAGAGACAGAGAGAGAGAGAGGGTGAGACTCGGTGAAAACGTGGAAAAGTGGACCCTTTATTCCACAGTCCATCCCCGACTATTTCAGTTTTCCCTTCTTCATGTTATTCTTAGCATTTTGGCTATTATTCAGGGTTGTCTTGTTACGCCAAGAGTTTTCTTCAATTCCTACCTCTATTTTCACTCCGGAGGGTTGTAAAGGGGAATAATATTGTAATGACGGTAATTTTATCGCGTCGTTGTTATGATCGAATGGGCCACGTGGAACAGAGGGCTAGTCAAAAGTGGATGAAATTATCTTCTCACAGTGTGTACATACATAATTACGAAAAAAAAGAAAAAAACAGAAAAAACCATTATTGGCGATTGGAGAACAATTTGTGCCTCTCTGATCACTGCACTTAAC
The DNA here is from genome assembly GCF_001263275.1 of Habropoda laboriosa. Classification (NCBI taxonomy): domain Eukaryota; kingdom Metazoa; phylum Arthropoda; class Insecta; order Hymenoptera; family Apidae; genus Habropoda; species Habropoda laboriosa. The sequence goes on along the minus strand of NW_017100212.1, from coordinate 1,173,662 downwards.
TAAGTCAGTTAACTGTGATTAGTGCGAAAAAATCTAGACTGTCGTTAAAATGTTACTAAAATCTGAAACAAAAATCTTCATATTCACGAATACAAATATTTTCATCGATACGCGATACCAACTTGGCAGAATAAATGTAACTTAAACTATCTAATATTCTCTGTACACACGAACAATTATTTAAGCGAAGAACAGTTCGGTCGGAGCAGTTCGAATCGAAGCCGAACGCGGAAAGAAGGAGAAACGCAGCGGTAAAGCGATTTTTTGCCGCGAACCGTTGGAAAAATCGTCTTTGCACCTTTTTACCAGAGTCTAGATCGGAGTTTGCGCTGGCTGCGTACCACCATCTAGCTCGCGATATGCTCGATGGGTCGGTGTTTTTTGCCCTGCTCCTTTTTCCGATAATTAATGTCCGTCGGTGCGGGAACGTGGATGGAGGACAAATGCGAAAGAGGAGGCGAGGCCAGATTAATGATAGTTTTACTTGCAGCCATTGTAAGAACGATGGATTTGACGCTATCACGGGGTGCTAAGGATGCCAAGCCCGTGGGAAGAAGCGAAATTTATTAGTCCGGGAACGTGGCTTGGCCGGAAGCAAGATTTAATATTCAGCTCTAACAGGACGAAACTCCCGCAGCGCGAAATTTTATCGTACTTCTCGTTTTAACTTGCCCGTAATGTGTCTTACGACCAAACAGTTTCGATGCAATCTTCGCTGTTTCGAGTAAGAAGACCGCTTCCGGTACCGTGGATACGTAACCGAGAACCGGAAGTAGGAAACGAAACGGAGTTGCGTTTCAAACCGGAGGATTCGTTTTACTGGCTTATAAAACCGGACCAAGATCTAATCGCAACGGAGGGGAATAACAGTAAAGTGGAACAAACGTTTGACTCGATTCTGACCTGATTAAAGCCGGTGTGAGGCTTGCTCGAATCACGCTGTTCCGGATCGAAATACTTCCGATACGTGGCCACGCTTCCGCAGCAATAAAACTGACCACCTACTTCCCTTTCAGATTCACCGCTATCCTTTGCCCTCCAAATGGCCAGATCCTGAAACTGCACGCTTGCCAACTGTTCCGACGATCTCGCTCCATCGGCGATAGCGTGGAACGGTTGGAAAGCTTCTCTTCTTATTTTACTCCCAACTGTCTGACTCTGATGCGTTGCAATTTCTTCGAATAAATTTTTATCAACACTTTTCTCAAGCTTTCAGATCATTTTCTGCGCCAACTTCTTGCCGGAAAATCGGTTTCCAAGGCCTGAGAAGTGCGCCGACTTGTTTCACACCGCTGACTGTATTTCTGTAGCAAATACAGTTCGTTTTACGAAAGTTAAACAATGCCTAAGTAATTTTGAGTCGACCCTATTTTTTGCTCCAAGTGATTCTGAGATTCTCTATCTTTCTCAAGTTTTCACCCTTTCCTACAGGCGCTTTGAAAATTTGTTCGCACTTCTTTCGAGCCTTAATCTCATTTCTTTTACTTCAATTTAATTAAAGAAATTTCGAAACAAGAAGGTTAACTAAATTCCACGTACTTCTCGATCAAATATTTCGGACGCAATTCCGTCAAGCAAGCCACCAGCAACGAATTCATCTCTCTCCGCGGACAATAAGTATTCCTCTCGAGGTGTTAACAGTCCCCTCAACAACAGCCCGTAACAATATCCTCACGAGCCGCGTACACTTTACGCCCCATGAAATATCAACAGCCATCCAGCGAATCCTTCGACTCCGCACCGTCTAACATAGCCCACAAACAAAACTCTCCCTTGGTTCCCAGGGAGAATTATATCTCCAGGTCAGAGAAACGAGAGTGGCCACGTCGATACGTCCGTGGGAGGCTTAATCCAACGCGAACCGACGTAAACCACGAAACTTATATACCCTCGTAACGGCGTGCACGCGGTTCACTCGACGTGCAAGCCAAAAGGGATTGGACGAGCGCGTCGAGGCGAGATCGTGCTGGCAGGAAAAGGGCTGGTTCCTGAGGAAACGTGCTCGTCGCTGCGACGACGTGCTGCCTCTCTTTCTTTTCTTTCCTCTCCCGCTCCCGTTTCCATTTTCCTCTCGTTATCTCTCTTCCTTCGCCGCCCTGTCTCTCTCCTACACCCTCACACCCTTCGGCTCTCTTTCTCCTCCTCTCTCTGCGATACAACGCGCGACGAGACGACACTGCGAGTCGAAGGAGAGGTCCTCGATCGATACTCCTGGCACTGTTTATTCTTGCCCTAGCTCCGACACGCGGGAAAAACCGACCAAGGGACAGGAGAGTGAACGTCGAGACCTGTTCCGCTGGAGGCTGTGATAACGATAACGCGAGAGGACTGCTTAAAATCGGGTACACGAGGAAATCGCGAACCAGAGTTGACGTTCACCCTCTTCGAAGAAACGCATTTCCGTCGGAGAACGTCCTTCTTACAGCGAGACGTCGAGGTTTTGACAGAAAGTGTGAAAGAAACTGGCGACCCTTTTTCGTGGATTAGTTTTTTTCCTTTTTTTCTTCTCTCTCTCTCTCTCTCTCTCTTGAGTTTATTATCTGGTCGCGGAATTTTCTAGCGGCGTGGAGAAGACCCGTCGGTGTTGTATCGTATTTTACCAACAGACTATGGAATTTGCCGAGTGGTAAACTGGGTATCTGTAATTCCAAGTTGAAGCGTGCATGGAAAATGTTGAAAATTGTTGCGTTACGTGGAGCAAGTTCTGCACGAATGTTACGCGGATTTCGGAATAATTATGCGGGCGGTTTTGTGTAGCGCCGTTGGTCCGGGGAACATGGGTTTAGCAACTGGAGCAATTTGTTCATGATAATGTTACGAGAGTTCCTCCGTGAACTGCATAGTTGACTGTTATAGTTTCGGCGAAGATTTACGGCGATGTGTGTCTGCTTTGAACGCTCTGTCTTTCGTTTCGATGCAAGAAATCGTTAAATTCGAGATCTTTAATATGTCTTCTTTAAATAAAATATCATCTCCAAACTCGATTTAAAAAATGAGAAATTTTAAGGTTAGGTTGGGTAAAATATAAAATCTTTAAAAAGCAGCTAATGTTCGGTCTCAAAATCTTATGTATTCGAATGCTTTTCTTTTTCAAGTACAAATCATCTTCAAACTGGATTTAAAAATTAAGAAATTTTAAGGTTAGGTTAGCTAAAATACAAAATCTTTAAAAAACAGCTAGTATTTAGTTCTAAAATCTTCAATATTGGAATATTTTTCTCCTTAAAGTCAAATTTTATCTCCAAACTCGATCTAAAAAGTAAGAAATTTTAAGGTTAGATTAGCCAAAATACAAAATATTTAAAAAACAGTTAGTATCTTCTACATTCCAATATTTTTCTCCTTTAAATAGAGTTTTATCTCCAAACTCGATGCAGAAAATAAGAAATTTTAAGGTTAGGTTAGCTAAAATACAAAATCTTCAAAAAACAGCTAGTATTTAGTTCTAAAATCTTCAATATTCGAATATTTTTCTCCCTAAAGTCAAATTTTATCTCCAAACTCGATGTAAAAAATAAGAAATTTTAAGGTTAGATTAACCAAAATACAAAATATTTAAAAAACAATTAGTATCTTCTACATTCCAATATTTTTCTCCTTTAAATAAAATTTTACCCCCAAACTCGATGCAGAAAATAAGAAATATTAAAGTTAGGTTACGTTGAGTAAAATATAAGATTTTGAAAAGCTTCTATATCAGACTACTTTTCTCCTTTAACTAAAACATCATCTCCAAGCTCGATCTAGAAAATCCGAAATTACAAGTCGGCCAATATTCGCTTTTAATCGTATCTCGATACGATAACTATCGCGACAATCAGGATCGGAAGCGAATAGACTCTCAAGGTAGGAATAATCAGCGGTGGAAACTCGTGAACGATACTAACGCGGTATCTCGGATCTCACGATATCCTCGTCGAGTTGCGTTCATTTCAATTAAACCGGCCTTTGGCGAACTATTTCAAAACGGCTCGCGATTCTAATCCCCCTTCTTCCCACCCCTTCGCTGCACACCAGATAGTTTCGTTTGCATAACCTCGCCATTGTTTCGCGTTTTACATGTATAATAAGAAGGCCGTAAAAAGAGAGGAATAAGGGGAACGAAAGGAGCCGGGGAGGAAAGTGGAGCGGAAAGCAGAAATAACGTGTTCGAATAAAATTTGCAAACGAATCAAGATTGCCGCTCGTTTCTGTCCCAGCCTGTGCACGGGACAAGGAGAAATCGCGAGATCTCGGAGGTTGGAACGTTTTGTCACGGGAGAGAAAATCTACTTGTGATCAAGGAAACGGAGGAACGATGGATTAAGCTCGTTCTGTGCTCGAAATTTCTTAGTTTAACTGTCGTTGTTAAATATTAGGACGCTCGTTGTGTGTTGCACAGAAACTCGGGTCGTCCTGTAAGTTCGTGCCGGAAGGAAACCATATTTTAACGAAAATTCGAGGAAATTCTATAGCAACGACATAAAAGAATAAGAAGTGCTTTTGATCAAATTTCAAGGTTTGTTAGAAATATTGATTTAAATTATGAAACTCGTCGTGAACGTATGGGATGAGATAGTATTTCGCGATTTAACCCTTAATTATAGATATCTGTCTTCGAAACCTGCAGTATCTAAGCTGCTTTGGTAGTTTTATTTATTAAATCGCCGTGCTGTAAAAATAAATTTAATGTGAAATTTAGTTAAAATTTATTTAAAGCTGAATAATATTCTAACTGTGGTTGTATAACACGTGATAATAAATTTCAATAGCAATATATTTTACAATAATTTCATAACAACTGTAAACACTCGTAAAAAGGAATAATGAAAATCTGATCAACGGTCTCTTGTTATATCTCGCAATAAATTCTCGCGTACTCTCTCGTACCAATAACAACGCGGTTCTACTCTTTTACTCCTTGTTCTTCTGTATGATCCGCTCGTTTTCCAAATCTCACAACATATTAAACCAATTCCACACTAACTACTATTTAGGTTCGCTTCGCAGTCGACAAGTGTTTCAATACTTACAAACGGAAGTGCACTTCCGACTTCGAGCGGAAAGACTTTCAGCTTTGTTTCATCCAAAGTAATTTGAACGTTTATCGGAAGTCGAGGGAACGATATACGAGCACGCTGTTCTTAAACATTTTCCGGGAAATTTGTATTCCCCGCCGAGCTGCACTCGATACTTCTCATAAATATGTAATCCCGCCGCTTTCCGTGAGAAATACTTCGCTCAACATTGATTCAGCCAAGCAGCGAGGATAATGTGGCAAGAGAATCGTCGACTTTTCAACATCGTTTTCGGCCTCATCGTTTATTCAATTCGAAGAAGAAGAGCGAGGAAAAAATATAATACTCACGCTACATTATTCACGAAAACCGTTCCTCCGTCCAACTCCGCGATTCCATCGCGTTGCACATTCCCCTCGAGTGTCGCCGGCGACTAATTCGCAGTTCCAGCAGACGCTGTTGCGCAAACCGCGTAATTCTGCCTTGACTCGACACTCGTCGCGATGACATCTCGAATTGCAACACGTGCTTGCAACACCACCGCCTAATTTCGCGAGCGAACGAGAGCACGCGTGCCTCCTCGACCGCATTCGAGTCACATAAAAATGGCCCGTTGCGAAAAACCAACATGCCGCGTCCCCTTTGACGCCGTATCGAGCCGGTTGCGAAAACAGCCGCGGAGTACGGTAATACGTTTTCTCTAATTACGTTTTCGATTCATGGATTTCGGTCGTGAGTGTTGAGAAAAGTTTCGGGGATGATTGGGCGTTTTAGTGGTGTGTCGTTTGTACGATTAGGTGATTAGATTGGTGTAACGGTTGTTGGTTGACTGGGTAATTAGGCTGCTTGGTAGTTTGTTATTCTGTGCGTGATCGGCGACGACAGTGCTTTCACCGGTGGAATTAGAGTCGGTTCTTTGGTGTGACATTGAAAAGGGCTCTTTGATACGCGTATGCACCGTGTGTAGGGAGCTGTTTTGGGAACGGTGCGATTATGGTGTTGCTAATTTTTTTTTTTTTTTTTAATCTTGATGACACGTATTTACACTGTGTGGAATTTATCTAGATTTTAATTAATAAAATTGTCTATATAAGATCGCAATTTTAGCGTTTCGTTTAGAAATGTGACTGTGGTGTTATTAATTTTCTTTTTTAATCTCGATGACACGTGTCGTATTTACACTTCGCAGAATTTAACCAGTTTTCAATTGACAAAATTGTCCATATCACAATTCTAGCTATGGCAATTGCAGGGTTAACTCATGCTCGTGTCTTACACGTGCACAGCTGATCCTCGGAAAAGTGCAAGTTTGTGTAATTATTTTCTTTCACTTCTCATATTTCGCTGTCCCTTCTATTCTATCGTACAAATGTAAATCACAGCGTAATAAATAAAAGGGAAAGTTATTTCTCTCCGCCTAGGAAATAAGATCGATCATTTTTGGCACGCCAAATTAACAAAAATGTGAACGTTACGAAATTCGCTTAGAAAAATGGTCCACGAAAATTTCTCCGGCCACTGTAGTTACCTTTAACTTTCATATCCTCAAAAAAGAAAAATTAAATATTCCCATGGAACAAAGCCCACTCTAAGATTACCCAATTCGATAAATTTCAATTCCAAACTTTCCTATAAACATCCAAATATTATTCTTACAACGTCTCGTTCGTTACCGCAAAGATCCGACGCAGTCGTCGAAGAGTTAACGTAAATTTTCCTCGAGAATCACGAGAGGTTTGCGACGAGAATCGAAGTGCGGAAGCGGAAGCGCCGGTGGTTCGTCGAACGAGCGACGATTGTAGCGTATACACGAGTACTGCAAGCGCCGCGTGACAAACGTCGAGTTCTCCTGCCTCGAAATTCGCCAACTTGCCGACAACCAGTTCCGCGAAATTAATTGTTTGCTCGTGGCGCACGCCGTGGTTATGAAAGCACCGGACATTTCCTGCAAATTTACGTTCTTAAGAATCGGCCACAGGGTACGAGGGGGTTGCAGCCGTGTAACGAACAAAGTTGCACGGGAACGTTCCAACCGTTTCCTCTGTTTCGATCATCGTTTCGAGCCGCAACGCATCGATTTCGTGTTAACGCTATAATTTATAAAACGCTATATGTGGTAAAATTTATCTGTAGAAGTGCCATAACAGATGTTCCACGAATGATATCAAATTTCTCTGAAGAATATTAATTAGTTACAGCAGTGTTTTCCCAACGCAACGCGATTGAACGTACGCGAATGCGTTAAAATATTTGAATATCCGGCCAGATCGTTGTCGTTTGGCAAATTTCCTAATTTCAGAATTTCGTTAAAGACGATAAATTCTCCCTTAAAGTATTTCATATTCCCGGTAAAATATTTGAACATCCAGCCAGATCGTTGTCATTTGGCAAATTTCCATATTTCAGAGTTTCCTTATCGGAGAACTACTAAAATTCGACGATAAAGTAGACAATTGTGGTTATCGACAGGCAAATTAAATCTCTCGCTTCCTTCTCGCAAACGTGAAACGAAATCGCCGACAGAACCGAAGGGTAGCGTAGATCCGTCAGGAAGCGTCAGATGCGTTGGAGGACGGTGCGAAGCGAAAGACGATCCGTTTAATTAAATCGTAATCCCTAATTATATGGACCAACGGAATCGTATCACGCAGACACGCTGTAACACCGTAAATGGCCGGTGATCGCAGTCACGCGTGGCCATCTGTTTGGCGAGCAGGCCGCAGTATAATTCCTACGGTGTGCCATAAGCGTCGCCGAATTCTCGCGGGTAAGCGTATTATCATAAGCCATAAGGCGCTTATCCAATCGCCGGTCTGCGCAATTACATACATCACGATTACTACGTTCGATACAGACCGTTAATGTCCGCGCGTCGAAGATGGTCGTCGCAGATGGAAAGGAGAGACGTTACGAGAGACACGAAATAGGGGAGAGAGAGAGATGAAGGATGGTGCTCGAGAGTAGGGAAAATGAAAAGTAACGCGAACAAGATTCGAGAAGGGCGAGAGAAAAAGGGTGAGGAAGGATAAAGGCTCGATAGAGAGGGAGGATGAAATAAGAAACATTTCGAGCGCGAAGACGAGCTGTCCGTTTGAGGGAGAGAGGCGGAAGGGCGGGAAAAAGGGAGTCTTCATTACGTTGTGAAAGGCAGCCGTTTTAAGAGCAAACGAATAGGAATAGTTAACAATGAGACAGAGGCGCCTGCCGGCGGAAGCTGAAAAGGAAGAAAATTTGCACTTGATACCGGTCGGAAAGAAAAGGTCACAAATTAGAACATCCTACGTTTAATTTAATGACTTCTAGAGCACCGTTCCCTTTTCGCGGGGCAGAAAGTCTAATTCGTTTCGAAATCACTCGCAGACGTCTCGATCGATATTACTCTAATCCTTCCAATTATTTTCGCTTACGTTCTTAACCCTTTCGCTGATATCGGCATTCGATATCAACATTTTCTCGCACTTTAACCTTAATTCGATCTTTGCTTAAAATTCAATCCGCCGAGTACTCTCGCTTTACTGTAATAGTAGAAATTTTAAAATTTTTCATTTTCGAAAATTTTTAAACGCCACGACGAATGATTTTTGCGATCATCTGCAAGAAATGCAGAAAGGGTTAATATCTACGTTTTTATCAGTTTTACACAATACGATGGATGCCTGTACTGTTTTTTTCTTTATTGCACTCCATAAAATTTACAATCAATTCCACGAGGGAGTTTTTAGCAAATATATTGGCTTTGGTCAATGACATGACTAGTATAAGTATTACATGCGTTAAACTAAAGATTAAATAGTAACTATAGACGCCTGCACTTGTACGAGCCTAACATTCGTTAAATACTCAAACTGTGTAATTTTTATGGTGTGTCATACGTAGATAATTAATACGTCACACATATGAAGAAACGAAAAACTCGTCACCCTTCCGTCCTCTTCGTCGCACACATCGCGCAAACGAAAAGAATCACAATACCATTAAACAAAACAAAGTTTCCCTCCCTATGAATCCTCTAAACGACTCCATTTAAAAGCATTTCCCGGAGACTATCCAAAAGTAACCACCGTTCTCACCGAGCCCGTTCGTCCACCGAAATAATAACATCGACGTAAACCTTAGCGGCTATTCGAAGCGTTTCATCCGGTCCAATATCCACGGTAGTTTCCTTCGCGGCAATATCCCCCGCGAAGAAAATTCCAACGGTAATCGCGCGAGATTTCCATCCATGGAATAACGTTTATACCGTGGAAGGCACGAGAGAGAGAGAGAAGAGAACGAGAGCAGTCGTGTGTACCCACACTCGACGAACGAACGATACTAACGAAAGAGAGTCCAGGACCAACGTTTCCAACCATCCCCCTTTCTATTCCTCCTTCGAGACGGACCGACGAGCGCCAGTTGAATCGTGAAATTTCATCCCCGACACATCCTCCAGCCGGTCGAGTCGTGAAATTTCAGTGGTCGACACTGTCCGGACAGTTTCGCGACGTCACGGACCGGGAAATCTCGGTTCGAGTGGCGTGTGCACTCCACGACTACTCCGCGAATCCACCCCGCCCCGGCAACGTTTCCATGTAAATTGCCGCGAAAGAGCGTAATCCAAAATGTAGGTGGGTGGGACGTTGATTCGTCTCGTTGAAACGACGTTGTTACGTGGCCGAAACGCTCGCGTCGCGCGCACCAAACGTGTATATTCTGTCACACGTATACACATTGTACGCGTTACACACGTGTACAACGTTGGGCTAAGGGACGAGGACTGTCCCGGCTCCGACAATAGGGGAAACTTCAGCATTTTTGCCTTATGCATTATGGAGAAGTTGGTTATTAGACGTAAGGCGAAGGTAAAGAGAGACGGAATCCATTTCCTATAGCCTCGTGTGCACCCTCGATCAGCCCACGGGCTTTCCTCTTCTCTCTCTCTCTCTCTTTCTTTGGATTCTAGAGAGAAAGAGAGAAGGAGAGATCAAGCAGCGAGGACATCATACGTGATGCTGGAATACCAGCGAAATATCCTCTGTCTCCATTCCACCCCGGTTAGATATGGATTTCCAATTCAGCCAGATATTTTCAATATCGTTGTCGCGTCTATGGTATCCGCCGTTCTTTCACGATGCCCGTGTATTCTGAAACCGGGAGGTTTTCGAACGAGCCGTGACTAGAGGGAAGGGGTTTCAATGGGTTCGGATGACTTTTGGGATGGCTGAGTTCCAACTGTGATTATGGTGCTTCTTTTTAGGTAAATCGTTGACACTGTGCGTTGTTTCGATGTTAACCCTACTGCATTCTTCGTTTTCACTGTACACTCAAGATTTTTGGGTGAAAAAGGACTTAACACCTTATGTGTAACAATTTTTGTTTCCAACGCGACATACGAACCTAGACAATAAACGTTTAAAATAACGTTAAGGAACGTAAACTTGATAACAGCAAAAATGACTAAAAGTATAAAAAGGCGGTGGGTCAAAAAGGACCCGAAGACCGCTCTAGGGTTAAGTCTGCAGCGTAAAATGTCTAGTATAGGATTTTCTTGAACAACGGGGGACTGCGTGTCATAGCTATAAAACCACCTGGATATTTTTAATTCCTACATATTCCTAAAATAATGGGAAACGAGGTTTGTCGTGTTTAAAGGGCTATTGAAAACAACGTTTCCCCAGAAAAGGATAGAATACGTAACAAACTGATTTGTTGTTGTTTCATATGTAAGAAATGCGAGATTTCGGCGGCGAAGTGGCGGCCTGGACTTTGTCACCCAGGAAGAGAAAGCGCGCGGGTACCTGAGGGTGCCATAAACTAAGCCCTTTCCCCGGAAAGTCGAACGAGGGGGCTCCTACGGTTTCGCAGGATAGGACGCGGAGAGGACACTCTTAACATAGCCGTCGAGCGAGACGGACACCCGAGTACCTTAACAGCCGCTTACATTTATAAAATAATACATTTTGATTAATAGCCTATCGGGTGTTACGTTTATTTCAGTTGTGCTAACACATAACTAAAGAACTATAACATAACGCTTCTTACTACTACAAAAATAAACCTGGGATAACAATAATCGATCTAATTAGTAATGCGTGGTGAATTCACGCACACGCATACCGTGAAACTGTAGTTATGCAGCTCGCAGGAACACACTGGTCGTTGGATTTTTCTTCCAAGTTCGGCTGTTCGTTGTGTTCTTGAATTCGGTGCACTGTTTCTTGTACGCAGCGGCACTTTGCGAGGAACTAGTTCACACAATCGAAATTGTCGTCGTGATAAGGGAAATTGTAAAATTGATTAATATCTGCGTAATAATCGAAACTGCGTTGTTCGAGGCAGCACTGAATTTCCTACAAGACTACGATCGCGTATAAACGTCGTTCGTCGAGGCACTCGTTCGGTAGCTTCGTAAACACCGACTGAGCACGTACCGTCCTGCCCGATTTCTGCTCGCTGTTTGCACGTAGTTGGAATAGTGAATCACCCTCTTGTATCATAACATCGCGTGAGGCTCGTGAAATATTTTCCGCGAAAGATATAAGAAACGCGAGCCGGGGTCGATGTATGTTTATCGGACGAAACATTGAGCTCTCGAGTTGATATCGCGAGTTGCTCTCGAGAGTATTTCTCGCGAGTGGAGAGTGCGTCTGAGAGCGACTGTCTGAGAGTTGATTTCTCGAATGGATACGAAATCGTATACAGTGTCGTACTCTCGAGAGAACTCTTGCGCGAGTGAAAAGTGTCAGGAATGAAAATTGGTGGAGAAAAGCTCAGTGTTACAGAGTGGTTATTAGAGTAGAAGAAGTATTGGAAGAAATTACTGCAAATTTTCACCGTCCCGCAGAAGAAATTCAGTGTAGTGTTCAAGAAATAGAAAAATATGAAACGAAGACGAAAGTTGTTCGATGAAACGGACATTAACGAGGTCCCTAAAGTTCGAGGCCTTCTTCCACAATTCAGAGATTCGTCGCCACGAAGACGAGATCCTCGTAGGAACTTTACTCGTTCCAGGGCACTACGTCGGATCCTATGGACTGGAAAACGACAACCGGAGAAGCCGTAAAGAAACGCGTATAATACATCGACTTACGCAGTCGTCGACTGTTCAAGAACTTCGAGCTACACGATACTACCTAACTGGAAGCCTCCGCCTGCTAATAGCTCAGTTGAACTCAACGATCAATTCTAGAAGAAGAAAAAAAAGATAAACTAGCGCCAAACGAATCCCACCGAATCGCAGATCAAAAAGAGAAACTCGACTGTGGAGGGCAGTAAAAAGCGGTCGCGGAGTGTGCAGAAGTCGGTCGGTGGAAAAGACGCAATCAGCGAGGTCGTCGAATCGAAGCCGTCCTATCGTCGAGACAGAATTAACGTTCTCGTGCAGCTAGATGGGCTTTAACCCGGCCAACGAAGACGATGAGCAAAAAAAAACGGGAAGAGCTGGAAAGACAGATCTCCCTCTCTCCCTCGAGAAAGACACAGGGAGACTTAAGAGAGAGACTCGAGAGAGAGATAGACTCGAGAGAGATAGAGACTCGGGAAGAGACTCGAGAAAGAGAGAAACTCGGGAGAAAGAGAGACTCGGGAGAGAGAAAAACTCGAGGGAGAGAGAGACTCGAGAGAGAGAGAAACTCGAGAAAGATAGAGACTCGGGAAAAAGAAAAACTCGAGGGAGAGAAACTCGAGAGTGAGAGAGACTCGAGAGAGAGAAAAACTCGAGGGAGAGGGAGACTCGAGAGAGAGAGAAACTCGAGAGAGATAGAGACTCGGGAAAAAGAAAAACTCGAAGGAGAGAAACTCGAGAGTGAGAGAGACTCGAGAGAGAGAAAAGCTCGAGAGAGAGAGAAACTCGAGAGAGATAGAGACTCGGGAAGAGACTCGAGAAAGAGAGAAACTCGGGAGAGATGAGAAGAAAAGAAGGAAACGAGAAAGAGGAGGCCAGGAGGAAAGGTGGGAGAAACTGCGAGATACCTCATCCCTGTGGGCTCTCCAGTACTTTTCGAGTGCTTTACGACGTCTGCCGGATAAGTACGTGGAGCTGCAGCAGGGCGTTCGCTACACCAAAAGTATATATCGTAAAAAGGGCGCCAGAGAGGAGGAGGAAGCAGGAGTTGGAGGTAGGATGTCCTCAGCCGGTTCAATCAACTGTACGCCAGGCAACAAACCACTGCCGTTAATTGGATCGGAGCCCGGGAGTCCTGGCTTTACGAGGCCCAATCGCGCCGAATTATCCGACCTGCATTTCTCGATCGGCCACAGCCGACATCCCTCAACTCCCTTCTACCACCACCTATACGTCTCACACCCTCCTCTTGTCCTGTTCCTCCGCCAGCCGACATGGATCACGGATGTTTGAAAGCAGCTGGGCTCCTTCGAGCGGCGAAAGGATCGAGTTGAGGATTCGCTATACTTGCATCTCGAAAGTTTCGAGCCTTACAAATTTTCACACCTCTGTCACCGTGAACCAACCATCGAGAGAGCGAGGCTAGGATTATTCCGATCTATGGTGATCGAGAGGTGAAATTTGTTTGGATCTCTGAAGACCTTAAACTAATATTAAACGCCTGTGTTCTTATTATCTGTCTATTTTACTTTGTCTGCGATAACTCGTATCACGTTCACTTCCCTGCTTCCGTAGTTCAGGTGCTTAAAGTCATAGTGGCGCAAGTGAGAATTTTCTTATTCCGAGAAACAGAGAATGTTATTAAAAATGATCAAATAAATTCTACAGCAAAAAATCTGGTACTGTATCGTATTCGATGTTACCAGAAAGCTTGTCCCACTTATAACTTACATCACTTTTCCTTTCAAATTGCATTTCAGCACTTGGATCGAAAATTTTCGAAAATGTCACTCACATCGCTGCGACTTCGACCCCTAATTTATGTCAAGCAATAAGTTCTAACTGAGTGGTTGCCGCGAAGAAGCTTCTAATCAGGAAATTCGTCCAAGTTCCTTCGCGACGGAGGTGTCCGTGCTGTTTCAAGGTCGATCATCGTCTTTCCACGGCTCCGGAAAACGAAAGAGAAAGAGAAACGAGCGACGTTATCGAATAGTCGGATGAACGAGTTGGAACCACCGATCGGAATAACGTTTGCGAACGATAGCCGTCGACAGGGCAAACAGTTTTCGCGGCAATCGCGTCTAATAGATTGAATTCCTGTCGGGATTGTGCTATCTCGTCGATCGATCAGCGTGCGCGCGGTGCTATACGAATCGCGTTAGCGTCTTCGAATCGAAACTAGGCGCCAGTCTACGCTCGTTTCTCTTTCAATCCCTCCCTTCCTATATCTCTCTTTTTCATTCCCCTGTGCTTTTTTCTTCTCTTCTCGCCGCCTAGAGGAGGCGATGTATAAAGGCATTTAAGTCGAAGCGTTTATTACAAGAGTTCATAATGGACTCGCAACAAGATGCTCTTTATAAATTACGTTCTCTGGTAGTTGGGCCGCGTGGCCATTAAACGTCAGCTAAATGAGCTTTCGCCAAGTTACGTCTGCTAGCGCCGCTTTCGGATCATTTTTTTCCTCGACTCTCGAGGGTGGCGAACGTAAAGCGCCTAATTATGCCGGCGGAGAATTAAAATATTCTCGGTAAACATTTAAGAAAGTAAAATAAAGAAGTTCCCATCGAGCAGGCAGTCTTTAATTACAACTTAGTTCACTCTCCGCTTCTCGCGGATGCTCCATTCGCGGCAACTTCCGTCTCCATTCGTGTACGTTACCCTAACTTTCCTCTCTCTCTCCTTCTTCTTCCTTCGTTTACGTAATGAACGTTTGTTTTTTCTTCGCTACTTTACGTTTCCGTTTTAACTTTCAGCCCGCCTTTTCTGCCTTTCTCCTCTCTCTCTCTCTCTCCTCGCTGATAAAAACGTTTCGTCGCGCACGTTCGTTACTCGGGAGAGAGGAGCTTCCTTCTTTTTCCCTTTGATCAGGTCTCGTCATTTCGCTCGATTGCAGAACGTCGCCGCAAAAAACAGCGCGGTTCGTTCTTCGTTGGGAAAAATTGGGCATCGACGTTTCGCTAATTGGTAACTTCTTCCATGGTCGAAGCAGTTTTATACTTTTCAAAGAACGTGTTTCACGTATGAAAATAGGAAGACAGTTTTATGCGGAAGATCGAATTAAAAACGTAGGAAGAAAGGAGTTTGCGTCGACGTAGAAAGAAGAAAGAAAGTGATATTCCGTTTCCCAGTTTCATAGACAGTTTGTTTCGCTCGTAACAAACGGTAAACCACTATACACGAAGAGACAGAATATCTTTTTACGTCGCTTCTATCGTTCCTTAAAATTTATCGTGTCATCGACCGAACGATCTCCTGCGAGTTTTACGGGGCGGCTGCCATAAGTCAGCCTCGCCTGTAAACGTAGAACGCCCGCGTCACCGAGCCAACTTCGCTTTAGAAAAGCATTCGCAGCTGCAATAAGGGAGGAGATGGTGTTCGGGAAGCGGTCGTTTGGCCACGCGACGAGCAGACGATTATTTCGAAGATTGTTGAATTCTACCGCCAACGGGAACGACCGTTTCTTCAATCGCGATCGTCCTCGTGAAATCTCGCGACAACCGGTTTATCCGTGCTCGTCGCGCCCAATGTGGGAAACGTGAATCGTTCGCCACGCTGGATTTATACCGCGCGCATCGCTCTTTTCGTACGCCACTGAATTCAGTTCACCGACTACTCGGTCTTGTTCGATTTTTCGATTTTTAAGCAGTTTTCGATAGAAAATATTTTGCATTTTTGAAATTGGTTTCTTGGGACGTTGCGAATGATTGAAACGGAGGGAGAAAGGAAACCCATTTTGATCAGAATTCAGTTTTTCCTCAGTTTTATCGTAGATACGCCGGATCCTTTGATTTTTAATCATTCTTTAATAAAAATATTTTCAGTTTTGCAACCTTTTTTTCGAATATTGCAAATGATCGAAATGAAGAAAGAAAGGAAAATATTTTTAAAATATTATAGAATTTACCATTTTTATATACCACGAAATTCAGTTTTTCCACAGTTTTATCGTAGATACGCCGGATCCTTTGATTTTTAATCACTCTTTAATAAAAATATTTTCAGTTTTGCAACCTTTTTTTCGAATATTGCAAATGATCGAAGTGAAGAAAGAAAGGAAACTATTTTTGGCATGAAATTTACCATTTTCCTATTCCACAGAATTCAGTTCTGCGACAGTTCAATTTTGTCGTAGATGCGTCACATTTTTAATAACAATACTTCCATTTTTGCAACCTTCCTTTTCAAACCTTGCAAATGATCAAAGTGAAGAAAGAAAGGCATAGAATTTACGATTTTGACACACCGCAGAATTCACTTTCTAAAAATTCAGTTTCATCGCAGATAGTCAGATTATTAAATTCCTACGTTGCAAATCACCAAAGAGAAGAGACAGAAAGATGTTCGCATTACGTTACGTTGGTACAACGCGATCCGTCCTTCGGTTGCCCGTTAATAAGCAAACCGGAACGAAGCAGGACAGGTGAAAAGGAAAGAAAAATTGCTGCATTTTATAATACCGCTCTGGTTGGCCGGCCGGTAGCGGGGAAGGTAGCCACGGTTATTGTCACTCGTCCAAGGGGTAGGAAAAAATTGAGGCGCGTAGCTCCGGAGTTCATAAGCCATCTCCCGGAGGCACGGTGTGAGCGTAAAGCGGAATAAACGTCGGTCGCTACGTGTCCGACCATGTGCACGGTTATATCGTGCTAACTTCGTCCCGGCGAGCGTCCTTTATGGCCGCACCAGCGAAAGAATAAGCCGTTTCTGTTGATGCGACCACGGTGTCGTCTTAACGTTCTCCCGCCCTCCACCCCGCTCCTACGGTTAAGCTCGTAAAAGCTCCGACCGTGAATCGTGACTCTGGTAGTTGTGTCGCTGACGGGGAAATGGCTGGAGAAACCTCGAAACGCCATTGGTGGTCGTTACGCACCGGAAACGGTGATTGAGAAAGTTCCTTCTTTCTGTTGGTCACAGCTGGTTCCCTCGGATGGAGAATTAATTAGGGGAGGGAAGTGTTTGATCAGAGGAAGATCTGGTCAGATGTTTTCACTAGTTGCAGCAACTGGAGAGTCGTTTATATCACGTGTTTTGTAGAGTAAAAGTAAGTGGTGAATAGCGTAAAAGTGTCTGAGAATTAAACGACTTAAGAGGAGCGAGGTGTGAAATGAATTATTAATGGCGAAGACAGGGGTTGAAAATATCAGGTTCATTATGTACGGCGCTGTGCGACGCGCCTAGACAACAACCGCGGGGCCCGAGCCGCAGGAGGCCCTGCACCCCCACCCCACGGCATGCAGGGCCCTAACGGCCAAAGAACCATACAACAACGGAAAAAGGGCATGGGCGACACAATATCGTACATAACCATCGACGAGCGAACCGACGTTATTTTAATCAAGCGCCTGTAATTCCTTACTCTTACAATTATTACAGTCAGAATTCAAAGTTAATCGTGAAATTGATTCAAGAGAAAGGATTTCAGTGCAGAGTGACAGAAGTATCAAGCATCTAATGGTATTCTATACTTTAAAATGGTAATTAATAGTGAGGACAGGGATTGGAAATTTCAAATTCATTATTACAGTCGAAATTTAAAGTCAACCGCAAGATTGGTCCAAAGAAAAAGGATTTAAATGCAGACTGACAAACGCATCAACCAACTAACGGTTTGCCATGGTATGAAATGGTAATTAATACTGAGAACAGGGTTTGAAAATTTTAGGTTCATTATTACAGTCAGTATTCAAGGTTAATCCCAAGATTGGTCGAAGAGAAGGGATTTCACTGCAAATTGATAAAAATATCAAGCATCTAATGATTTACTATAGTCGAAAATGATAACCAACAGTGAGAACAGAGACTGAAAATTGAAAATTCATTATTACAGTCCAGACTTAAAATTAATCTCGTGACATAATTGACCCTTCGATCTTCTTACATTCTTCCCCAAAAAATTTGAACCAGTCAACACATTCGGCTCTCGCCACAAATAAATATGCACAGAGAACGTAAAGCAGTTCAACTTGGACCAATTACTTCCCCACTCATCAATCGAGCTCCATCTGAATCGATGCGTGACACTTGGCACAGCCCCCGGACGAGTGGCGTTCACGGCTAGGCGGGCGAAGAAAAGCGGCGCCGTCTAGTGTTTCACCGGGACCGTTCATCGGCCGGGTAAAAGGGGTTAGGCTAAGTGGCAAATAAAGGGTAGCGACGAGGTTCGAGTGGTGTCTCGTTTTTCTTGCCGGCCTGCCACGCTCGTCAAGGTGAAGGGGCCTCTCTATAGGTTTTCGGAAATGGAGGGTCGCCACCGGAGTTGGGGGATGTTCGACAGAGAAGAAGAGAGGAGGAGGTATGATCCCGCGGAAGGAATAAAACGAAACGTCGGTTCGAAATCGCGCGGCCGTACACCGGAAATTTCGACTCCCGTTCGATTTCCGCCGCGTTTGCGGCCAACCTGGCTCGTTATCCCCCCTCCGCGTTTTTTATCTAACACCGGCTACAGGTTCGTTTGATTTATTGCTTAAGAACCGCGAGGGTGGCCGTCGGTGATTTTCAGCTCGACCACCTCGGCAATCGCTGCGCCGGTTTCTTTCGCTGTGTATAGCCGGTGGAAGAAATATAGCCGCGTTGTAAATTGAAGCATCAAGGAGCGACGTTAAGTAAAGCATTGGGTAATTAATTAATCGTTTCGGAATCGAATGAAAATTGAACGAGACTCTCATTTCGTTCGTGAAATTTTAGGTCCTCGTCTTCTTAGACTTTCGTTAGTTCACACTTGTCGTTACTCTCGACATTACGGGATTAAGACACTGTATTAAGTAATTATGTTTTTTTCACTGGGACTGAGTAAAAATTGGACGACACTCTGAGTGAAATTTCGGGTTAGATTTTTGTCACTTCACTTGTCGTTACTCTCTACCGTGTAAACTTGGACGTTTAAAACGATCTCACTATTTCTTCTACAGACTATACCTTTTTGGTACATGTAACGAATACTCGGTTTAACGGATTTTAGTTACAGTTTCCTTGACGATTCTCTGAATTTTCGTGTCTACCGTTTGAAATGAAATTTGCCGCGGCACGAGTCGAAGCTACAGTTTCGACGACTTCTCCTTTACGGTTATTTAAAACGCGCGAAATTGTAAAAATCAGCGAGCACGGTGTCGAATGATCGACGTTCACCGCCAGCTCGATCCGGGCCACCCTAAATCACGGCCCTTTCACAGTAAACGGTAATGGATAGCGGTAATTGAGACAGGACGCGCGAGTCGTATAATGAAAACGAGGCCGGGACCGCGTAAAATTACGATTAAATCGTTATAAGACTGGTTTATGCGACCGATACCGTGGCCTGTCCGTTCCCTTTCGCGGCAATTGATTGCGAACGCTGTCGGCCGATCGGTATCGTTTTTATTTATGAATCGACCGGCCCGTTTGCCAGGGCGCGATTTAATGAAGCAATTGCCGCGTTCGATTTGCAATTTGTTCCCGTTGCAATTTTAATCGCGACACTGCTCTCTCTTTCACCGTGTCCAAACCGTTCGATGCCGCGACACTTCCATATCTTCCAGCTAGCTTCGTTACGTGAAAGAAGCGAGATGGAACTTTCGAAGCTGAAAGCTGCTCCAAAGATCGTAGAATCGAAGGTCTACGAGAGGAAAGTTCGTATCCGATCGATAGAACAATCTCGAAAATTAAATACTGTCGATAATTAACCGTTGATGCACTCGGAGGTGATTTTGCTATAGGAAATCGGATCTTTCTTTAAAACTAATTCATTATGGTGAACAAATTTATGGAGGCCCGCAGATCTGCTCTGTCTTCGCTAATTATTTACCAAGTGACGATCCTTTAATGTCGCTTCTCAGTCGATTGCAAAGGGTTAAATATCGTAAAATTAAGTGTTATCGATGTTGATTTTTAATCTTGGTGTTCGTCGAGGGATCGCGAAATTCAGATAAACGAACGGTAACTTCGGCAACTTTGAAACGAAGATGTATCTATCTCAATGGTTCGGTCGTTGAAATTTAATGTTAACCCTTTCAAGTTGGAGGACTATGTACCACGTTGAGATATTACTTGGTAACACACAACTAGTACACTATTTCAACCTCTTTTTCCACGCTAAATCATTTCAAACCGGCCAAAAGTTTGTAATCACCGAGCGCATTGCAATTTACACAAAAATTTCCAGAAAGAAGTCAGCGACTTTGAGAATTTTTTATCGTTCGAATCAATTGATACGAGATAAACTGATAAACGTAGAATTGAGATAAACTTCAGATCTGTAAAAAATTAGCAGCAGATTTAATACTGATTGTACGATACTCGACTCGTGAACGAGACTGGTTTCAGCTCGAACTCACAAGGAACGTTCGCGAACGGTCCGGCTTCGATTTTGATGAAACTTTGTACACTTATAAAGCAGCCAAAAATAATCGACACGTATTTTTTTTTAGCTGCGGTAACTCGAGTTTAAGGGGTGAAACCACCCCTTGAAGTTTTGGCTCGGAACGGCTATCTCGAAAACGGAAAAACATACGAAAAAATTGTTAATGGGCGAGGTTAATGGTTTCTGATGTACAATAACATGGTGTTAAAAAATTTAACAAAATACAGTTTGTTTATAACAAAAAAAATTTATTAACTTAATTTTTCATTTTATTGAAATTTTCATAATGATAAAAAATGACGAGCATTTTATTCCAAATCCATTAGTATATAACATTTTAAAATTGCCTCTTACAGTTTTGCAGATTTCTAGTAGTTGGTGTGGTGTTGGCGAAATTCTAGTAGTTGGTGTGGTGATGGTTCTCTCCGTCGGAATATTTTTGAACTCGTTTATTTGTGGTGGTGCGTGGGTATATATTAGGTCGTTATGATAGGGAAGGAATTTGTTAGGGGCTAGGAAGACGGCTGGAAAGGACTGTTTATTAATTTATGATATGTGACTGGCCGATGGGCTGCGCGACCGGACACTGATGAAAAGTGGCAGGTGATTCGAAACATTTGGCCGGCAGTGTAGGTATACGGAAAGGGATAGGAAACATGACCAGGATGCGACTTGAACTGTTTTATGATAGGGAAGGAATTTGTTAGGGGCTAGGAAGACGGCTGGAAAGGACTGTTTATTAATTTATGATATGTGACTGGCCGGTGGGCTGCGCGACCGGACACTGATGAAAAGTGGGAGGTGATTCGAAACATTTGGCCGGCAGTGTAGGTATACGAGATTATGTCAAAGTAAACTATCCTTCTTGCTAAAAAGTATCGACTTATTGATAACGCGTATACGAGTCCATAGTCCTGAAAGGGTTAAAGAAGAGTGATGGAAATGAAGGTGCAACGGAGCCGTTCTATTTAGCCCGCATTCTCCAAGTGTCAGCCTCCATAGATACGGCAAGTGACAGAATACAAACACGTTCACGCGCGTATCTAGATAGCGCCATTTTGAGAGGAAACCTGGCCATTTGGAAGGTAGACACGGTCAATGTTAGCACACGTCACGTCCTCTGTCGCATAGCCGCCAGTTTCGCTCGTATCATGAACTGTCACGCCTGCTCTACCGGTTATAAACACTTGCCGCGTAGCTGCGCACTTTAAAGCTGTAATATTCGAGCGGGGTAACAAGCGGCTGAATAAACATCGGCCATCGTGTTTCGCTATCCCGTTCGGATCGTCCGGCAGCGTATACCGTCGTTCGATGTCTTAATTTCGCCCGAAAACAGGAGGTACAGTGTGTTACGTAGAGTTTGCTCGTGTCAATTTTGTGGAAAAGTGTTTCGGTAAAAGTTACAAGCATATATCGTCGCAAATTAAACACCCCTCTTTAGGAGAGGAGGAATTTTTCGAAATCCGCCAGAAAAAGAAGGTTTTTAATTCAGTAATGTCCTTTCTAGCCTTCTCAAGTGAGGTGAATGGGACAAAGATAGTCACGAAGAAAAGGAAGGTGTTCAGTAAACAAAATAGCGCCCTGTGCAAATTTTGGAAACAAACTTGGCGATATTTCAATTTTACCTTATGCAGAATTTAAAATTGTAATTTTTGGAACTCTCATCCCAAGTAACGAATTCTTAATTTCCAAAGTCAGCCGCGAACTCTAAATTACCCAAGCTTCTCCCCATCGATGTTTACCATTTTTTAACCAAGTGGCAACGTAAACACCAACTTCTCGGTTTCACAACATCCACAATTCGACCAACAAATACAACTTCCACCGTAAAATTTACCTCTCCCTTACATCGGGAAGATCGAATCGATCCACGGTGCAGTTCCAGCAACATGGAGGCGTAGATTCAAGGTCACAGGTGCTCGGTAACTTGAATGGTCGAAGTAGGAACGCGTGACTCGATCCGCAGGGCTCGAAAACGTAATCCCATAGCAATGTTTGCCGTCCGTGACGCGATACCGATCGCGTCCTGCCGCCCGATGGAAGGAGTAGGGAAAAGCGGATCGCACGATGTTCGACTGTTTATCGTTGTTATTGTTTTTCGACCCTGCCTCAGCCCGGCCGGTTCCCCTCGCCCCGTTCAAATCCGATTTGTAATGGAAATGCAGTGTTCAATGCCTCTCTAATCCTCCCGTCCGCCGTAGGAGCCTTTTGTAGCGCGTGCGGCTTCCGGGAAAAACCGGAGGAAGCGGAGGAGATATCATTTTTACTCGAATACAACGTTCGATGGTAATTTCTCTCAGCTTCGAATTAACCCTTTCAACGTTGCGAATTCGCGTGTTCGGGGAAATTTGTCGAGCGTACGCTGTGAAGCCTTTTATACGCCGTTCGAACTGAGCTATTGACAAATATTCACTTTATCGGAGCTTTTCTTTTTGCATGTTTGTGAGAAAATATGGGTATTCTTTCGATGTAGTTAGTGGTAAATAGCGAATCGTATTGTTTCTTCGTTTAGTGGTACTGAAGTTCCGAAAAATATTTGAATTCGTGTAGTAGAGGGGCAAATTATTCGACTCAGCCTATATCTCGTTGCGTCGTCGGATATTTTAGCACCGAAAGGGTTGAGACTCGTGTTTCCATTTTTAAAGTATGTCAACATCAAGTTGCTTGTCGTCTCTAAATGCCTTTTTCCAAACAATCAATTCTATACAAGATCTTATAGATACATGATTTCGAGTATAGTTGGGGCCACGATATAGCGAGGTCGTAAATTAAACTCTCAAGAATCGGCATCGATTGATGTTGCGGCACTCAAGGCCGTGTGTTGCAGTCTGTTTGAGGGTTCCAACAATAAACGAATGGTAGCATATGATTTGGTACTTCAAGTAGAAAATGGTATTTCATTTACAAATGGAAAATATGTTAATATTAAGCTACACAATCTTTTTGCACTTTCTATCTGTATATAACACGAGTAGATAAACTAAGATGCTAAAGACATCAATAAGACCTTTACCTGTAACCGTACTTCTAAAAGCGGCTTCCCCCAGAGGGAGAAACCCTAATTTGTCCTAGCTGCATGCAGTTTTCAGTAAATATATTAGAATCAGCTGACTTTCGCTGGATACAAGAATTCTTCGTACGGTCCTGACAATGGTTTCAAGTACTTATCTGCTGGTATTTCTGTCAATTTTCGGGTCCCGACAGCTAAAACATGTTTACTTTGACGTCTGACCGATGTTACGACCTCGCTATATCGTGGCCCCGACTATAACTAGTTGTCGACTATAGTAGAAGCCAAATATATTGGCCGGTCAAGGTCACTTCTCCTCCGTACTATGTTAAACGTCTAAATTGCACATTCTCACAGACCCTCTCTCGTCACACGCAGTCTAAGTATTGCGCAATAACAGCCATAAGTCATAGAAAAGCAAAATGTCGTCGTAATAATCACCTTCGTCGACCCTCAAAAATACATCTTACCTAACCTACTAAAACTCCAACAACTTCCCTCGAAGAAAGCAAGAACAAACCTGCAGATGAAAACAAAAACACTTCTCTAACCACGAAGAACACAAAAAGGCAAACACTGGTGCAAACTCGAATCTCCAGGATACCCTGTCCAATGCACACGTACACCGTCCGAGCAGTTAAGTGTTGAACGTATCACCAGAGGTGCTGTTAGGAAGCACCGCGGGTTTCTTCGCGAAGCGAAGCGAGAGCATAGCAAGAGCGAGCGAGCAGAGAAGAGAAGAGGCTTGGAGAGGGTAGATCGAGGCAGGCAGGCGGCGAGCGGAAGGGTGACAAATCAATGGCGGATGGTAGGGTAGGTAGCGGCATATGAGCGCTGGTCTCCTATCTTATCAACGCATTATTCAACGGCGGAGGCTGCTCGGGACTCTAACTGCCTGCATTTGCATAAATCCATAGATCTCCCGGACCTGCTCGGCTGCCCGGCCGTGTCTATCCATCTCTGGATGCATGCATACAGCAAATTACAGTGCCCGCAAGCGGAATTGTGGGTGGCGGACCCGTGTCCCACCTCCGACTACGGCGTCCCTTCGCCGCCCCACCGCTCACGACCTGCCCCTTTTCACGAAAGGACCCCGAAGGGCGCCGCCAGCACGCTGGCTGACTGGCTGGATAGGTAAGGTCGGTGTGGAAGGGGCTCGGTAACATCCACTTTGCCCGTGGCTTTGTATTGGATCGTTAACGACACCCCTTCCTGTGTACCTTCTGTTATCACCCGCCGTTATCCTTCTTACCCCGTTTCTGTCTCCCTCGGATGGCTTTCACCAGTAAAAATCTGTCTGCATGTGTGCGTTTGTGAGGGACGACAGATCACGCTTCTGTTGCTTCGTTACGAATTACGGGAAGGATTATTTGGTGTGGATAGTGTATTGTGTTAGGTGGTGTGTACTTTGTAATTTGCTGCTGCTTTGAAGTTTGGAATGTGCTTGGGGTAATTTGTTTGCGCGGGGGCTAGCTTTAATTTTTGGTGGCGGCGGTGAGTTAAAAGAGTCACTAAGAACTCGGATGGTGTGAATGGTGGTCGAATTGAGAGGAGTGGGAAATTAGGAATGTGAATTTATGAAAGAAGAAAAATGAAAGTTGGAAATGTTCGTAAACTGGAGGGATCTTGAAAACCGCAGAAAAGCGGAATTTAATTTTCGCTAATTACTCGTGTGATGTGAATGGTGGTTGACTGAATTGAGAGGAGTGGGAAATTAGGAAGAGACACTTGGATGTAAGAGAAATCTATGAAAGTTGGAAATGTTAGTGCACTGGGGGAGTCTTGAAATCTCTAGGAAAAAGGAATTTAATTTTCTACGGTGATGATGGGTTAATAACTCATTAATAACTCTCGTGATAGACTGAATTGGGAGGAGTTGAAAATTAGGTTCTTAGAGAAATTAGTAGAATAAAGAAGCGAAACTTGGAAACATCGGAAAAACCCAGGAAAGGGGAGAAAGAAGGTAGAGCCGAGTTACATTGACGCGTTGCAAAACGACTATGCTTCTTTATAATTTATGCCAGCGAAATTTCACGTTCGGCTAAGTTACTCTATTGTTTCATGCCTACGTCTGCGCGACCGTACTTCGAATTTTTGTCCGGTTGTGTTTGCAGGTGTTCGGTTTACAAAGATGAGAGAGAGAGAGAGAGAGTTAAATGTTAATAGCGTTCCCGATCGAAACGCGACTATTCGACGTGATTGTTTGTTCAACAAACGAATATCGAATAGCATCGGTGTTACGTCGGGGGAATGTAATCCGTGTACCGTGCACTTTCCACGTTTTGGTTATAGTTCTCCTAGCTATCCCGTTGTTTACCGTCACGTGCTACCGTCGTATCGAAGCATTCGTCGCCCTCGTCACACACACACACACACACGTGATTTTCACCTCGATATAGGAAATTGTTCGCGAGAGAACACAAGCTTTCTCGGACGCAAACGCGCATAGTTTCCCGACGATTAACGCTGTGAAACCGTGATCGGTTACATTCGTTAAAAGTTCTTCTACCAAAGTGGTCCGTTCAAACAACGACGAGGTTCTCCCGTTTATCGAATCCATTTGCGAGATCACGCGAACGACGTATCTACGGCGAGACGAGTCTAACGGATCGCTAATCAGCAAGTGAAACAAAAGGATTTCCACGGCGCAGAAGTGACGGGTTTCCACGCGGATCTAAGATCCATCTCTCTCTATCCTTTCTTCGTCTCTGTCTGAAGAGGATCGCCGGGCCACTCAGCTGCGGAACGGTTCGTTAGCAAAAGGAGACGAAACTGTAAGTCCCGGTGCAAATACCGTCGATTACGTGCTCGATCCTCGTTGAATTCCGCTGCGAACCGTGTCACAGCAACACCGGGTTATATTTGCCGACCCTCCGTGTGCATCTGATTTTCGGAAAACTGGGCGAAATTTATCACTATCCGGAAATTCTGCTCGTTCGATGAATAATTCGTTGTTATCTCTCTCTCTCTGCACCGTACGCGATCCGCTCGATGACGTTTCTCCACGCAATTTGACAGCCGCGGAAAATTGGAACACAAACGGGAGTTACATAATAGAGAAGGTTCGTACGAAGGTTTCATTTTCAGATGTAATTTCAAAGATATCCATGCGGCGCATCGAAAATTTAGATTACCCACCGTCGTCGAACGGTTCGAATCGTTTCCAATTTTCTTGAAACCAGGCCAGCTTTCAGCGAACTTTTTAATAAATCGACCGACCCAATTTCCCAGTCAACCTTGCACGCAGGAAACGGAACAATAAGCAGAACGTGGATCGTATTGGAATTGCCAACTAGAGAGAGGAAGGGGAGAAAAAAGTCCCGAATTGGTCGGAATTTTTGACAAGGTGTTCTCTCACGATCGATCAAATATATTAATTTCCCTATCGAACCGGGGGGAAATAATTGGCGCCGAGTCTGAGAGTGTCTGATACCGAGCTCTCACGGAGTCGGGTGCAACGGACGCGTAATAAATTCCAGGTTTACCTATTCTGCTTGCGACAGGAATTATTCGGCGAGCTCGTAGGTGCACGATCGATTTAACCGGGCGAGGATGAAATACGAGAGACGCGCCAATTCGTTGCGCCGATTCGGTACTCCCTGTGCCATTACCTGTCCATTCCCCTCTGATC
>NW_017100212.1:1139391-1146609 GCF_001263275.1 Habropoda laboriosa | reverse complement strand
TTTTCTTCCCAGTGCAACACACCGAAGAACAAACCTCTGTTAATTTTCACCTGAAGATGGATCACCTCAACCGACGTCAAGATCCTGGGCTCGAATTCTGAGAACTTAAAAATTCTGAAGATCCTCGAGGATCGAGGCTTTCATGGTTCGAATAGGGTTCAAATATTTCTCCAAACATCTTTGGAATCGCGGTAATACAAGCTTGATTCCCGAATCTTTACCGTAATCCTGGCGCAGTAAACGTCGCCCGGCACGTAACAGGGCTGTCCGTCTACACGCTTGACGAAAATGAGAGGTCGGCCGGGGCTGAGCTCGTAATTCACGGAATTATTAGCGGGATCACATCGCCTGACGTGGCCCCGGGCAAGCAGGATGCGGATCTTTCGGTGTACCGGTCAACGACGGCGAAAATTTCGTGGCAACCGGTTGATATACGTCCAGACATGCCGGTACAATCCGTGACTTTGCTTGTTTCCCACAAATCCGACCTTCGAAGAACGTAATCAAATTTCCCTCGCTTTCCTCCACCTCGTAGATTCATTTATTCCAGCGAAAAAACGACTCTGCAAATTCACCACTTCGTTTCGACGTGAAAGAGAAAAGAAATAACCGCCTTCGCTATCTAAATTAAAAATACATGAGATCCAGGGACTCTGCTTGCCGGTGACTTCCTTTCTCCGCGAGAGAGTGTCTTAATTATCAAACCGGCGGCCGTAGCCGACGTAACGGGGCGGGAGGATGGAAAAATGACGCGGCCAAGGAAAGGGGGAGAGCCTTTTCCCAACTTCTCGCTGTTGGAGGCTTTGAAAAAGGTAGCCACGCGGGCGAATTCTACGAAGGAGAGACCGACCGACCGTTCTCCACGGTGAAAAAGGCGGACGACGTTGCTCTCCTGCTGGTACGAAGGCTAGGTAGTAGAAGAAGGTGGAGGGTCGAGGGTAACGGGAGGTGTTAATTAACTACTCGTCTCGCTGCCGTCAGAGACATTCGAGCAAGAGCTTGACTTAACTTCACCTCCCCGCTCGCTCGTTCTCTACCCTGGCGGGTCGTTCGAGCAGCCAGCAGATAACGCGTCCGTGATGCACCGCTGAAGAGGACAACGGTGTTTTTAAGGGCGAGCAGCTGCCTCCTGCGGAATGAACTCGTTCGCGACGCTCCGCAGTCTTGCATTTTTTTGGGTAAATTGCAGCGGATGCTGAGGTTGGAGGTAGCATGGAGCGATGTGTTTCAAGGTGTAGTGAAATTGATGGACTGGATTGTGGGGGTGGTTGGGGGAGTTGTTTGAGAGATTCTTGTGAGTTGTGAATTTAGAATTAGACCTAGTTTAACCCTTGTGTCTCTGAGCCACAATTGTTCTCTACTTTAGCGTCCAATTACAGTAATCTTCTAATAAGAAAAGTTTGTAAGTTTGAAGCGTGGCAAGTAGCGATCTTGTCGGATATTCAAATCTTCTACCGAGAAGGTGAAATATTTGAACACTTTCGCTACGGCAGACGTACGGTAAATTTTCAACGATGATTGCAAAATTTGTTATTTTAACTGTATCCCGTTAAAATTCGATAATTCAATTTTTAGTTTCAAATTGAAAATTAGAATTAAGGTGGAAGTGCACCGAAAGACTGCAACAGTAACGAAAGGGTTAAGTGAGGAGATGTGCAAAAGTGTACTCGAGTATTGACATAATTACAATCCCACGAGTTTTCTATTATTCTCCCAAATCTAGCACATCTCCACTCTTCGTCCTTTCATACAAAAACTCCAACTTACATCCGCGAATTTTCATTTGACCCGAATAAAGACACGCGGGGGATAGGAGCGCAAAGGGCACAGGAAACGGAGATGAATTCGGCGGACAATCAGCGATACCGTCGATCAATCATCAACTGGCAGAGGGCTGGTAGTAGCCGATGGTAGTAGTCATTAATTAAAAGCGGAATTCGCGCGAATGAACCGGCAATGAACACTTGACCGGTCGACCGGCTCCGTGGAACATCATCCCGATCGGTTTGAAGTGGCCCTCCGCCCCATGGTTCCGGCGATGCAGCTAGCAGGGTCGTTGGAGGGTGAGCCTGGAAGGTCGTGATGGCTAGGGGTTACCACGACCGGTCCCCTTTCACCTCGAACCGATCCGAAAACCGGCCGGTCAGCCCTGCAATTTCGATGCCGGCCCTTTAATTTGATCAATTAACGCCGTACGGCCCTGTATGCTCGAGAGGGTGGCTAGCTGCCTGGCTGACTGGTTTGGTTCGACGTGGTCAGCGGTTGCAGCCGGTCCTGGGTATCGAAGTTGCTCCTGGTAACCGGTTATGAGCGTCGATCGTGATCCAGTAGCGTTCGCAGGCTTGCAATTCGATTTTTTTTTTTTTTTCGAAAAGGCGTGTGTTTCCCGTGTCGTCGAGGGGAATTCGGTATTATCTGCTGTGTGAATTTTTAGAGTTAGGGGTAGGCTCGAGATTGGATTTGGATTATTGAGCATTGATGGGGTGAATCGTTCGATAAGAAGCATAAATTTGACCCCGTTTGGGAAGTCCTGAAAATGTCACCAATCTACAGAAGTTGGTGTCAATTTTTAGAGTTAGCTTGAGATTGGATTTGGATTGTTGAATATTGAAAGGAAGAAATTTGACGTCGTTTTAGAGGTTTTAAAAGGTATCATCAATCTACAGAAGTTGGTCTGAATTTTTAGAGTTAGGAGTTATTATCGAAAGGATTATTCAGATCTGACATCGTTTCGGTAGGTCAAACTATGCCGAAGCTCTGAAACATATTATCAATCTACAAAACTTGTGAGAAAATTACGAACTTCAGTTTGGGATTAAGCAAACGACGAGTGTCTGAATGGTCGAAGAAGGTAATTTCCCCCAAGAAATGTATTCACCTCTTAATGACGTTTCTTTCACAGCCCGGCAACGTTACAACCTGCTTCTCCACCGAACGAGGAAACGTGGGTGAAAAATTACGATGGCGTGTTTTAAAAGGGGACTCGTTAGAGACCTGAATCATTCGTTAACCCGGCGATTTTGGGCAGGCGCGTTAAAGGAGGTGGTAGAACGTGGAACAGGTAAAACAAGCAAAACGAAGATTGCTCTTAGGTCGCGCGAACCTGAAGGTAGAGATTCGCGGGGTGGAAAGGGGAGTTAGTACAAGTGACGTTTCGCCGGAATAGCTGGTTTAAAGGTTGAAAGCGGCACGGGCGCAAATATGCACGAATTTAATGGCAAAAGGACACGCGAATTCCCAATTAGCCACGTTAATTAACTGTCCACATAGAGAGCGCGAGCTGGGCCAAAAATGTTGCTCGTTACCCTGTCGAAGTGACGTGTTCTCCGCGAGCGGGGAGAAAATTTCATTTTGCAAAATTTCCCGCGTATCGCTGGAGGGAAATCTTCGTCGATCGATCGTCGTCTATGTGGGAAGAAGCGTGTCGCAGGGCCAAGCACAGAACGCACAAATCTCCGAGTTAATAATCGATCCGTGCAGAGGCCGTCGCGTTAACTCGCCAGAATCCAAGGTAATTCACGAGATTTGTAATGTTCGGCTTTTCAAGCATTGTACACAGGCCGCGCATTACCGTCCCGTCGTTAGCAGGACGTACATGACGTCATTAGAACGAAGTGCTGCTTAACGGGTAGTTAACACATAATTACTGTGTACAACGCGAGCAAGCGCGCTGCAGTGGTTTACTTATGACGTGGTCATACACTCCGCTCTCTACGACCGCTGCTGCGAGCTCGCCCAGAGACCAATCTCTCTTCCGGCTGATCATCCCGACGACTTCGAATTCGAGACCGTGAGGAGAATGCGTTCGAACGAACGTTTCGATTCGAAAATTGTGAAAATAGGTATTTGGGAGAAAAGGAAGAATGTCCTTGAAAGAAAGGACTGTTCAACAAGCTGATTCAGGCGTTCCTCCCTTTTTTGTTTTCTTTCTTTTTTTAGAAGAATTTCAAGGTGATGAGCTTAGATTCCTTCCACGTCGTTCTTTAACCCTTTGAGGAGGATGACTCGTACATGCGTTCACGAAACACTGTGAACGCACCAAAAAACTGCTAACCAATAAGAATTTTCAAGCAATAAAGATAGTCCGCTTTGCCTAAAGTCGTATACCTATATTTCAGAAAGATATAATTTCGAAACGATTTAATAGAAAATCAGTATCTGATTACTCTTCCGTCCGCAAGAGTAGTTAAATTAAGTTCCCGAAATTCCCAAAGAAACAGTTGTTTAAAAAAATGCAAATATTCCAAATAGTAATTGACACAAGTCCTCACTTTTCTATTACGCAGAATCCCGAAACGGAATAGAGATAGTTCTCAGTTTGAGAATTTAATTTACAACCTCCCTACACTATCACCTCGCTATACACCGTAAGATTGAATGAAAACTTTTTTCCCCTCTCCTCTGTTCATCGTGCTCTCCCTCGGTTAAATTATCGCCGGCGATATTAGCCGGTGCATTATCACCGGTTTGCGTTTCTCGCGGCTCGTCGCTCAGATCGAAAACCGATAACGGGCGTGAATATAGGTGGTAAGAAGCTATTGAGCGTCGCGACGCGACGAGACGGCCGGGCGTCGTATTCTGGATTAAAGGAGCCTCTCCTCCGCCGTCCCTTGCCGATCTCTTCTCGCGACGTTCCACCGCCTCCGGGGCTCGGTGCATCCGACGTCGGCCCTCGCCGCCTGCAGCGTCTCGATATTATAAAACCATTAACACCCCACGGATAACGAGCCTCCGCGAGCTTCCTTGGACCTTATCGTATTTGCCGCTCGCGTGTACTCGCGCTCTCTCGTTCCATTCACCGTGATAAACACGCCGAGCAATTTTTCAGTCAGCGATATTTCAAAAAAAAAAAAAAAAAAAATAGAGAAATTGTCGATTAAACCAGGAAACTTTGACGATTTATTTTTCGTTTCAACTTGTTACGAGTATTTGCAACGAGAGGTATTTTTGCAGCGGAAAAAAAAAAGGAAGAATCCATCGACATTTTACCAAACGGGAAAATTTGAATCTGTTGGAAAAATAAAAAGCTCCGGTATGCTCGAACCGTTTCATATTCTCGATGCACCAGCAGTAGTATGTGCGTGACAATTGAGAAACTCCCGGGTGTAACTGGGACGAAAAAGATAAACCATAATCGAGGAACATTTATGATAATTAAGGTGTTTGGATGCAGAAACGGGAGAGGACACCGCCAGGCGACTAGGTAAATTTAAACGTGAAATTACATTTCGGTAACGTATTGTTGGCCACGGGTATTACGGGCGGAACTCATTAAGTAGAACTTTTGGCAAAACCAAGGCAACCATTAGTAATACGCTCGATTCTCCATCTGGATTAGAAGCAGTTATTAAGTGGAATTTCCTCGGGCGAAGTTCTGGAGGGTGAGAAACCAGCATCGTGCAACGTTACGTTTCGAAACGCGAAATTCAAGAGTTATTCAGTTAATCGCGTAACTGCAAAATTCTGAAATTACTTACCTCTCACTCGTTTCACTCGACGTTCACGTTTTCCCCCCCTTTATCCACTCGACAAGAGTACACATATTTACTTACCAACAGGGAATTAATCGTTTTCGTAATTCCGCCAATTCAGCGACGCAACTCAACGACCGTCTCCGTGAACAACGGGAGAAAAGGGTAGGAGAGAAAGAAGGGGAAAAAACAATACGAACGTTAAACTGGAAATTGCATTGCACGAGAGAGAATCGTGAACGTTGCTCGAATCCGCCTGGAAACCCTGTTTTCACGCGTTTCCTCTACGGACACGTGTGCGTACGACACAGTCGGATTCGCAAATTTCTCGGTCCCTCTTTTCTAGGGAAATTTTCGTCGGATCAGGAAAGGTAGCAATAATTTAACGCGTTCGAGCGACTATTTGAGCGTGATAATTGGCTGCGTGGGCACACAAGAACGAATGGCGCGTTTTTCAGCTTTGCGGTGGAAAAAGCGCGCGAACACGATCTATCCGACGACGCGGAGGAACCGAGAGTAGTCGCTTCGAGTGCAAATTGTGCGGAACTTTTCGCGGTAATTTCATTCCGCGAGTAATTGAAATGTAGCGGTACCAATCACGATTCTGTGTATCGACTCGCGTGTTTCCACCGTTGTTTGCTGCGCCCTTTCTAGTGAGATATTCTCCAAAAATTTGTACTCGTTAAATCCTGGCCGCGCTCTCTCTCGTGATTTTTCCGGCGATTAATTAACCGACGCCGGTTAATTCGCCGGATGAAAATTTGCGGGCAACTTAATCGCGAGATAAAGTGGTTTATTTAAATAACGTTTGCTCGTCGGTGGCCTTAAATCGCTTAAAGGTTAAGCCACTTCAGAGGTAATTTTACACTCGCGGCAAAAAAGCCACGGTATTAAACTAACAACGTTTCCCTCGTCCAGAAATTTCGTTCTCCCGCAACTCCCGGCCGGATCCTCTAATTATTCCGTGGCAGTTTATTACACCGTTACCGCGACTTCCTTACACGCGAAAACTGCAAGAACCCGAAAAAGCGGAAAAACAGAATCGTAGCTTACCGTAGAAAAATACAACCGGGAGGCATCGCGGAAGCGTCGTCGTGTCTCCCGTCGACGTTCCCCCGAAATTTGCCGGAACAACATCCAACGAGAAAGACCCAGATTTCACGGAGATTTCTAAGCCTTCCCTTTTCGTATCCAGCGACACGTAAAATTCCCACCATTTCCGACTCGCGCCTCGTTTCTTCTCCTAAGCGTGCACGTTCTCTTAAGAAGGATGAAACGCGCGGCAGGGCAAGAAGCGACACAACTCGTCAGAAGTTGCATCGATTTTCTTGTATACACTCGGAGAGAGAGAGAGAGACGTTAGTTTGCGCCTTTATTTGTCAAATGCCTCCGCCTTTCGACGCGTGCACCGGGAGTTTTAGATTCGAAATGGAAAGAGAGGGCTGTGTCTATGCGGGGAAAACGTGTGGAATTGGTGGAGGGAAGGGGGTCGGAGAGAGGAAAAGGCGAAGACGAAGAAAGTAGAGGATCTGAAGAGGGGGAGGAAGGGTGGAAATGTTGGGCAAGAAATCGAAATTGCAGGTTTTCGTCGAAACGCTGGACTGGTAGGACGTGACCGAATTGCCAGAATAAGGGACGGCGCGTGTTCCGGCGCCAAGATAAATAGGATATTCCGGGATAAATGCTTACCTACGTGCTTTCAAATGGTATCGAGTGTTCTCTACGAGCTGGCCAGGCACCCGGTTCA
>NW_017100212.1:1132295-1139358 GCF_001263275.1 Habropoda laboriosa | reverse complement strand
AAAGGGACACACACCTTCTATCGCTACACTCAGCCGTGGCCGTTGCATTAGTCAGAGGACATACCGCGAATTAAATGAACCGAATAATTGCAGTCAGGTCGGTTCGAGCTCGTGAATCTCTTTTGCCTTTCGTCGTGTGTCCCTTTGTGCCCTTTTCGGGGCGATTGTTCTGTGCCTGGACCATGAAAGCGTTGGACTGCGTCTTCTGGGCGGACGTTCGGAATCAGTGGTTTGAAACGACATCGGTTCTAGTACTTTGTTGACAATGTTCTAAGGTAGATTCGGTGAAAAATTTGGTGAAATGTAATTTGTGCAAATTTTACTGATTAGTTAACCTGTAGCGACCAGCTACAGCGAAGAACATTTGGCGAGCAGACTACCAGCACGGTTTATGACGGGCGCGCTTGAAAAGCTATTTTTGAGGAAACCGTTTTTAGCTTATTTAATTTCTAGAAATTCGACAGTGCATGTCCGCGTAGAAACTTTCTCCGACGGCCTCAATAGCAAATTGCCGCATCATAAACCGTGGGTTTCCGCCGTACGAGGCCCGGACCGGCAGGTCACGAGTACCTGACCTGGAGGAAACTCAGCTGTGTCGCCAAATGACGTCCCGGGAAAAACCTTCCCCGCCAAGTCGCACTGTGGTCCCCGAAAAAGCGCGCCAAGGGCGCAAGGGACACGCAGCGACTCAGAAAGAAATTACCTGATTGGTTAACACCGATGCGACGGGTTAACCAATCAGGGATGATTACCACGTAGCCGAAAGGCAGTAGGAAAAAAGCGAGGCGACAGGAAGGCAGTCTTGCACAACGTCAGCCAACGTTTACTAAAGATCTCACTACTACCGTGTGGGTACATGGCGTAACACACGTAGCCGAAAGGCAGTAGGAAAAAAGCGAGGCGACAGGAAGGCAGTCTTGCACGGACCTCCAAAGCCGTCAGCCAACGTTTACTAAAGATCTCACTACTACCGTGTGGGTACATGGCGTAATCCTAGTCACGCCTTATTATTCGTAACCATATTACTTCAAACCCTTTCGGGACAAGTGGGAGGCAAATAAGAATCGACCTTAATTTAGGATCTATCGCAAATGAGATGATTGGTAGGTAAATTACGGATCCTTTGAAATGACTGAAATTTCTACTTAATAGTTAACCCTTCGTGACTACTAGGACATACCGTGACGAGCAAAAGTGTACTTGTCTCATAGAAATGAAGATAGTACTGCCAATGCTTGAACTAATCGATCGGGATTGGGTGATTGTAATTAACAATATGTAACAGTTTCTTTTCATTTATGTTTACAATATATATACGGAATATTTGACAAAAATAGGAACTTAACGCCATGTTTACAGTTTTGCACGTTTCATCAGGCACAGAATAAAAACGAAATAGGTGGTGGGGGAATGAAACTGTCAACAAGTACCGATTGTTTACTCTCGTAGGATACACTTCCACAATTATTTCACAGTTTGTAAGGTAGTTGACCAGTTAAGAGAAATCCTCCACGCGAACAATAGTAACCACTTGCTCTGTGATTAAATAGCAAGAGTCGATGCCTGAAGATACTCTTTAAGCCTTCTAGATTATGTAACAATATTAATTTTTGAAAAAAGTTGTTATAAAAATTTTAAAAACATATTAAAAAATTCAGTAATTGCTTCAGAAGTTGACCACTCTTAAAAATGAAAAAACTAGTAAAAACTTATAAAAACCTAATTTTTTACGTTTCTCTAAAAATTGGTCAACTACTGATACATTTACCTTACGCCTTAGTTGAGTACTTGAATAAAAATTGATCTAAATTTAGGATCTATTACAGACGCTATGATTAGTAGATGAATGACATATTAAGAAAAAAAAATAATACAATCAGGTTTTCCTGTTTTCCACAATGAAATTTCCCCTACAGGGACGTCGTTTTGACTCAAACGAAGGGATAAAAGAAAATTTCCCTAAAACCATCCTGGAAGCTTGCAAAACCCATTGTCACAAGTGTATCGTAAGCAATAGCTATCATTTTCAAGACGATCCAAATAAACAGATAATTCGTATCTCGTTTGATTCGTCCCGAAACTTTTTCTCCACGGACTGCGCCGCACGAGCGAGAAATAAGAAAAGAAAAGCGGCGTCTCGAAGAGGATATTAATCAAATACAGCTGCTTAGAAATATCGTTTCGTTTCAATGTTCGTGTTCAAAGTTCCCCCGGAGGCGTCTCGAGGCTTAGACGGACATTAATCAGCGGAATCTGACTGCAACGCGTCGAATACGCGTCCGGAAGAGAAGAACCGCCCCCCCGCCGGATGAAGTTCTCTCGTTTATCATCCGATAGCCAAGCGGCGGAGGGAATTTTTCTGGAAACCCTTTTTCAAGGGAGGCGGCCGAACTCTTGACCAGAATTGAGTGACCTTTCCCGTCACAATGCCAAAGTCACTAATGTCCCAGCGCAAAAAAACCGCATCTCGTCCATTCTCGATCCTTCAACGTCCTCGTCAAGCCCCGCTGTCAATTGCATGTTCCACGGGACGGCAATTTTCGAGCGCGATCCGATATCATCGTACACGCGGATAAAACGCTCGTAGATAATGAAAAATTACGCTCGGGGATATCCACGTTTTCGACAGTTATCGCGCTCGTTTCTTCTCTTTCTCAATCCCGTCTGTAGTGTATTATCGTTTGAATAATATAAAAGGACGTTTCGATCGTTCGAGGAAGAATGCTCCTCTCGGAGTTATACGCGACAATTCCCAGGGCAAGAGCGGAGGAATTTTATCAAGCGTCCGACGTAAATAGCGATAAAAGTTCCGTCGACCAGTCGAAAGGCATTTTCCCCGGGGGTAAAAAGCTTCTCTCGCGAGAGAAAAGGGGACAGCCTAGGATCGAAGGGACAGGAGGATGGCAGAAGTAGGAGAGAGAGAGGGAAGTCGCGGAGCCTAATTGCTTGATCGACAGGAACGTCGTTCGGACTTGGACGGAGGAAAATTTCTCCTCGATCCTTCAATGTCGTCGTCAACGTCGCGTCAACAGCACTCCATTACGAGGCCCGCGATGACGACAATGTTGGCGTTCCCTCCTACTCCGCCGTCCGCGATCGATCTCTCCACTACGGAACGGTGCACTTTTAGCGTCTGCGTCTCTCTCGATTGACGGGGTAAATATGGGTACAGCTTAAATTCGGCGGGTTATCGACCACGCGACACGCGCGAGTAAAATCCTCCAATCAGGCTGCCACCCGGACCGTTTCGCGTCTCTTTCTCTTTCGTTTCGTGCGAGAAGGTCGGAAAAGTTCGGTTGACAACTTAGCGAGTAAGATATCTGGCCCGGTGATTGTCGCGGAATTTCCAAGGGAACAGCTTCTGGAGGCGCGGGACGCTTAGAAGAATGTAAAATCGTGGCGTACGGACGGTCGAAAAATGAAAAGGAGAAGGAAGGTAGGTGAACCTGGTTTGCAAGGTTGGCTGCTAGGAAGAACCAAGGGAACAGGCGAGATTTCAATTATGAACGCGTTATCTCGCGACGCGCGAGCGCCCGGCCCCAAAGTTTTCCCATTAAAAGGAGCGCGCGCGCGACGATCGAAACGGATTACGCGAGCATTACCACCTAGGAATCTCGCGGGTCATTTTATGCTCTGTCGGCGAATGGAAAGTTCGCGCCGCCACTCGGTTACGCGAACGGCGAAGCCGTCGACTTTGTTCTCGTTGCTCGACGCGATGCTGATAACGCCGCTGATCGCTTTTGATCTTTAACCACTTGTTAAGGCGAAGTTTTACTTAGACCTGTGGGAGTATTTTCAAACGTAGGAAATAAGACAATTTCGAGTTTCATTCTAACGAACCTCTGGATAATATTCGTAGCTTTTGGTTAACCCTTTGACTACTGGAAAGTAAAACTCTCGTTGCGTGCAGATGAATTATAGTATTAACGTTAGAAAGACTATAGCTGGGGAGCTATATTAAAAATATGCTATTTCTATCGTCCAAGAAATTTTCAAAAAATGATTTATATTCGCTTAGGTCTTCAAGATCGGCACTGAATAAAAAAAAAACAAAAAAAAAATAGAAAGAAAGGATTATTAAAAGGTAGAACGAATGTGAACACTTTGTGTATGCTTTTTTATACATATTATTTATTTCCTGACATAAGGAACCACCAATTTTCCCAAAATTCATGTTTCTAAGGGATGACAATCCTTCACGTATCAGTTTGAGACTTCATCATTCTAAGATTAGTAGTCACTATGTACAACATCAACAAATCCATGTTTTCCTCAGCATCCTGTATGTACGAAATAAACAAAACATCTTGCTAGGGTCAACATGTCGACTCCACCTAACCTCAGCAAATCCCTTTTCCCCAACTATTTCACATTTACCAAATAAACAAGCAACAACGAAACAGTACTCAAAGAACCAGGAAAAAGCGAATTATTCCAACGATGATAATCCAACCACCAGTTTATCCCACCCCGAAGTACAATCCCAATAAATTCCTCGGTATCATCAACAATTCTCACCCCATCGCCTCCTCTCGCTTCCTTCCCCGGTAAAAATAACCATTTCCTACAAAACGGCTGTGCTCGGTATACACTGTAGCTGCTCGTCCCGTGGCTCGATCAGTGATATTTGCAATTTAGATACGGGCTACGTACAGTGCAAGCGACACGACGGATCCGTCGCATCCGTCGGCCAGAGAGATGGAGGACGAGCTTGAGAGAGGGAGGGAGGGTTACTGCGCCAGGAGACAAATGTTTCGTAGAAGGGGGGTGGTTGGTTGGTTGGTTGGTTG
This sequence comes from Habropoda laboriosa, assembly GCF_001263275.1. Classification (NCBI taxonomy): domain Eukaryota; kingdom Metazoa; phylum Arthropoda; class Insecta; order Hymenoptera; family Apidae; genus Habropoda; species Habropoda laboriosa. The sequence goes on along the minus strand of NW_017100212.1, from coordinate 1,134,568 downwards.
CTTGCTTGCTCGCAGGCGTCGCGATGTTAAATAATCGCGTCGCCGGCACGTTTTCGCGTAACGAGGACGTTTATCAGGATCCAGCAACCGGGAACTGATTTACAAATAGGCCCCGAGAGAGGGCGGCTTCTCGTCCTCTTCGCCTCTGCTGCTCGTCCTTCCGCCACCCTCCTTCCGCCCTGGCAGAGACGAATCAGCCTGAATTTTCGCGTTGCTGCGTCGCTCGAGAACGCTCTCCGGCCCTCGAGTACCGCCGCGAGACCCAACTGGGCGAAACTTTCACCCCTCGCCACCTCCGCGCGAAACGCGTCCTGATGCCACCAGGATGGAGAGTTTCGGGTGGTCTTAGCGCGAACAGGAGGACGGTTGTTTGCTGGCTTTTCTAAATTGGGATTAAAATCGGCTAATCTTTTTCCGAGGCGGCTAGAGAGATTAGGGTTAATTAACATTCACTGCGGTGGATGTACCCGGTGGTATATACACTGTGTTATTAGGGGTGATATTAAGGATCTGGTTAAATAATTGGGATAAAGCCGTAGGTCAGGCTTAATCGAGAGTAATTTTATCGTGTGTTTAATACGTTTTGAACTTTTATACGTGTGTAATCATTCGATGTGAGGTAGAAAATTGTACCGTTCTTCCTACTCGTTTGACAAAATTGAATACACAGCTTGCTTAGATAGAGCTACGTGGATGTAGCTATTTCTCGGTTCTTTAAAAATTCAACGTACTGTTGAATATTAAAGAAATGGTCGAGCTTAAAGCACACGAGAAGCCGTTAATCCAGACAGGAGGAAAATGTAAAAGTAGAACGTCTATCGCGCATTAACAAAGACAAACAGCAGCCACGCAAGTTCCTCAATCTCCCTCTTTATTTGCATTGGAAACGGCTGCTGGCGAAGCGAAAGCGCGTCGACATTTAAATATCCGCCTCTCGCCGGTGTTTCGAATCGTTCCCGAATCGTCGTTAACCGGTTCCCGAGGAAAATGTATGCGCAGACGTAAGCAGCAGCAGCGGCCTTCTGGTCGATCGAAGGAAACGAATTCGAAAGCAGCTCGAAGTGGCCCGTAATCCCTTGTCCCGGAGGCTGCAGAAAGGGCGGTCGAGACCGCAGAGTCAAGAAGAATAACATTAATTCGCAGGAATTTATATTCCGCTCGTATTTTCGAGGACGACGACGAAGACGACGAGGACGACGTTGGACGAGGCGAAGTGGATGCCGGTGTCTTTTCCCTGGCAGGGCAGGGAGTTAGCCTAAGACGCCTCTCTCTCTCTCTCCCTTTCTTCCCCGTCGGTGGCGTCGTTAGACAGCCCTTCCCGGTTTTTCTTCCCCGGGGAAATCATTTTCATTTAAGATCGGCTACGACAACGCCTCGCGAACCGAGTCGAACGCGAACTCTCGAATAAATTATTTCCCCGGCTTGCTTCTCCTCGCCTCGTTTCGCCCTTCTGTCCGCGCTTCCACGTCCTCTCCTCTCGCTGGCTGTTCGGTCTTCTTCTTAGCGGAGCATGTTTTGCAAACGGCTTCAACGCCGAAGAAAAATACCCAGGGGAGAGGCTTTCCGGACAAGGTGGTTCGCTTTCAGAGCGGCAAACAGCGACGCTAAAGGACTTTCCTTTCTCTCAACCTTGTGCTTGATACTGGCAAGAATGGTGTGTTGTCTTGTAATTATCGCGAGGAGCGCGAGGGAAACTAATCTGGTTGATTGAGGTGAACGGGTGTTGGGAAGGCTGCAGACGTGATGGATGCCTTTGGAGAGATTTCGTTCGAAGCCAGTTCAGTTTATGGTCGAAAGAATGCAGATCGAAATTTGGCAACTTGTTACTTGGAATATTATCGCAGAGTGAGGCACTAGAAGGACCGGCTGGGTCAGAAATGACCCATCAGAGACTTTCCCAAAGTGAACATTTATGTAACTTGAAACATGATTAAAAAAATCTGTCTCAGATCGATACAAATAGAAGTAGATTTCGAAAAATGACCAGTATCGATCATTCGCTTGTTTTAAAAAATTGCCAATGGGTCATTTCTGACCCGTGTCAAACATCTCATCCCTGACCTGGCGTTTAACAGAAAATAACACCACTTCTGCCGTTAATCCCTTCCACTGCATTCTCCCCACAGTTTACGTACACATTACCGGTCGACTAATTAACGAACGAAAAAAAAAAATTGCATCGAAGTTACGCACACTCGAGCTCCTTTCCACGGGGGCACAATCGCTCGACAATACCTCTGGAAAATACCTGTCGCACACAGGCACCGCGATCG
>NW_017100212.1:1120081-1131945 GCF_001263275.1 Habropoda laboriosa | reverse complement strand
GGTTAGGGTCACTCGCTCCGCGAGCATCCACGAGCGCGTCACTTTCGAGCGCGCCGCGATCATTGTGCCGACGCTTTTCAGCCTGAACGACGCTTTGTGCCGCGCCCGTTCCACGCCGGGCTTCGAGTGTCATCGAACTCGAAACTTCGGCCAGTTTTTGCCCGTGGTTGATTAAGGTATTTTTTCCCCAAAATGGTTAATAGAGAAGGGGCCTCTATTTGCGGAAGGTGTTGTTCAATTTCGAGGCGAGGGGGTTTCGTGCGAACGATAAGGGAAGCTCGGCGACGCGAAATTTCAGGAAAATTGACGCTAAGGACGAAACCGTTTTTTCGCGCAGCTGTGAAACGATTTCAGGGGTGAGAACTGCCTCTCGAAGAAATTGTGAGTTTTTATGTCGAAAAAAGTTTAATTCAAAGTTGTGTGTGCAAATTTTCAGGCAAATGTTTTTTCAAAGTTTACCCTCTTTGCTATTTTCTCGAAAGTGCTTTTCTTGTGAATTTCGAGCGATACCACGCTAAATGCACCAGAGAAGTGTCTCACATGTGTTCTCCTTTTATCAGCAATCGATTACATTAAATGAAGGTAGTAATGAGCATATTTGCTTTAATATCTCGAAAATGATTAGAGATAGAGAGAATTCACCTCTCTGCCGCAGAACAGACTTCCATACGACTATATGATTTCTCTGGGAATTATTTTATGAAACGGTATATTACGAAGCTTTTCATTTGATACCTGTTCACGCAGAAACCATTTTCGTTCCCGAAATCTGTCGTCATTGCCGGATTCGCGCAGTAATTCCGCGTTCCCAGAAGAATACGCGGTCTCCCTGTACAAATTATCGACAAATCGTTGCAGTTGAAACCGCGTGAGCACCGAAACGACCATAAAGCTTCACGGAGTACCATAGCCAAGCAAAACAACCGTGACATAAATCTACGCACACCTATCCTTCCTTCTAAAACTACCTTCTTAAACGTCGCCAAACTGTGCACAAAATGTACAAATTAATTCACCATTCTCCAAACAGGTCAACAGGGAATCTCATTGGAAATTCTCCTAATCTTTCCTCCTAACCCGTCGAGCGGCCACTGTGCAAACACTCGAACCGTTCGGGGACAACTGGCGTCAACATTTTCCCAAGCGTCACAAGGAGCAAGCAATTTTTCCGTTTTGTGTCCTCCTACCTTTCCCCCCGCTTCGCTTTTTTTCAGGAACGTGACACACAGCAGGGATGCGGACAAAAGGGCGAAAGAGGGACGGAGGAGAGTAGAAAACGAAGGCTCGTTGTCGAAACGAAGCCGAGTGTACTCGAACGCGATCGAATTCGCCGACGCGTGATCCTCTATTAACGGAATCGAGGCAAATGATGTCAATCTGTCCACGGTGGCGGCCATTAAACGTAATTTTTATCGATGCGCCGGCCGTAATGATAGATATCGACGGTGGTACGGCCAGTCGCGAATTGGACGAATTAACGGTTAAATCGACGAGCGCTTTTCAATCGAGCCACTGATTCGCCAGCGGCCTGATTGCCATTTGCCAGAGAATACCAAATACCGGCCATTTTTGGCATTGTAATGAGATTGGACGTTGTTGCACCAGGGGCAGAGGAGGGGTGCCGCAGCCTGTTGCGTGAAAGAACGCGAAGCGCCGCTTAATTATATACGATTAAACGCGGACGGTGGTTGCTCCGAACCGACTAACCGCGTCCCTGCAAAAACCATTCGACACGCTAACGAGCGCGTTTCATTTCCTTTCGACGGCCGTGCAAAAACGATCGCGTCCTCGCGGGACACGAGTCGTACGTGAAAATTAACCGCCGCGTGAAATTAGGGACAGTCGGTGATTATTGGGGGAGAAAAGGTTGCGCAAGTTTGACGGTGTTCTTTTAAGATTCGCGGAGAATCAGAGGTGCAAACTTATCTACAGAGTGCGATGAAAACTTGATAAACTTTTCAATTTCGCACATTGTGGAAATGGAACAATTCAGTGACCTAATTTCGGTGAATTATTGCAACCCTTTAAACACGGAGGTTTTTTTTGCCGTAAAAAAGGCGAATCGGTTGTTTGAAAATTTTTCAAACTAACGTAGAAATAAACTGTATTATTGTAGGAGGTTAATGACCTCAGCGGGCCGATCGAGCTTGTTTTCGTAAGAAACCCCGCGATACGAATAGCGGCCTTCCGACGTTCTTTGTTATTAAACAAGAGCGAGTGTCTTTGTGCGAAGGGAGTGCGTGAGAGTGAGAAAGAGCGAGCGGTATAAATATGCAAAACAATTGCGAAAGAGATTCATTTTTCTGCGAAGCGATGAAGAGTTACCTAATTATATAGCGTTTGTTAGGGTTTATGACATGGACGCCTGTATACGCTATTTTTGAATGCGCCCCTTTTTGCCTCGCGTTAATTAAAATTTCCTTTCAAATTGGCGACGAAGCCCAGGAAGCGTTTTATGGCTGTAGAGGAATAAAGTTTCTGCGGGCCACATACGTTCCTGGTGCCCACTCGTGAACATTCAATAGACATGTAAAACATTTCGCGTCACTCTGACCGCCCAAGTCCCGTTACGAGCGAGCTACCCTTGGGCCCCATGTCCTCGCCATCGCGACATACCACCACCCTGCCAACTTGGAAATTCCAGGGTGGGCGGCATGCTCGCGGGCCATGGAGGACTGTCCAAGGGGGTAGACACCTTCCAATTGGCGTAGACCACCACCTCCTACCCGTCCACTTTTTTATAAAATAAGCTCACCAACGTGGCACACGACGAATATACAAGTAACTCACTTCGATCACACACGAAATAAAGTATTTTCTTTTGATGTATTAAAAATACGTGCACACTCGAAGTCGATCGCTTCGACATCACACCACCAATCAAACCTCACCGGCGAACCAGCGACAATCCAGCGCCACCATTCTCGAATATACAGCTTATACAAGACGCAACAGCGTTGTTCGTTTTGTTTATCTCGATTATACTTGACCAATTTCTAATTGCATTTTGCATTCCGTTTCCAACATTGTTTTATTTCAATATTCGATATATCGTATTTTCTGTTTCACTGTGGCGAGCAAATTTATGGAGATTCGTAGATCTTTCTGTCACGATTAACGATTTATCAAGTGACAATTGTTTAACGTCTCTTCTTAGACGCCAATTAGACAAACTTGTAGAACCTGAACGATTCAGTGCTGCCTACTGTGTATCTAATAACAATAAACTTGCCAGTTTCGGATCCTGAAGACGTGAGATCGTTTACGTCGGTTCCGTAGAACGTTACGTTACCTGTGTCAGGCGTAATCATTAGAAAGTTCAAGATGACATCGTAACCTGCGATTTCAGGATTGTTTGCATCGGGTCCCACGAGTCCAGTAGCAACTACGTGGCTCCTCGCGGAATCGATACCATCCGTATTGGATTCAACAGCTCCGGAATCGTCCGTATCGTACGACACAACTCCGGAAACGCTGCTATCAACTCCCACGAGTCTGGTCTCTTCTACATCGAGTTTCGTGTACTTGATATCATCCCGATCGATTGAACCTGGAGAACCTACGAGCGTATATAGCTAATTCCATAGATACACGTCTACTTAATCCAAACATGATCCGGCAAAAGGAGCTATCGTTTTCCTGTAGGAAAAGAATAAAATACACGTGTTGTACAGTGTGTACTAATTGAGTAATTAATCAGAGGAAATCAGAGATTCGTTAATTTTCAGGTATCTGCAAAAGATAGGACTAAAAGTGACCCATATTTATGTGAAAGAGCGTTGCTGAAATTAAAATGATCGTGTTACAATTGGAAATATTTTTAATAGTTTGCAATACACATTAAAAACCCAAAGATTATTAGCTAAATCGTAAAATAAGCAAAATTTTTTTATTTGCTAAATTGTTGAGTAATTAATAACTTTCTGCCTCAAAAAAATTCGATCCAATTTCCTGAAAAATTTACTTTCGTCTATACTACAATACGAAAGCATTGAAATATCAATCTGATAAGAGTTTATTCTACACCTTTCCAAGATAATTATTTCCAAAACCTTTTCGCCAATGATTAAATTTCGTCCAATTTCCCACCAAAAATTTCCCCCCCCCATTTAGAGACGAACGCGTAATTTCACGCGCATGGTGCGTCAGCCCTTTAAACGACTAAAAAGAAAAAGCGAACAACCAAAGCCTTGCTTGTGAAATAAAGAGATTCGTCGAGAGAACTCGTTTGCGACAAAGGGGATGAATTGAAGTTTAATTACCGCATTACACTACGATTACACTGTCTCGAAGGTACGCGTCTCACCCTTGTCCACGGTTCGACTACGAAAAGGAACCCGAAGAACTTTCGGTTGTTGGTACACCGGCCACGGAAGACAAACATCGCGGCGATGGAGAAACGCGCGGAGGAAGGGACGCCTCGGCGGAGGTCGTTAAACCGTGGTAGGCGGCTCGTTAATGAGCGAGAAGCGGCGAGATAAAAGAAGACGAACAACTGGAGGACATTTATCTCTCGCGTTGCTCGCGACGCGATAAATGTCGCGAACGAGACTGTGCACGCTACTGTCTCCTCCCTTTTCATCACCCTATCTTACGTTCTTCTTCTCTTTCTCATCCCCTTTGCACTCCTCTTTATTACGTTTTCGACTTTATCCCTGGAGTCGACTAACGCGCGAAATCCCGTAAGATCCTCGAACCAGGTTCTCCCTGTGTTCTCGAGCCGAGGCTGAGGGAACGTCTCTGCATCCGTTCCTTTATTCTTCGCGCGCATCTCGCTGTCAGGCACACGCCTTTAATCATCGAGCGTGGAGGAGAAAAGAAAGCGACCTCCCTTTGTCTCCGGCGATTTAGCCTCGGACCACTCTTATATAATTACGCCTTTTTCCAACGAGAATAATTCGATTGATCGGTCGATTCCCTTTTCTTTTTCGTCTTTCTTTCTCTCTGGTTTTTTCAACCCCCCCAGGGGTCGTAGACCTCCGTCGTCCTTTCGCTTCTTTCTCGATTCATTTACCTTCGTTAATATTTGCTGTCCGGGAATTACGATCTCCTTCTCTTCTTCTTCTTCTTCCGCTTGCCGCGCCGCTCCTCGCTTTTCTCTACGGTCTGATTAAGCCACTGGACCGGTGAAATTTTTATTGCCGCGTTTCAATCGTAACTACGAGCGTTTATTGGTTAATTGAATCTCGAAGGAGAGCCTGTTTCGGTGAGACCGGAGCCGTGTTGCTCTCGTTTCCCGAGGAATTATCCGGACGGCGTTGCTTAGTTCAATTATACAGCGAGGCTTTGATTAGCCTGCCCGATTAATTGGTTAGTTTTCTTCGTTGTTTTAATTGAACTGCTGCTGGGATCTCGCGCGGTGGAAATTTGTGAACATTTCTTAGTTAGAACGTAATAGTTTATCTTTAATTGTACAGTTTTGCTAAACAGTTAGTGTTAATTTGTATTCATTTTTAATCGTGAACGAGAGAGATTCGATTTCTGTTGGAGAAGTGAGCTCAGCTAACAGGTTAACCCCTTCACTGCCGTTTAATCCTTCGTACTTGTCCTTTGCGCGCTTCCACTTTAAGTTATTACGAGAAACTTAGAAACGATAAATACTCGAATTTCAACGCGGAAATATTTTTGAAAATTTCAAACCGCCAAACTGAACGATTTCGTGGCTACGATTGAATATCTATCCTCTGTCACGCGCGTTACGTACTAAAATCTGTTGCAGAGAAAGGGTTAAGAACATTTCGCAGAAGATACCAGCCCTATTACTTTCTCTCAGTCAATAAAACGTCCACCGTATCGATAACCTCGTCAAACATCTTTAACACTCGAGACTAACATCCGAAGACCAGCGACGAAAACTCATCGTCCTATCCTTCCCATCTACCAAGTCAGTTCCACCAAGACTATCTCTATCTAAAGAAGAGGGTGCGTTCAGGGAACTAATAACAGCCATCGCCACACACGGGGACCAAAAACGAACGAACCGACCAGCTTTTATTTCGTCCTTGCTGAAAGATACGAGGAGACGAAAGAAGCCAGGTGGAGGAGCAGAGGGAGGAGGAGGAGAAGCAGGAAGTCAAAGAAAGGCAAACCACTCGGTCGTGACGACTCGAAAGTTCGGGGGGCCACGGAGAGAGCAACGGGACTCTGGAACGAAACTAATCGAAGAGCACGACGAGGAAGCCTCTCATCCGGCGGGAGGACCGCCTCTATTGACTTAGCAAAGTTTGGATTGCCGTGCGGATAAGACGTGCGGCACACAGTCAGCAGGCAAACCGCGGCAGCTTCTGTGAGATCCGGGGCTGTCTCGTGAAAACGGCCTTGTCGGTGTATACGAAAACTTCCGGTAGGCGGTAGAGAGCCTACGTAAGCGGGACTGACGAGCCCTCGGCTAACCCGCCACGCTAATACCCAAACGGGTGGACCAGTCGGAAATTTATCCGCGACGCGGAAAGCCGACCGCTTTTGTCCTGCCAGCCCGGCCGCTTTTCACAGGCTTCCCGGCGAATTTTCGCTGTCTGACTGGGACGACTGTCGCCGGTCACCGTGGAATTTTCGGTGAAGTCGATGACAGATAGCGCGGACGGAGAGACATTTCTCCTGGAAATTGGGGAAAATTTGCTTGTCGGGTAGTGTTAATATTGTAGAAGAATTAGCTTGCGGTTCTTAAGGTTACCGTGAAATTTTGTGTCGAGTCGATGACAGATATTGAGAAAAATTAGATTGCTGTCTACTGTTAATATCGTAAAAAATTACCTCGTAATTCTTAACCCTTTCGTTTCGACGTAAGTGTGTGCTAATGTGCTTTCCCTGTACAGGAAATTCTGCCACGAGTGTGTATTTTAGATAATTGGACATACTCTTTAGGCCACTCTTTAGAATAGTACAACTTCTTTTAAATTGCACCAAACGACTTGAGTCTTTTTTAGAAGTTAGAAGGATTAGTTTACTATAATAGACGACGTCTCCAACAAAAATTGACATTTGTAGAAATTTTCTATCCGAGCTTGTAGCGGAAATTTAAAACATACCTTCTTTTAATGAATAGAAAAGGGGAATACGAACACTTTTCTCCATAGCAGATCACCTAGACACAATACACTCCGCGCGACGAAACTTTCTCGAATACACTTTGCATCCGTCACAAAAGACCACGAGTCTCGTCACTCTTCTCCCTTCGAGACTGAGATCAGGAAGAGAGCAGCGCACCCTTAAACATATCTCGCGATCTTTTCTATCCAGATAGAGTCGTTCACACGCGGAGTCCAGTAAAACCAGCCAAGACTGAAATAATAACGACGGCCACTCTTGACTGAAGCCACGCACATGGCGGACCAAGCGTGAAAGGAAGACACCTCCTGGACGTGATTAACGCGAGACACCACGGAACCCGTGAATCGAGACGCTCACAATGGCTCTGTGTCCCCAGGAAACGTTTCGTCTGCATTGACGACGCGTTCTTTGAGCCCCGTCGCGACGCGTTTTCACCAGAATCGCTATAGAAGATCGCGCATTAAGCACAGGGGCTCGCAGTCTCGTTCGATAGACGTTCGAGTGACCATCGATAGGCGTCTGACTTTCCTCGATTAAGTACACACCGTGTGAATAGAGAGTGAATAGAACGAAATACTGTTTCGACGAAATTAATCAACGTATCCCGTATTAATCTTCGTCCCGTACTTCCTCAAAATGGACAAGTTCCTCGAGTAGAGCAAACGTGAATAAGAAAGGTTCCCCGTAAAAATAAAGTTCTCAAGTTCGGTGAGAAAAGGGGAAAGCGAATAAAGGTTACCAAAGCAAAAGACGTCTATTTGAAACGATTCACAAAAATCGCGACACAGTTTCAACGGCTGAAGCGACTACCTGCCCGTTTCACCACCCTGACGCTGACCTGTAAATGTCACTCGGAGCTTTCAAGCCGCCTTTTAACTTAAGGAAATCTCAATTTACCAGTGAGGATATTTAAAAACACACACACACAAAACCTGACACAATTTTCATCTTTCTTTATACTTGAAACTCTCGCCGAGCTAAACACGCTCTTACAAAAACAAACTACTTGCCCAAGAAACGTACAATTTTGCTTCTTTTTCGGTGAAACAACTTGGAGCTGCTTTTTACCAGGTGAAATTGGTCCGCGATAAAAGTGGAGTGGCATCGATCAAGCTCGATGCGCCTCGTCTAGACGCGGATTACGCGGCGATTGGCTAATAAAGCGCGCGATATAACGCGATTTTCGTCGTCGAAACGAAGCCTGATGGCGGGTGGAACGCTACGGGGTGGATTCTCGTCGTTCCCATGATAATGGCCGTAATGACGACGATAACGGTGTACACACACCTACGAGAATTTCACGTACACGTATGCATAGAGAGAGAGAGAGAGAGGCTGACGCGAGTGCACGATATCATTTAAGTCACGACTGATGTCGTTACGAGGCAGACGCTTCCCGTAACAATGATTCCGACGACACGGAGTGGCTCTGTTAAGTGCACCCGATGGAGCCTGTCAGATGATGTCGTTAACTACGTTATTTCGTTGTCATTCACCTACCTGCGGACCGATTCTCAAACTGCGAACGACCGAGTCGCCCTGCCTGCCTCGCGAAACGTTTGCCCTGGTAATGAGGACATATTCGCCGTCCTACTGCCGCTCGTTCCCACGTGTCGATAAAGGGAAACGGTACTTTTCGACGTGATTACCGTGCCGGGTCGAGAAATGAACGCGGCCGGACCATTAAGATCCGAGTGACTCTTTCGTTTGGCAGTTTTATCGTTTGGTAATAACGTGCGAATGTCGCGCGTTACACGGTGTTTATCGAGTTAACGTTTCTGTTTCTTTATTTCGTGGAAGGAATCGGACGGTGGATTTGACTTTGTTAAAAGTTGCTCGGGTCGTTTGGTGGGTAGTGAGACGGAGATAAACGAGAAGGGGATGGAAATTGTGTCGAGGAATTGTGAGATTCTTTGAGCGATACTATTTTTTAGGAAATTTGTGAAAAATGGTGTAGGGATGACCGAGCGTGAGTGCGTGTCTGTATGAATGCGTTGTCTGTGTGAATGCGTGAGGGTCTATGGCGTGAGCGGTAAGGACCGGCGTGCCAGGTCGAGTGTTTGGGATAGCGCGAAAGATATTGAACGAATGTTTAGTTTTAGTAATCAGGCGAGGAGTGCGTGAGTGCGTGTGTGTTTTCTTCTATTGAAAAGTGTGCATGTATGCAAGACGACATTAGGGCGAATGCGAGGGAGCGAAAGGCAGTGTGAATCCAGCGATTGATTGAGCGACATCCCTAGCGTAGCGATATAAACTATTAATAAATATATTATAGTCAAAAGTCCGTTCGAGTTCACTATCCCTCCACACAAAAATCCCCTACAATGGTGAAAAGGGTATCGATAGGCTTTTTGAAATTTTTCAATTTCCCACTTCTGAAACAAGGATGAAAAGCGATACTGAAGTGCTGAAATTAAAAAGTCAGATTAAAGTATAGAATGGTAGAAAAATATCAATAGGGTAGAGTGCGTTGACTCGAAGAACATCTTTTCCCGTTTAATGAATCTTCCAGTCGAGAAAACTGTCATATACCATCGAACAACCAGTGCAGAACTCAGAAAGAACAATACTCTTCCTCCGCATATTTAATCACCGACATATTCTCCACAAGTAAGCACAACTACTCCGCGGAGTCGCTCGCAACAAAACTCCGACTCCACCTGGGCGGAAGTCACAGTCGCAGCCTCGTCGATCGCGATCGGTAAACCGATTAAACATTCATGGATTTGTCGTAAAAAGAAAAAAGGACAAAACACCCTCCTGGTGTGCAGAAAACCCTGGCTGCATGTGCCGCGAGAGCAGGAAAGAGAGAAAAAGTAAAGCAGAAGGGAGAAGGGTTGCGTGCGACGTTCATACGGAATATTTATTATTGCTGCAGACCGGCGATAGTAAAACATGACGTTTCAATTTGAAGCGTCGCTGTAAAAGCGTTGTGCGCGCGGCGCGCGCTTGCTCCCCGTAATATCTTTTCAATTTTACCAGGACCACCGCGCTGCGTCCCGTTTCCAGGCCCCGATATTAGCCGGTAACATTTATTTTGAAGTAATACTTTTCCCGAGGACAATTTATCGAGTATTTTCCCGTCGATTCGACGACCGATACGTCGACAGTTTCGTTCCGCTACGCGTGCACACGAACGTGTTCCCCGTTCTCACTTCGATCCTCTCTGGTTTCGTCCTTGTTCCACTCGCGAGCTACCGTTCCGAGCCGAAGTATAATTAAAGCGACGGGTCAGGACGAACGAGAGAGAGAACACCGGGCTTCCCCGAGCATTACAACGGTTAGCAATTTCCATTTATTTATGTTGCTTGTAAATACGAGGCCGCGGGGAAGCGATTTCGCGCTGGAACCGATGCGTGATGCGTCGCCGCAACCAGCGTCGCGCAATTGTTAGCGTTTCCACGATTCCGAAATCGAGATCGGTTATTTACGCGCGCAGATTTCTATCCCGCCTCGATTTCCCGCGCGATCGACGCCCCTCATGATTTACGATTACTCGTCGACGATAAGCCCTCCTCCTCCCTGCTCCCCTCTGCGGTGATCCGTATCGTTGCAGAATTGAAAACAAAAAAAGAGAGAAAAGGGGGGAGAATCGTTTTAGTTTAATCGTTTCGAAGGAATAATCTGTTATCGATAGGAGTGTACAGGGTGCGACAAAGGAGTAATTTTAAGTAGTGTTTTAGGCATTTGGGACGATTTATGGCATGACCTGCGAGTGACTCTTGGCGAGTGACAGAGACCCAAGTGACCATAGGTTCGGCCTATAGGGGACAGTTGGTGCTTCGCTTTGGAAAGGGTGACGGCGAAAAATCTGGATAACTATGGTACGCGTCTTTATTCACTCGTCACACTAAATGCTCGAATGGGTCGCTTTGTACCGAAAGGAGCATCCGAAATTTGATCGTGTCGAAGGGTTCTAGGAAACTGTTATAGAGGATCGGCGGAAAAAGGAAGGTTAGGGCGTTTCGTCCTGGGCCTCCTAGTGGACTCGTCGGTAAAGCTTTCTAGGAGGCCCGTGCCTTAGACGCGGGAGAGACTGGAAGGACTCGGGTCAGAAGTTGCCTTGAAAAAAATGAAGTTACACCCTTTTACGCGACGAGGCCTTCTGAGAAATCGAAGAGACATCGAGTACGGGGAATGACGATGACACTGGCGGCTGGTAACACAGTTTTGGAATAAACCGCTTAGTAAGATCCCGAGTAAAATTAATCACGCTAAAAGTACTATCCCGTGTGTGAAATTTGAAAATTCCCAAGAGAACGATGAATCGCTGGTCCTACCTTCTCCATCTTCCCGTCACTTCGATTCACATCGAAACGTCTCAATCCTCGGCCCGTAAACAGCGGACTATATCCCGGTATCGTCTCTTTAAATCGAGCCACGCGCGTGTACATAAATCCGTGTGTACGCAGGACAAACAGTCTGGCCGAAAAACGAGGAGAGCAACGCGGCCTGGTTCGGTAGAGAGAAGGAAGGGTAGGAGGAGGTTTAGAAACGACGCGACGGAGCGAGGGAGGCGAATGAAACGAGACGGTGCTCACGGACCCTCGTCTCTGAAGGCAGAAATATTCCAAAGGACGGAACGTCCAAACAGCTTAGCGGATTATCCGATAATCCCATTACAGCGAGGTCATAAAACCATGGAGCTCGAAAAAGAGCTGTCCGTAAACGCGGCGAAAATAAATAGTATAGCCTTTGGAACCACCGCGCGCCGCTTCAATTGGCGTCGCCCCCTTCGAAATGGAGAACCGTAGGACGGAGGTGGAGTAGGAAGGCTCGTGGACTAATGCCAGAGACCGGTGCTAGGCGACAAG
>NW_017100212.1:1111112-1120042 GCF_001263275.1 Habropoda laboriosa | reverse complement strand
GCTGTAAATTGAGGGTAACGCGAGAAGACGTCTACAAAAGGAGAGAGAGAGAGAGAGGAAGAGTGGAGAAGGACGAAGGCTCGAGAAACGGGCCAGGAAGAAAAAGCACAGGCGGTGGATAAGAACGACGGACATTTCTCACGTTCGGCGCTCATGAATCATGGAAGAGTAATCCTCGCAAATAGCTGTCGTCTAAGAATTCCACTAAACCTCCACCGTCGACGTCGCGGCCGCCTTCGACGGGTATTACCTGGCGTAATCGTCGCGACGCGACAGACTCCAGTGTGTTTGCCAGGGTTGAATACTTTGTTTCGAATAATTTCATCGTCGTTGCAACTTCACGGTGGGTGTCGTTGTTCCGGAGAGATTCGCGGAGGAGTGTTGAGACGGTTCGTGGTTTTCGAGACTGGATTTAGACGATGCATGGTATGGTTTTGTTATAGTGTCCTAAAAATGTTATCTCTTGGTGTGTACGTTGTTTTGAGAGGAGCAGGATGAAGGTTGCACGCTGGGTGTCTTAGTTCTTTCCGATAAATGTGTCAGTATCTTCTACCGGTGTTATGCTTTTTGAAAATGATGGTCGACAGGGACACAAGTTAGGCTCTTTACGAAAACTCCACCGATGAGTTGATGGGAAAATCCCAGACATAGGGAAGAGTGTTTCCTTGCAGACGAAGTTTATATAGCTTTAAAAGGCCTATTCTAGAATTCGCGGACGGAGGACCATGTCGAAATACTGATTACTTGTACAGCGCATAATTAGGCCACAACTTCAATTTTTTATAAAACAGAATCATCTGAAAATTACATTTTCCTCCTGAGTTCATGTTTATTACTTAAACAAATGCGAGTTTATTCGTAAAAGCATATACGAGTCATCGTCCTCAAAGGGTTAAACACGTTTCGTCTCAAACCACATCTGTCGGAAACTCTCATTCGAATCGTAAAGAATTTCACAAGAAAGACGCAAATAAACGAACACTCGGACTTTCATCAATTATAAGAGTAACCGGTACGATAAATATTCAGCGTGCAGCTTGACATCGAAACGGATCCTCGAGGCTGACATTAAAATTCGTCTCAGACTTGCACGTGAACGGGGTCATTACGGTGAGTTTCCACGAGGGCGGGGATCCGGGAATCGGTTCCCGGGGAAGGCAAATGTTACCGCGACAGCTGATAAATGGTAGATAAACGTTTCTTTTTAATAACAGTCACGGCTCGCACCTGCAAAGGATTTCGCCGTCTGCTCCTTCCCGTCCGTTCGTCAAAAAGAAGGATAACCGTCCGTGAAAGTTTTTCCTTGCAAATGCAAGATAAATAACGCTTATCTTTCTCGCGAGCTTCACTCCGCCCTCTACACCCCGACCGCCGTCTCAACTTCTCCGTTCATTCGAACGTGCCAGCCGAGATAACCCGGAGAAATCCGAGGGAATTTTCCACGTGGCTCGTAGAACGTCGAATTTAACGATAGCGCGCGTTACCAATTCCATTTTCGATCACGTCACAGCGAAGAGAAAATCGTGCTGGCAACGCGATACGTAGAATTCTCCCGGTGGAGTTTATTATAACACCCGATTACAGCCTGTTTGCCACCATTTTTCATTTCCGTTTGCGCTGAGAGCAACGGGTTCCGCAATTTTCTGCGCTCTGCGTCAACACGAAGGAATGATAACAGCGTTACACGAATATTATTGCACCGAGCAGCAAAACATCGAGCACCAAACGCAATGTATCGCGTTTCGAACGTGAAATCCTCGTTGAATTAATATTCACTCTCTTTACAGGAGTCGAAATTTATTAAATTTTTCGACGAAATTTTCGTACGTGTCGAAAATACTCCGAGCTAGAGTACGGTGAGCGTAAGATTAATCGAAACGTTTTTCGGCTATCGAGAAGGTGTATTGTAGGAAATGTTGGCCGAGGTTCTAGTTTACAATTCTGTTCTACTCTAAATATCGCCGACACTTTTATCTTTCGCTCCTCCGTTCTCTCGCACGTTTCAACATGGTTTTTCGGAGCTTCTGCCGATGTTTCCGGATACATTAAAGGTCGTCAAAGTGTCCGCAGGGCGTCGAACTCGGTCCGTTTCTTGACTTTCGTACTTGACTTTCCCTCGTTCCAAGTGCTCTTCGACCTTTTATACTTTATCCTTGTCTTACACTATTTTCCGACTATGTCGGCGTTCGAAGGTCTTGGGGGAAGTGAGGACGCGTCGTCCTGCTCCTCCGTGTCCACTTCCCGCGCGAACTGTACTGAGGTTTTACTGTGAATCTTTATTAACCGTAAAAGTGCAAAATCTTCGTGTGACTCGGTGAGGGGCCAAGACGCTCTCTGACTTTTCACGCCACGCGACGCCCAGAAAAACAATGAACGCTCGATAATCCACGATTATGCAAAGACTGGATATCTGACACCAGGAGGAATCACACTCCTCAACAAGCAGGCCTGAGAAAAACCTAGTGTACACTAGGCCTGGCTTCAAATGGACCATTTCACCATCTCCAGGACGAATTTTCTCACATAAAGATCTTCCGCTCCGATTTTGTTTCCCGTAATTCGCTCGATTCCTCCGCGATTAGGGATGAAATTCAATCGAACGGCTCACAGACAGCGCGATTAAACCGGCGGACAGTCCGCACGGCGGAAACTATTCGGCAAGTTGGTCGGTTCGCAGTTTCGCAACTGTGTATTAAGCTGGAGAGAAGGAGGAGGAGGAGGTCGCTCGCGATCCACGGAGAAAACGTCGTTCGAAGATTCAACGGGGCGGGAAGGGGGTTGGTAAGATAACGCGGTTGGTTTAAAGTGTATTATCTAAGGTGGTCGGTGAGCAGAGTACGCAGCTGCGCCGTTATATCCTCTGCATGCGCGTGTTGCATTAAGGCTGTATCGCGTGTCGCATAAAGACAGCGGGTGCGCGCCTTGCGGGCGTCGTGGAGGCGCGATTAAAAAGAAAGGAGACAGGGGAAGGATGTTTCTTAAGTTTAGACGCTAGCCAGCCGCGGGCAACTTATTCGCGACATATTCTATTCATCCGGAAGAGCCGGAGCGCTATCTGCGCGTGGCAATTTCTAAGCTGGCCGTCTGAGGATTTTGTGCCAGCGTCTTTCATGGTTTCAGAAATTTAGGACTGCGGTGTAACGGAAAATAGTTGGTTCTATTATGTGAAAGTAATATTTGAGGGTTTGCATTTTAACCGATTTAGAAATATTGATAAATTGTGATTAGTTTGTTCGTGTTTTTAAGAAATTAACTTACTTCACTACAAACACTTTTTGGTCAAATGAATCAGTAACTTTAAGACACTTTTGTAGAGAAATTATTATGAAAGCGGTGTAAGTTCATTTTTTGTTATTTTGAGGTATTTCAGGGTCTGTGAAAATATTGATAAATGCTAATAAGTTTGCTCAGGTTTATAGAAACTTAATAATTTGCTTGTATTCCAAGCGTATTTTATTAGAATCAACCACCCAGCAAACTTTTGCAATGAAACTTTTAAAAACTAAGAGTTTCCTTTCAAAAATAAAAAATAAAATTTGAATTTTACAAGTTTAAGGTTCTCCATGGTATTCTACCTGCAGGAAAAATCCCTCAATTTTGGGTTGAGGTGCAAATTACACATTGGCAGCGCTAATGGAGTTATGGTGAATGATTTTTATAAGAAGCACCTGAGAAAAATATAGTTCTACTAACCATAAGTGGAGTTAACAGCACTTTCACAAAGACTCGACGGTGAAAATTGCAAGACAATCGAAAGGAGCAACATTTTCCTATTTCTAGGTGAAACTATAGTTGGAAACATGTTAGAGTTCACCTCGTGACAGGTCGGTCGGTCAATAGAAAGAGCTGCAAGCCCCGAATCGAGCTATACCCCTTGACGAGAGGGGAGGTGAAGGTGGAGGGCACGTTTCGTTTGGTCGCATCACGTGCACGTTCGAGTTAACACCGAGAACCACTTCAAATCTGACACCGCATTGGCGCACGTACGCCGCCGGTTAAAGTGTGCATGTTTGCACTGCCAGTGTTCCGCTAACGAACCTATCGTTGTGGCTTCAGCCAACCTTCTCTGAACCCTTTTCGTAACCTCCTCAGCCTGCTCCCGTATATACCTAAAGCTCGTTCCCGCAACCTCTATCATCGGTTTTCGCTCGTTCCGCGTCTTCTCGGTCGATGCTATAGACGGATCTAGCCTAGAGGGGTCGCGTACCAGTCAGAAATTCTCGTGTTTGAGTTAGAAAGAAGAAAAGGGAAGAGTAGTGTTGCAGCGTGTATTGCACAAATTTTGACTCTTCGTGACTTGTTTTGAGAGTAGGACGAAGATTGTAAAAGAGAAAGTGGAGACAACATCTCTGAGATGCAAGGCCCATCGTGAGAACTCTCAATGACGTAAGAGGCCCACTGATGCGTTGACCTTTTTTGGTGGGAGAGAAAGAAGGCGAAGGACGAGTTCTTCTCTGCAGGTAGAATCAATGTTGCAAGAGAAGTCAGAGTGTTGTGCATACAGTCAAAATTGTAGATTCACTGTGTCATTGTGTTGGAGATGGAGTGTTATAGGTAGTGTTCCAAATAGAGTCGAAGTGCTGCAAGAGTCGTCACAGTGTTGGAGATGGACTGTCCCAGATAGAGTCAGAATTGCAAATAAAGTCGAAGTGTTGTAAGAGTCGTCACAGTGTTGGAGATGGAGTGTCCCAGATAGAGTCAGAGTTGCAAATAGAGTCGAAGTGTTGCAAGAGTCGTCACAGTGTTGGAGATGGAGTGTTCCAGATAGAGTCAGAATTGCAAATAGAGTCGAAGTGTTGTAAGAGTCGTCACAGTGTTGGAGATGGAGTGTCCCAGATAGAGTCGAAGTGTTGCAAGAGTCGTCACAGTGTTGGAGATAGAGTGTTATAGATAGAGTCAGAATTGCAAATAGAGTCGAAGTGTTGCAAGAGTCGTCACAGTGTTGGAGATGGAGTGTCCCAGATAGAGTCAGAATTGCAAATAGAGTCGAAGTGTTGCAAGAGTCGTCACAGTGTTGGAGATGGAGTGTCCCAGATAGAGTCGAAGTGTTGCAAGAGTCGTCACAGTGTTGGAGATGGAGTGTCCCAGATAGAGTCAGAATTGCAAATAGAGTCGAAGTGTTGTAAGAGTCGTCACAGTGTTGAAAATGAACTGTCACAGATACATTGTTGCAGATAGACTCAGAGTTACAGTGAGTGTGACTCGTTTAAAACTTATCTAAATTTCCTGCGTTGCCTAAGGGTCTACAGGTCCAAAGACGACACCTTGCAAATATTTTACACGCAATTAAACCCACTTCCGTTAAAGTGTGCAAGTTCAGATATATTCAACATTCCGCAGAGGCTCGATGCACAGAGCAATAGCTGTCACCGACGAGCAACCCCTGCGCCATCCGCTTTAACCAGTTCCCTTGATTTTGTTTGAACGGTTCGCAGAGAATCCGAGCGTCCGCACGAATCTCGACGAACGTTGGCCGCAAATCGCGCGCGGTGTCCTTGCAACTGCAGCAAATTCTTAGACGTGCAAGGCGGTGAACGAGGTCGGTGCGCCGCAGCGAAGCCACCGAATGCAACGGCTCGTTCCGTCGATGCGGTTCACGGGGACGATGGAACGAGGTTGCTTCGGGGCGAGTGAGAGAGACACGAAGAGGTGCACGGTAGAGTAGTAACGTAACGCTAATCCAATTTGCTATGGCGCTGCACTTTGCACGGGCCACCATTTTCAAAGGGGGACGTGGCAGAAATTGGGCTGAATTGGGTCCCGACGTGACCGTAAATAACAAATAACACCGGTGTAAATGATTTTTCTCTCCCCCTCTCTTTCTCCAACAAGCGAATCGTGTAAGTGGAAATTTCATTTCGAAACGTCACAATCTGTAAAACTAAATTTTCCCCCGCGAAAAATGTTTCGCCAAATCAACTTATCCAACCAACCTTAAAACGCGCTTCAAACAGGTTTACGCTATAAAAAACGCTCCGCTACCGTAAACCCTGAAACTCGTTGTCGGGCGAAATGGAGTCAGTCTGTAATGGTCAGTCCGTTACACAGGAAACGATATCGATCGCTAACAAAATACGCTCAATATCAACACACCGGTGACACGGCAAACTTCGCAAAAAAAAAAGGTACAAAAATTGGATACACAAATCGTCGGGGAAAAAAGGAGTAGCAAGAGAGAGAGAGAGGGAAAGGAAGATATACGCGTTCGCAGTTTTACCGCGATTTACTTCCCGAATTTATCCTCGAAACCGTGCGTTCGCCGTTCCAAAAGAAGGAACTCTGGATGGTAGTGCTCCGAAAAGTCGGTAAGAATTTGACGAAACGGTTCAAATTGCATCGGTTAATTGCCCCGAGAGAGAGTTTGAACGAGCTTCTCCCTCGAGACTTATTCGAATGCCGGAAACGCGGCGTTGAAACGCGGTCAAACAACAGTTAGCATAGAGAAAGGGTGGAGGGAAGGAGAGAGAGGTCGCCTGTCAGAAACAGTTACGAACGCATTTGAGGAACTTAAATCAGGATGTTTGTCCCAGGAACAGGCTGTGCGCTGGCTCTTGCAAATTGAGGAATTCGCGGAATCCGCGGCAACTTCCGGCCCGGTAATAGAGAACCGCCGCTCTGCGCCGCGACGCGGTGCACAATGAATCCGAACGAAGCGTGTTTAAGCGAACGCGCAATTAATTTTGGTTCGCCAACTTCCTCGACGTTGATGTCGCGATTTCTAAAGTCGAGTGCAATTACTGGGTCTCCAGCCGGTGACGAAAAACCGACGGCGCTCCGTTGGTTCGCTGTACTTGTAATGCTCGAAAGTTCAGCCTCTCCAGCTAGGAGGAATGGGGAAATTGAACGTTTACGGTTTGGGAACGACGAAGTATCGATTATTAGCCGGGTTGTTGTACGAGGAATGAAAAAAAAAATTTGAACGATGGATTCGATGAATAGATACGTATGTATACTGGGTGTCTCGTGTGTAACGAACACTTATGGTAAGAAAAAATTATTATGGCTGCGATGAAAAAAGTTCTCACAAGGTCGTCGATGTTCTTTTGAGTACAAACATGCTTTTCACTACGATATTGTGATCTTAAACAGTAAAGTGTCAATGCTGATGACCCTGGAAGGTTGTTTATTTATAAATTTACGAAAGCTCCTCTTTTTCGCTGTTTCTTACTTTTATCAACAGCAGAAATAATTGACATGTTCGTTACAAGTGAGACACCCTGTGTGCAATCGTCACGATGCGTTCTCCACTGAAAAGGATAAGAATTTCGTACAACGAGCGGTGATATATGGGTTCGTACGTTGAAAGGCTGCGGCGCTAAATACAATTCTTCGCGAAAGTCGATAGTCGGTGAGCATTTCACAGAGGCGAGAACACAAAGTACACTTTCTGCTCGCAGAGTTTCCTGCCAGTTCGAGTTCAAAGTTTCATAATGCTCGGTATTTAGAGTTCACGGTGTATTCTAAAAGCAACGAATCTAGTTAGCGTTAAGTTAAAGAGCCTCCTCGAGAACCGACTGTCCGTTGGACTGAGTAGCTGGCAGGTAACGCGATCGATCCACGCGAGTAATGTAATGTCGAGCGTTGAAACGAGAAACGCAGGAAACGTTCACGTTGAAACGCGGAGATGTGAGTTGCAACGTCACCGGAAGCTCAGGATGTAGCTCTTCCCCACCCTTTCGAAAATTTGAAAACGTTCCGACGGATGTTTGCGGAAACATCGAGACACTTCGGAGGCTAATTTCAAGTAAATATGGAAGTTCAGAGGTTTCGGAAGCTTTTAACGTTTATCGAGAATTAAGGGGTGCTCGAGATCTAGCGAAAGATCCACCCTAATGAGTAAATCGTTTCGAAAATCTCGCGCGCGTTCCTGGCTTACCTGTCGCGTTCGTTCGGTTTCCGCTCAAATAAGGGAGCTTCCGGTTGTTTTGTGAAAAGTGACTCCTCTGTGAGGTAACAAGGTGCTTCGTTTCTTCTCGTCATTGACGTAACTACTTTAAGAATTGAAGAAAGAAGAGATTGAACCTTCGTGTTTCTCTCGTCAGGGATAATTGTCATGCGAGACTCAAATATACAGGTGTTACGAGCCACATAACACTTACCACGATCTGACGAAAAAGTGTTTTAAAAACAAGTTGATCAGTTTTCCAGTCGACTAGAAATTTTGATAAAAAGAATTTCCAAGAGGTCTCTTTTTTTCAATAAAAAGTCATGGTCACCTTCGTTATTTAAATGCCATTACACAGTTTTGGCTTCGTAGCATTGTAGCTCGTGCCAAAATAAGTTCATTCACCTGATACGCCGTAACTTTGAAACGATTAGAGACAAATTAAGAACCGTAGTCTTGGGTCTTCCTATTTCTCATTTAAAATTGCCAATTGTTATTTATTTTTAAATACTGGATGGTTGCAAAAGTTCGTGCCCGATGTGGAAATAAAACACAATCGGTGTGTGCAAACGCAGATTTCATTTGAAACTGAAATGGAATGAAATGAATAATTATTTGAAAATAAAACACAAGCGGTGCATCTTTCGATAGGAATGTAACATTACGCTAAGAGAAAGATGTGTGCTGAAGTCGATAACCTCTGAAAATCGGCCACGAACTTTCGCAATCATCCAATATTATGCAAAGAAAACTTTATGGAAATTTATTTATCGCAACATGCAGCTGAGATCACCGGAGATGCTAGAAAAATCGCGATAAGTGTTACGTGGAACATCCTGTATACAAAATTCGAAGTCGTTTCATCTTGTTGAAAAGACCTTCTGCAAAGATTCGAAGCGACGTGTTGTAACGAAGGATTACAAGTTGGTCGTGAAACTGAAAGTAATCGAAACACAGCCCGGTGTTGTGTACCGGTAATACCCTTAACGGCACTTTAATGGCCGTGCTCAAAAGCTCGACAAGGTGAAATCGGCTAATTTGCCCT
>NW_017100212.1:1102372-1111054 GCF_001263275.1 Habropoda laboriosa | reverse complement strand
AGAGGAGAAAAAATGAAAAAAAAAAAACGGTCCAGAGGAGAAAATCAACGCTGGACGAACGCGTAAATAACAAGATAATTTATGATCGTTACACAATGATCGTCATAAATCGTATTCCTGCCGGGCGACAGAACGTGCCGTTATGCGAGGAACTTGGAGTTCCGCTGGCGCCCTCCGGCCCGCTCTAGCGTCCCGACGTCGATATATTTTACCACGGGAACGCGATACATGGCCGGCATAATTTATCTGTTTTCAAATATGCCCGCACCGATAAATTTACATATTTTAATATAAATTCCTAAATGCCGGATCCGCGGCGGCCGCAGGACACGACGGTACGTCTTTATCGATCATTTTTATCGCCCCTTCGTGTCCCCGTGTTCTCGCAAATTTTCGTACCCGTTCCTCTTCCATTTCCGTCACCGTGAAATACGAGAAAGAGACGACGGAGCTGAAGATGCTCCAACTTAAGAATTCCCGTTTGCTCGATAAACAAATGGAACTTTTTCAAAGGGAGAGGAATTTCGACGAGATTTCGCAGTCTGTCGCGAATGAAATTTCCCGCGAAGAATCGAACTCGATTCGCGATTCTATGGAAACGTTAAAAAATTCAAAGTCTAGTTTCTTCGCGACGCTGAAGAATTCGGTTGCTTTTGGACGCGCCGTGAAATCTACAGGGCGTCTCAAAATTGCTGCATCCCTTACCAAACTCGTAAATATTCAAAAAGAATTACTACTTCCTAAATTTCAGAATTGCTGCAAAGAGTATTTTCCGATCATCGGAAAACCTTGAGAAGGAAAAATCACGTTCGCGAATCAACTTAAAAATACACAAAACTTGGCGTTTCAATAACAGAAAGGAATTGTCAAAATTATACATTCGAAATTTATTTTCTCAGTCTATCTGAACAACTTCCGAAGAAGCAGGACCGCGAGAAAGGGTTCCCCGTTCCACCAGAAAAAGAACTGCATAGCGAGGTGGATTTTTATCGCGACAGAGCGCGAAACGGGGCGAAACAAGGGAAGATTATTAACCGTGAAAAGTGGAAGCAGGAACTTGGGGGCATCCTGTACACACGTAGCACCGAACTACTCGAAGCTCGTCGGAAGTTGTTTGACACCTTAACTGTCCCGTGCACCGAGATGCCTCGGG
Organism: Habropoda laboriosa; assembly: GCF_001263275.1. Lineage (NCBI taxonomy): Eukaryota > Metazoa > Arthropoda > Insecta > Hymenoptera > Apidae > Habropoda > Habropoda laboriosa. The sequence continues at coordinate 1,109,901 of NW_017100212.1, read as the reverse complement.
TGACAGTAAAGCTGTGCACAATGTGAGCTTTTGCCATGGCTGTCGGAAGTTTGCGTGCAAACGTTCCACCCAGTGCAGCGTCAGGCAAATGTACACTCGCGCTTTGACGTACAACCTCGTCGAGTGTTACGACTCTTTCGTCGTCGTAAAAATTTCCCTCTTTCTCTCCTATCTCTATTTCTTTTTTTTTTTTTTGTTATTTTCAATTCTCCCCCCGCCGAAAAAGGCTACGACACACGGTTGCAGAACGTTGGCTCGTTGATTCGTTTTAACAAACACGCTACGGAGCCTTCGAAACCGTAGCGATATTTATTAATACGATAGATTATCGTTCGCGGCAACGTTATTACGTTGGCTGGGCCCTCTGTCGAAAACGCGACAAACAAGCGGTGATTCGTCGAAAAACTAACGTCGAACAGGTTGATCCACCGGTTCGAAATTGAATTTTCACCGGTCCTACCACCCCCCCGAGTGAATCGGTCAATTAATGCCGCGGACGTTTGACGTTCGAGTCGTTGTGCGATAAATTGCGATCGAATTTGTCGCCGGTGTACGCCGCGCGTGTATTTAACGAAATCGCGAGCCGCGGTCTATTAGCGAACGCATTACGTAAATTATATCGGTCCAGTGGATTAATCAGCGCAAGAAATATTCTCTGGTGGAATATTTAACGGGGAGAACGCGACACCGCAAGTTCTCGCTACGCGTTTCACGGTGATTATGGTTAATTAGAGACGGTGGGTAGTGATCGCGGCTCTCTCTGATGGGAGGGAAGACTTGTAGTTAGTAACTGTTGCTCGCGGTTCGAATTAATACCGAAGTCCGGTCACGCAGCCCAATAATAGCGTCGATCATTGAATCCTAAGGAGTACAGGTCCCCCTCTCTCTCTCTCTCTGTAATTATGCCACGGCTGCGTGCCGTCGATTCGCAGTTTGTAATCAATAGCGCGTAATCTCGCCGCGGAAATGAAACGGACGGCGCGAATCGTTACGCGCGATTACACCTGTAGCGCGGATCTGTGAATTAATCGCGCGGTTCGATTAACCGGAAGAGAAAAAGATGAAAGCCTTGCGTAGTGAATTTTATTCGGTACATGTACAGAAATCACCTTTGATAGTCCAGTTAATATCGTACTCACTGCGCGTTACAGTAGTATTACAGAGAAGCGGACGTGCTGCGATGTTACGTACCGGGTGTCTCGATTGTAATTAACCATCGAAATTGCTCGCGTTCGTGTCGAATGCAGATAACAAGACTAAGGGGATATGTGATGAATAGAAAATCTTTTCAAGGTTATCTCGGAGGTGATTCCAAGGTCATCGACATTTTTTTGTATATTGCATTATGCTTGTTTTTGCATTATTCGACGTCCTCTTAAGATCACGATGTTGTAAGTCGTTGAACTGATTTTGTAAAAAGTAGACGTTAATATGCAGAAAAAGTCGATGACCTTTAAAGAAAAAGTCCTTCCAAGGTCATCGACATTTTTCTGCATATTGCATTATGCTTGTTTTTGCATTATTCGACGTCCCTTTAAAGTCACGATGTTGTAAGTCGTTGGACTGATTTTGTAAAAAATAGACGTTAATATGCAGAAAAAATTGATAACTTTTGAGTGATTTTCAAGATGACCTTAAAAGAAATTGCTACAATCACTACTAGATGCATATTCTCAAAACATAAGCTACTCTCAGTCCTTTTTTTCCTACCTTCAACGACAGCAGAAATAATTTAGATGCTCGTTACAAACGAGACACTCTGTATGTACATTTTACGTGCACGTCTAACCAGCGAGTAACGTGTTGGAGGTTAAGCTTCACCTCTGCGTTGAACGGTGATCTCAGAAATCTACAATTTCATCAACGACGCTGCTACACATCGTGCCATTAACTGTCCAGAACCGAATTGACCGCTCGAAACCGTTCTCCCCGTCGCAGTACAAATATCAAGTGACCCCTTGCAGTTGCGATTTTCGTGCCACGGTCGTTTCCAGCGATCAATTCGGTTCGATCAGGGCGATTCAATTAGAAAATTCTTCTTACTTGTACTTGCGATCGCGTATTGAGCGCGTACATCAGAGCTTCGGCGATGTCTTCCGGTTCCAACGCTGGAATATCCTTCAAGGCGGCTGACACATGCGGCGAGTGTTTAGTTATGCGGGTGTTCACGAGGCCCGGACTGATGCTCTGCAACGTGAAACGAGCGAAATCGGAAGCGACGGGAGACAAAACGGGAGAGAGAGAGAGAAATTATAAGGCTCGTAAAATGGTTTTATAGCGATGGAGGGGGACACGCGACGTCGCGCGAACTTACGGTGATCCGAATCGGTGCTTTAATGGCGGCCAATTCTCGCCTCACCGTGTGCGTTAATGCAACAGTGCCGTGTTTGCAAGTCGGGTACAGGTTCCAGCCATTGCTGCCATCGATTTCCGAAGGGAATCCACTCGGAATTTCGTGTCCCAGCACGCTGTGCAGAGCGAAACAAAAAATTGCTTCAACAGGCCGCCGCACCCGGTGGCCGCCCATTTGCACCGCGTTTTATTCGAATCGACTTCGAGCGCAAACAGCCGGAACGTTTGTTTCGGTCTTAAAAGCGTCGATCCTCTTTTTTTCTCTCCTATTTTTCCCCCGTCCCACCCTCTCTGTCCCTTTCCATCTCGTTTCTTTTTCGCCCCCCCTATCCGTTGGTCAGCCAGCGCGAAAAGAGGACAAGTAAAATTTCCGAGTGCTTTCTCAAACAACACGGTCTCTACCCCAGAGCTCTGCTACCTTTTTTCTCGCGCGCTCGCGACCTCCAATGGAATTTCAAAGCTTCCGCCAATTATCCGGCCAACGTTCCCCGCTGCCTGCGCTCGAAGAAGATTCTCGCGGTACTCGTCCCTAAGATTGGAACAAGATGGAAGAATCAACGGTGAGAAAAATTGAACTTAGATTCTACTCTTGAATTTTGATCTACGATCGGATCTACGATGGAAAAGGACATGCAACGAGAGAAAAGGGTCGAACGAACGAACGACCGGACAAGACGTGGCTCGCGAGCAACAATACCTGTTGATATTGAAAATATGCCCTTCGACGTTTCGCTTGAGCATCGACTGCACGGCCCGCTTGATGCACTCGGCGGTCGCGAGGACATTAATATTTAACAGCTTTTCGAATGCCTTCCTCTCGCTCTCTGCAAGTGCAATTTATGGAATTTTTTAAAATGCGCCAACGAGCAGGCAAACGAGGTTCCGGGCGTAATATCCTCGGCCCGTGTCAGCCGGTAACACACCCCGTATAAAGCTAGCCTCCCCCTTTTTCTCCCCCTGTTGCGTTCTTTTTCCGACCACCATGCGGAGGCTGAATCTTGCAACAATTCGTTTGCGAAACTTATTCGGAACCTTTGACAAACCTGGCTTGGGACAGGTTAGTTTTGCTTAGCTTGGGTGTACGTTTTTTCACGCCGTACGAAAATGTATTATTCCTCGATGGAACTGAGTTAGAGTTTAGTTTAGTCAGTTTTGCTTAGGTTGAGTATACACTTTTTCACGCGGTACGAAATGACACAATGTATTATTCCTCGATGAAACTGAGTTAAAGTAAAGTCAGTTTTGCTTAGGTTGAGTATACATTTTTAACTCCTTAATTAGGTATGCATTTTTGCATAATACTACTATTCCTCGATGAAGCTGGTACTACATAATTTTATAGATTAAAAACAATTGTTATTCTACGCCCCGTGCAACAGCGTATATACCTGTTAGTACGCGAGAACGGAATTTTTTCAGTAGTTATTGCAACTGCGGTGCACGACACAAATGGAAGGTTCATCTTCCTATTCTAGTCACGCATAGTGATGTTCACCGGAAGTGATACTGTCGGCTTATATAACACGAAACCCGACGATGATTGCACTCGTTACTCCGCGCCGAGGACACGAAGAACTAATGCATTCGATGGAGAGATTAAATTCCAGAATGCGTTAATTGCGTCAATCGATAAATATGTTTCAATCAGCTAAATTCTGAATCACAATCGCGCCGTTTCCTACCGGTATCACCAAATCGTTGCACTCGATATCAAGATAAATGATATATACCACTTCGGAAAAGAATACTCTAATCTTTGTTCAAGAGATAGTGCATACACTGTAACCGCGAAACGATATCTTGCGTAATAATTAGATAAAGACTATCAACGGATGCGAATAGAATGTGAACGACAAGAATTCGCGCGTGCAAAGTGTTCGAAGGAGAATGATCAAGCTGTATTCTTCGTTGCAAGCAGCATCTTACCGATTACGCGCGTGTACTCGATAACCCCGGCGTTGTTTACCATAATATCTACACCTCCGTTGCATATGTTCTCCGCACAGGCAAAAGCATTCTCCAAGTCCGTCTCGTTGCTCACGTCGCAACGCACACCGCAATAAATGGCCTCAGATTGTTTCGGAAGGAGCCATTGTATCACCTTTTCGTCAACGTCTAACCCGATCACGTTCACTCCTTTTCTCAAGAGTTCGGCTGTAATCGCAGCTCCGATTCCAGAACACGCGCCTGTAACCATTGCGTTTTTACCAGCCCAACGACTCATGATTCTCCCGTTTTTACGTTCCTCGAGGTTTCCTTCGATTTTCCAGGGGAAAGAGATCGCTCTGTCGCGAGCTACGATAAGCGTGTGTTCTCGCGAGAACCGTTCACAATTCCTAAGAAGATTCGAGTTGGAAACTCGGATCGCACGTTCGAAATGATCCTTTTCCCTGGAAACAGAATTAACGAAGTAATCGAAGGTGTTGATTAGATTCACTTGTTACTCGCCGACGAGATCTCTCTGTCACTGGTTATTTCAGATACACGAGAATTTTTCCAGCTAGTTCCCTAACTAAACGAAACTCCGCAGTGACTTGATATACGACAATCGTTGCATTAAACGAAACGTTTGTGTCATACTGGCTGACTGAGATACGTAGTACAGTATCATCAACTAAGTACGCTTCGAAGAGGAGGGGAATTTCATACGGGACGAGAAAACTGCTTGATATGCGAACATTCTTATCTTTTCATTTTTCATATTGTTAAGACATAAATGTTGGAATTATCGCTTTTAACTCCAAAGTTCTTTCACCGTTTTATCTTTAAGACGGGTGTTTTAAGACGTTTTTCGTCAACGATCGTTAAAATTGATAAGAGAGATTGCGGGTGATTGTGTATCGAGCAGGTTATCTGCGAAACAGAGTAGCTTATCGAGCATAATTTCACCTGATCGATAGTCACGTGACACTTTTGTTATAGGAATGACGCGCATAGACGAATGCGACTGCTCACGATAACGCATTCGTTTCTTTTGTTCGTGTCGAACGACACGTAGAAGGAAGCACAGACACCTGGTATATAGGTTGGTATTCGCAGCGGTAGTGCCAAAAAGAGCAATCACTCACGACATCGTTCGAAATAGAATTTCCATCTTCGCGTTTCGATCGAGAGACGATGTACAGTCGGTGGAAGAAATGTGGTACGGTTGGAAATTGAAGCATCGAGCCTAATCTGATTGATTGCTCGACGATACTAACTGAAGAATGACGAGTATGTAGATTGTAATAAATTATACGGAAAATTATTTTTATAATTTCATAATTTTCATGAAACACATCACGCCGGTATTTATCGCTATTTTCACAGGGTTAAGTGAAAATTCCCTTGTCAACACGCTCAAATTTTCCAACTTTAACGCCTAATCGATTTTACGATCTCGTCATATTTTCTCCGCCAAGTGTATAGTCGGTGGAAGCGATATAGCGAGGTTGTAAAATCGGCCAGGCGTTAAAGTACGCGTAATTCAAACATCGAAACAGAAGTTCGAGGGAAGTAAAAAGCTCGAACGATTGTCAGGGCTGTTCGTTAGAAACTTGGAATTGGTTTTTCCATTGCAGAATATTTGAAAGACTTGACACCGTTTCGGTGTGATTAGTACAGTGATCTCTTGATGCGTTAATTTGCGAGTCGTTATATCGCTTTGACAGAGTATACATTTATATCCACTTCCAAACAACACTCTTCGCAGGATTACGTTGATACATTTTGCCGTGGTCTTCGGTTGTTTCAAGCGAAGCTCGACTAGCTTGTATCCCAGTCGCATCAGTTTCTGCGTGCAAATGGATCTTCTGTCTTCGCGGTATTTTGAAACAGCCGCCTGACTGCGGGTGACTGTAATTCATCCTGGGAGTAAATAGATTATCGAGGGCAAGTAGGATTATTAGAGACTGTGACCTTTTTCAATTATCTTCTTTGTAAATTCGAAATATTCAAAACAAAGCAGAAAACCATTCTACTATAGTATTCTACACGTACAAAATTTTAAGAGAAGGACAAAAAGAGTGTTCGATTTTTTGCATATCTCCTTAAATTCAGCCAGTCAAATTGAAAATATTGGAATTTCAGATACAGCCAGTCAAATTTGGATGGGCTATTCCAATTTGAAATTCAGTCGATGAAATTGAAACTACTCAAACTCAGGCTGTTCAAATATAAGTATCGAAATTCTAAACTTTAAATTCAGTCTTCGTTTTGAGTATTCCGATTTTACGAAGAATCTCTACGAATCCTACTTGTTCTCAATGATCTAGACAGCTGTTTTGAAACACCGTGCGTCGCTTTGAAATCCAGGAGATTCCGGCGGAAGTCTTCCGGATATGTACTGCGTCCCTCAAAGAAATCTTCCCGACGAGAATCTTCGCTCGATCCGTTTCCCCTTTCGTCTAGGGAGACCACTGTCTGATCGCGAAGACGCTAAGCTGTGGCCGTGAAATACGAGGGGGTTTCTGTCGCGAAGGAAGTCTGGCTTTACCTCGAAGAACGAAACACGAAGTTCGTGCTTCGAAGATTTAACAGCTTTTGTGTTCATTTTTTACGATCGTTTTAACGCTTTCGTTACTATCAGCGTCCATAGACACTTGGATAATTTTGCTCGCACTGTATCTTTGGTGCACTTCGAAAAATCGAGAGAAACATTTCCCAAAGGGACCAAGAAGTCTTCTAATTTCTAATACTCTCTGCGACAAATCATCTCGTCGGCAGATCTTCCCTTATGCTCCTTCACACCTCGGCGATCTCCAATTAATTGGCAACGTTCCCGAAGTCGTGCGAGCGTAAAGCACGTCAGTCGTAATCCGCGAACGAGCTTTATCCTCGAGCTTCCGATTAGAATTGCCCGTGACTCGTAAACGAGCAAATTGAAAGTAGCACGGAGGAACGTACACGGAAAAATCTAGCCGGCGCTCCGGGCCGATTCATGTTCGTATCGTAAACCGTATCGGCGTACCGTGCCTTTAACAGTCCGTCATAAAACCTCCAGCTAAGAACACGCCTCCGCGTTTACGCGTCAACGACCAGAACGAAGGATAACGGATAATCGTAAAACGGTAATCGAAGTTAGGCAACTTATACGAATTTATCCGAGGAAATCGCACAGCGATACGTGGATCGTTCTCCGAGAGAGAAATTCATAAGAACCAGCCTCTCGACAGGTGTTCGCACAGGTCGGAATGGAA
>NW_017100212.1:1075654-1102353 GCF_001263275.1 Habropoda laboriosa | reverse complement strand
TTAATAGAGAAAAGAGGAAAAGGAAGCAGCTAAAGTCTGTTACAGGTTGCAATCTCTGGGTCTCGAAATGGCGGAGCTCGTTCCTTCACGGATAAACGATACACCGAGAATCTCCAGACGCAATAACAACGGCGTGTATCGATCTAGAGCCAGCATCTGGTCCGATCCTGGGACCCGGAACATTATTCTCGTTCGCGCGGCACCGCGAGGAAATCAACAAGAAAACCAGCGGAAGCTCTATCCGTTTCCTCCTGCAGAGCACCAGATGCTCCTGCAGCACGGTCATTTCTCAACGGTGCCGTGATTATACGAGGCCCTCCCTGTATATACTCTACTCACGGCCATCATTCCTCCTGTATTTTTCATACGGGACAAGGTTTCGTTGATTTCACATCCACGCCGCTTTTACGATGCCGGTGGAGATATCGGTCGTTGGTGAAGTGTACGAGCGAGTTTATGCTTGGAGAAAAATGTTTTAGCGTGATTTCGACTGATGGCTATCGCACTGTTCGCGAAGCTGTTTATTTGGCAGATGTGCGTTTATTTAGTACAGCACGATAATAGGATAATCAATTTTTGATAACAATAATGGTAATGTTTTCTTCAAAAATTTGGAGAAATTTTTTTTTAAATTTTTGTAGACTTTTAACGATTCATGTTCGAATTATTCTGGAATTGAGTGACTTTTTACTTTCCTTTTATTCCACATATTTGGCTCTATTTTTCTATGGTACTGAAGTTTCTCCCTTACCCTGTTGCCTCTTTTTTATTCGTCCCATATATGTTTCGTATTATTTTCGAATTGAGCAATTTTTTCATTCTCGCTTTCCATCGGAATTTGCTTTCAGTAGTTTGAAGGATTCAATTTTTCTTCGCCTCTTTACACAGCTTCATTCTATCTCTCCGAATTGGTCGAATTTTTTTTACCACAGAAAGTTTGTTTATTTAAAAAAATTTCCTTTCTCTGTACGTAACGAACGTAACACATATCCCAAAACACATATGACCAAACACTTCTCGCTTATGTCCGCGATCTTCAGCCCCGCGCGGTGCCCATCAAATATTCAACGAGCATCCTTGGCGTTCGTTCGAAATTCATCCCGTCTGAATGGCTGCGAGAGGACAGTACGAAAGCGCGGCGGGGACAGAGAGAAAAGGGGTAAATAAATTCCCGCCGGGGGTTCCCTGTTTATCGGCCGCGTGCTACATTTATTTGCATGCGTTTAATATTGCATAGTCCGCGCGTTCCGCCGGAATAATACCGGTTTGTTTCCCTTAAAATCAGACCCGTTCGCCACTTGTGTACCTAAGAAATTCAAATAACCGCACACCGTGACCGAACGAACCGGCGCGACGCAGCGGTATTATTCTGGCCCGTGGTGAGCGACGTGGAAATCAACAAAGAAGCCCCGGGTTCTCGTTCGCCGTTTGCCAACGGGGGCGCCAGATGCTTCCGCCACTCGATCATTTCTCAACGCTGTCGTGATTACCCGCATCGTTTTGTTACCCGGACCGTCTAGCCGCTCGGTATTTTTCTTCTCCGGCGGTATCCAAAGCGAGGAATTACGCCGCGAGACGCGAACAGCGTGAGTACACGAGGACGATCCGCCGCGTGCAACCGAATATTTTTCAGAGAGAGAGAGAGAGAGTGAGAAAGGGGAAAAAGGTGGAGAGGCATTTTCATCCGGCGGATTAATTGCCAGACGCGGAGAATAATTTAAACGGCGTTTCTCTACCGGCGAGAGACTGAAAGGCAGCGCGCGAACAAATTTGCCGCGTGCCGCAACAACGTCGAAACAACAGTTCTCGGGGATCCTTGTTGCTCGTTTCGCCGGTGTTGCTCGTCCCGGCGAATCGTCGATTAAATTTTCAATAATTGAGAGCGGCGAACAACACACGGTTAACTCTGCCGCTGCGTATTATACCGTTTCAAATTCGATAGCCTCGACCGGGTACACGCTCGAATCGATGCGTGAAACGTTGGGATGCCAGGGCGAGGAGATAAAGTTCGAGCTCGTTAAATGCTCGTTTAAATGGTTAATACAGGGGGGGAATATCTAGAGAGAGGAGAGCTTTGTTCTACACCGTTGGAAACACGTCATTCTCATGCAACACGGTAGAAGAAACGTTTAACGAGAAAAGCGAAGGAAGCTTCTTCTCTCTTTCACGCCCTGGGCTTCCGTTACTGTTCCCTGAAACAACGAACGTCCATCCCGGTAATTTCTCGGGGGCGAACTATTATCACACGTATTCTTCCGTAATAATACAATTATCCGCCCTTTATCACGCGGATACGATCGGTAATGAGCTGCGCATCACGTCGTTCCTCCTCTCTTCTCTCTTCTTTTTCCCCCCGTCGGTTTTCCTTCCATCGTAACGATATCGACTCAGACGCTAAACGAGACGAGAATATTCCTTTACGAGGGGGAATAAATTACAGCGGTACCGCGGCGAGTGGATTTCACCCATCGCCGGATGAAATTCGCGAATTTGTTGATTCGCTGCCCGGCCAGCCGGTTTCGTCAACGAAAATAACCGACACCGCGTATGTAGGCTCGATAAGAGATTACCCGAGAACGTGTTATTCCAGGAATAATCGAGAGATCGAAATTCTGTGATCGAATTTCAGAGAGAGAGAGAGTGAGAAAGGGGAAAAAGGTGGAGAGGCATTTTCATCCGGCGGATTAATTGCCAGACGCGGAGAATAATTTAAACGGCGTTTCTCTACCGGCGAGAGACTGAAAGGCAGCGCGCGAACAAATTTGCCGCGTGCCGCAACAACGTCGAAACAACAGTTCTCGGGGATCCTTGTTGCTCGTTTCGCCGGTGTTGCTCGTCCCGGCGAATCGTCGATTAAATTTTCAATAATTGAGAGCGGCGAACAACACACGGTTAACTCTGCCGCTGCGTATTATACCGTTTCAAATTCGATAGCCTCGACCGGGTACACGCTCGAATCGATGCGTGAAACGTTGGGATGCCAGGGCGAGGAGATAAAGTTCGAGCTCGTTAAATGCTCGTTTAAATGGTTAATACAGGGGGGGAATATCTAGAGAGAGGAGAGCTTTGTTCTACACCGTTGGAAACACGTCATTCTCATGCAACACGGTAGAAGAAACGTTTAACGAGAAAAGCGAAGGAAGCTTCTTCTCTCTTTCACGCCCTGGGCTTCCGTTACTGTTCCCTGAAACAACGAACGTCCATCCCGGTAATTTCTCGGGGGCGAACTATTATCACACGTATTCTTCCGTAATAATACAATTATCCGCCCTTTATCACGCGGATACGATCGGTAATGAGCTGCGCATCACGTCGTTCCTCCTCTCTTCTCTCTTCTTTTTCCCCCCGTCGGTTTTCCTTCCATCGTAACGATATCGACTCAGACGCTAAACGAGACGAGAATATTCCTTTACGAGGGGGAATAAATTACAGCGGTACCGCGGCGAGTGGATTTCACCCATCGCCGGATGAAATTCGCGAATTTGTTGATTCGCTGCCCGGCCAGCCGGTTTCGTCAACGAAAATAACCGACACCGCGTATGTAGGCTCGATAAGAGATTACCCGAGAACGTGTTATTCCAGGAATAATCGAGAGATCGAAATTCTGTGATCGAATTTCTTCGTTGGTCCCAATATACCATTCGAGGAAAGTGAGGACTTGGATGATAATCGAGATTATCGTGAAAATTGAGCACGGAAAATATGAGAAAGAGGGGACGCTTTTTTTAACATGAAGATTAAAGCAAAATGATTTTTCCACTCTTCGTCGGTGCCCAAGATTTCCCGAATTCCATCAGACAAAAACGAGGACTTCCGGTGACAGTTTCGCCGGGGCCCGTTCTCGTTCTCAGGGGGGAAGTTATTTGAAAGGTTGCTGGAAAGTTTAAAGGAAGTATCCGGTGGAACGGAGGGCAGCCGCGTTCAACTTCACCTTGCCGCCGCGATAGACGATAACAGACGTTATCGACATCTTTTTATTCACAGAGTGCTGGGCTTACTTACGACACGGTGTCGCTTCTATATATGTATACAGCCACCGCTGCCGAACAGTGTAAAAGTTCGCTCGATTGGACCTGTACGACTGGCACAATTTACGTTTCGCGATAAATCGCGTTATATTAGAAATTGGCTCGTTGAAACTTTCGCAACGCTTTTCTTTCCGGCGATAATAACGAAAACGACCGTACGAAATTATTATTCCTATCTATTTTCTCTCCTCCTTTCTCTCTCTTCTCTTTTTTGCTTTTAGTTGGATCTGGTAAGAATCACAGAGTCACAGACTCCTTTCCCCCCCACTGGAGAAATACCTCGGAGCCTGGTATTTTACCGAGGAAGTATTCCATGAAATTTCTTCCAGACGTATAATGATTGCCGCGGGCAGCAGTCTCGATGCGATCTTCCGAGAGCGTCATGAATTAGTTACATTTTATCAGATATCGAGAGGAGGCTGCTCTATGTACGGGGGAAAATGGAACAAGCGGAGCAAGATGGAGCCAAGGGAGCGGTAAGACATCGACGCACTCCGTTGTAACGTCTGGGAAATTCATTTTAAATAATACGGCTCTCGTTAAAATTCAACGCTCTCTCTCTCTCTCTCTCCCCCTCTATCCGTTCTGGCTCCATTCTTATGTACAAATGTCATCGGTGTTATCACGTCGCCAACTGCACTCGTTTTTCATCCGCGAATACATTCTTTCTGGTACGATAATTTTAGAGGACGGCGAAAAATTTCGATCTATTCTCCTTCGTTAATCGAGGCTTTTTTTTTTAGAAGTGCTCGATGGTTTTCGATAGCAGACGTTTCGATAACGTTGCAGCTAGCTTGGTCGGGGTTTTTAAAAAATGCGCCGATGAAAAAAACCTCGAAAGCCTCGATTAACCAATTGCGCTGGCAATTGATTGACAGGCGCGCCTGACAAACTCGTTTGAAGCTATTCAGAGAGAGCTGACGCTTCGAGTTATTTCGGTAAAGTGTTTAGGCGGAGTGTGTGTTTAGGTGGATATAGAGAAGATTAACGTTGTGATTAAATTCTTTCATTTGTTAACGGGTTCATTGGTAATCCTTTGCAAAGTGGTCAGTTTTGGAACAATGTGACGAGACATTTTTTAAGTTCCATGTGGTTTCACTTTTTTAATACTTTTTGTAAAAATACCAGATTACACTATGCTGATAAATTTATTTCCTGTTTCCTGGAAACAGTCTAATCTATTTATCCTAACTGTTTTACAGATGGCTCTATTAACCACGCGTGCACAACTAATCTTCCAATAAGTGCAATTTTATTTACTTATTCTCTATCGTTGTCCATATTGTTATCCTCTGTATTACGGCAAAAAGCCGTGAGTTACGGAATTATAAATAATGGGAAACTTAGGAAACAATTGAAGAAAACATAAAATCGATCATTTTCGGCACTTCAAGTTAAGAAAAATGTGACCGTTAAGGGGCTGAACCTCATTTCCCTCGAATGTCTAAAAATGTCAATTAGGACAATGAAACAAAGAGAGCAGAATAATTGAAGGAACAGTCCATGTCGCGAGACCCTCGAAGCACTCACAATTCACCGTCGATCCAGATAAATCCATTGAACGTCGTGGAATTAACCTGTATCGTCAGACGCTTAGAGTACGAAGTTACCCCGAGCACAAGGTACCATCCGCAACTACGGGAAATCCACCGTAGTTCCATAACGTTGATCGTGGCAATTGCTATCCGAAAATTTGCTCGATTTGCATTTCGGAAGATGACCGTTCTCACCGGTGCAGCTGTTCCGCAATACTCTGTTTATCCCCGCGTGTAATTTCCTGGGGCCGGTGACTCGTTAATTTCTCAGTGTCTCGTTCGCGGTCATTCCCATCCGTTCTAACCCTTGGCCCCCAGCTCTCCTTCAAACCCCGACACGTCCACAGGGCCGAGCATCTCCGGCCGAGCGTGGACCTGAGAGCGATCTCTTCTATACATATTCATGAGGCAATAAGCCCGCCACTGATCTTCCGTGGAATGGAACAACAAGGGAAGAATGGAAAGTAGGCAGACGTCATGGTGTTCGGTGGGAAAAGGGCCGGATAGAATTCACTCGTCAACCCCTTTTTTCCTTCTCTCTCTCTCGCTCTCTCTCCGAATGTCTCGACGTATTCGCGAGCGGACGCGGCGTTTCGTATTCCCGCTCTTCGTTGTGTATTGCCACGCAATAATGATGCCCTTCGAGAAGGACCCTTAACGAGAACGGTGACAGCCGCAAGCTAGGGAACGTCTCTCTCTTTCGGGACAAGATCTCCTCCTGTCGAACGCTTTGAAAGCGTGTCGTATCCCCGTTTGTATTGTATTCTACGAATGATTTACGATTATTCACGCTCGAAGAATGGGACACCGAGTATTTCCGAAGGAGAGAACATTTTCTGTTTTCCCCTGGCGAATATCAGATCGATCTCCGGAGTGTTGTAGGAACGGTTGTGGACAGGTTTTACCGGGGAAATTAGAAACAATGACGAATGTACAGGGTGTTTTGTAATGAAATTGCACGGTATCGACGCTGGTTTTTTAATGGGACATCAGGGTGATATTGACAAACAGTATTTTCCTCATACGTTCAATATTTATTGGCAGTTTCTAGTTAGGGTTGAGAATCCTAAAATGTTGACAGTATACACTACCGGCCAAGAGTTTGGAATCACTGTGCATTGCAAGTTACACAAAAATTCGCAGAAAAAGGTCAACAGCTTTAAGAATTTTTTAACGAATTTTGCAAATCAATCGATATGAGATAAATTGCTATTTATCTCGACAATATCAATATCGAGTCTATGAAAAATTAGTAGCAGATTCAGTACTGATGAAAATTGGGAGATGATTCCAAACTTTCGGCCGGTAGTGCATATTAATCGTCTGAACGCTCCTTAAAAGACAAAATTGCCGATTATGGCAAAACGAAAAGAGAAAAAGGCAGATTAGAATCGATAACTGTTTGCAACAATAGAATGTGTGCCTTTTTGCGGTGAATTTTTTACAAGTATTAAGCTTTGTTTCTACTAAACCTAAAAAACACTCTTGTAGAATATCCATTTTAGAAATTGTTCAGGGTGGACAGGTTATGTGACTCAGCATATTACTCATCCAAACTATAAACCATCCTACCCTTATTATAGTCACCCTTCGAGCTTTAAGCCGCAAGCTATATTCAGGAAAACGATTTAGTATTGTGAGACAGTGTTTTAATCAAATTAAATATTATGCACCTTCCGACACAAAAATCCCTCACCTAAACGATACAACAATGTGAAATCTTGTCATGTGTCAAATCCAAGTATTCGACAATTCCGAAGTGTTCACGTGTAGACCTTGGCAAGAACCAAGCCTTATCTCAATTTTTCAAGATCGCTTATCAGAAACGGTCGAAGAGAGCCGTGAATTTGAACGCGAACCATCTCGATCCTTCCTCCATCACCGATCTCGATCGATTTAATCAAGACTCAAAGAGTCGACGAGACGATAATCAGGCCTGAAAGGGCGCCGTTTCTATCCAGTCTGTTAAGATCACGCTCGTAACATTATTTCGTATTCCGCGAAGCCTCCATTTTCTCGGCGCTCCTCTTGGGAACCGGGAGCAGTCTCTCTGTCGCTCAATAGACAGAAAATATCATATTACTTTGCAGATCGGTAGCTCCGACGCGAAATAAAGGTTCGCGCGGCGGCTTTTCAGCCTTGGCTCGGGCCCTTATTATGCATGAGACAGCCGTCAAATCGTTTCGAGAGCAACGACCGAGCCCGCCAGTTTCCGCGCCTTTAACGAGATCTCGATACGACGTGTCACGTAGTTGATAAGCCGGGGCCGGATATAAATTTTTCTTCCGCGCTAGGCTTCCGTTCCGTTCTGACGTTCCTACGATAAATTATAATCAACCCGCCGCAATATTTCTTCTTCGGGGCGTCACTATGAAATATCGAATGGAGCACAAGATATCGTTAAAACCTGCGGTCGTGTTACACCACGGTCGGCTGTCTGGAAGACTGCGCGGAGGAATCGCGCTCGTTTCTCGAATTAACGTGAATTTTATTGGAGGATTTTGTTAAATACTTTTGCGTTTATTATAATAAGTAACCCCATGCGACGCCGGTGCTGTTCACTTATAATCTGCTTCCTTTTTTCTCACCGCTGCCCCGATTCGTTCTCTTCCCGCTCGATGCTTCTCGTTCTTTTTTCACACTCACACACCTCGCACTCTTCTTCCTTTTCTCCGCGCCGCATCCACGTACACACACTCACACACGCCGCGATCGGCTTGACAACCCATGTTGTCTAAACATAACAAACACGCCACGCACGATCGTCTTCCATTCATTCTTCCATTCCAGGACATTCACACCAACTCTCTCACATTCACCCTTTCATACCAAAACCCCAACATTATTTTTTAGGAAATTGCGATCTTTACTTTTAGTGAATTTGAGATTTTTATTCTTCGCTAATTGCTGTTGGATGGATGTGGAAGATTGTTAAACAAATTTGTGGAGAAATTGATGGAAGACCGTGTGTGGGGAAAATTAGTAATGCAAAGTTGAAGAGTGGTTTATTATATCTAATGACATTACGAGTCAAGATTTCCGAAAATAGTATTGTGAGCATTAAAAATCGAAAGTCACAAATCGAAAACACGAAATTTTTTAGGAAAGCGAAATAAAATTTCACTTTTTCCGTTCACTCGTCAATTTCCTTACACAAAAGCGATTTAAGAAAACGCCTTTCAGCAGCTTCTTCCTATTAGAGCTTTGGACATTTATCTACGTGAAATTTATAAAGGTGTTTCGAAATTTATGAAAATTATTTCAAGCAAAAATATTCAATTTCACCAAAAGCACATTTTTTCAAAGTGAACAGCTTAAGATTCTGAGTCTATCGCTTGAGCACCGGCCCCGCGATGATGCGGATTTCTGGGTCTATCGCTTGAGCGCCGGCCCCACGATGATGTGGAATTTTTTTTGCTGGTATGGGTGTCTTACGCATCGATTTGCATTCACTTGTCATGGTTACGTCGATCTTCATTTGTTATACTCTAAAAACAAAATGTATACGATGGTTCAGAAACAATCCAAGCAAGAATCACTCTCGAGCAGTGTATTCCGCAGACAGTATATCTTTCGTACGCTTACGCTTTCGGTTGAACAGTATAACAAGTCTTATTATTCTGTACCTTTTTACCCATATAATATGAGTGAAATTATTAATGAGTATATTGCTGACTCTCTATCGAAACAAGCGAAAGAGGCCGGCGTTTGGGCTTTCAGTGGCCGATACGTTGCCGGCGCTCAGGCTTTAACCCTTTCGCTCCGAAGGGCGTATATATACGCCCTCGAAGAATGAACATTCATATACGAAGAGCGTATATATACGCTCTCGAAAAGTGGGCGCTCGGGTACGAAGAGCGTACATGTACGTTCATACCATAGAATGAACATTCATATACGAAGAGCGTATATATACGCTCTCGAAAAGTGGGCGCTCGGGTACAAAGAGCGTACATGTACGTTCATACCATATATATACTTTTGTTTCTTTTTTGTTTTTGCGACAAAATTATCGTTTGCCAAATTTCATTTAAATCTTATAAGACAGATATTGGAAACATATGGGAAACAAAAATCAGATATGAAATGTACCTCAGTGTCGACTAGTCAGTAATGCGCTCCGTTCATAGCGATCATATTTTGTCACAAGCGCGCCGTAGCGAAAAGGTTAAATGTCTGTTGGGTCGCCGGCGCTCAATGTGTTAAAACCGTAAAACCCAAGCATAACGGCACAACTATTCCAAAAATGAACGACCCCTCTCTAAACAAATGGCTGTCCGCTAACTACCGATCATTCAACAACGATTGAACTCGTGTTTCCCAGTTAACATGTCGAAAAGAATTTCGTTTCCCCGCGCGCAATATTGATCTAGCGTTACCGCATGTTTGTACAATTTCGCGGAGAAGAAGTCGCGTAGCGGTGGAGTTCGAATTTCGCGCGTCGATCGTTCCGCATTAGCGGCGCGCGGGTATTTGCTTGGCAAACGGTGTGTTTGTCGGAGGCTTCGCCCGCTCCGTTTTCGCAGCCGTGTTCCCGTTCCAGCTTTCTCATCGTTCCCCGTCGTCTCTGCTCCGCGGCGGCGTGCCGTGAATACTAAAACCGTCCGCCACCTCTCTGAGCTGAATGCAGAATTCGCCACGCCGATGCCGTGTTCCCCGCGATAGAAATACGTACGTTTCTAATCTCGCTATCTCATTAGCCGCGTTTGTTACGCCGAGCAACGCTTCCGCGGGAAAAATTGCCCGGCGGAGAAAATTGCGGCCGAGTATCGAGACGCTTCCCTTCAAGTTGGATAAAAACTTCAACTAATTCAACGAATTCAAAAACTTTAACGAATTACCGTTAATGTTCAGTTGCAGCATGTGAATTCGTGAACGGCTTACAGATCAGATCGTAAGTCACGTCGAACTGTCGCTGTACAATGGAAATTTCGATCTTAGAAAAATTATGCAGAATGGAAATTTCGTGTGAATGTGTGTAACGAGTCGAAGTATGTTAGAGTTTCAAGTACCATCGATGGATGTTGAGACCAAAATGATGGAAGTGGGAACGAAGTATTTAGGCTAGAAAATTAGAGGTGCGAAAGAAGAGTGTTTGGGAGGGAATTCGCTCAAAGATTTGGGTAGACATGGTTGAATGTTTCCCAAGAGTGTCTGCACAGAATGAAAGGAATAGAGAAATGGAAAGAAAAGAGTTGAAAGTTTAGCATCTCCACAAACTTATGCTTTATTGTATTTTATACTGATCTCTTCTGTTGCAGTCCTTTTTTTTTTTAATTTATTTAACAGTCGTCTCATACTGACCTCGTCAAATTCACCTCATACTGACACCCTAATTCTCCTATGATACTAATACTCATTGACAAAAAAAAATCGCAAGATAATTGTAGTTGGAGTTCAGCAGCGCGTTTATACATCCCATAATTTCCCAAATAAAACCAGTGCAAAACCTACAATCCCAACCACAAAAAAAAAAAAAAATAAAGAACGAGAGAATCCAGGAGCAGGAGAATTCCCAAACAATTTCTCAAGAGATAGGAAACACGATAGAAATGATCCTGTCCCCTTTGCTATCGTCGCACAGGTACCAAAACAGAAATCCTTTCTAACAAGTCCTTCGATGGTAACCAATCTCTGTCCTCGCTAAAAGAGAATCCACCACTGCTACGACGAGTGTCCCAACGAAACACAATTTGTCAAGATCCCGTAATACATTTCACCGAGTCCTTATCCTCGACAGACAGCTCTCGCACTTTTATCCACAGAGAAAGCTCGCTCTCTCCCCTCGTGCACTCTATACATCTATCTATCTACGTATACACACGCATACGCAGATATGTATATGGAAGGCCGCGTGCATTTTCAATCAACGGCTTCCCCCGGCGGCGCGATGCACAATGCGGCATCGCTCACGCGGCAGACAATATATCCGAGAATCCATTGATAAAACGTACAATGCTCACGATTCGAAGGCGTCTCTGCCGCTCGGTTCCCCGTGTCGTTTCTGTTCCCGTGCGTAAACGAGCTGCCTCCGCGAGTCCACAAAGCGCCCCCCCCCGCCACTTTCGCCCGCGAAATGGCCTGCGAGATGACACCGGGAGCACCGGGGAATGGAAGTCGAAAAAAGGGTGCTCGCCTTTTTTCTTTTTCTTTTGCCCCAGTGTCACTGCGGTCTCCCGCTTGAATTCAGATGGCCGCCGCAATGTCGTTACACCGCGGCCCTCCTCTTCCAACAACGGCGGACAACCGGGGGCTGGAAAAGAGCCGGGGGTTCGTCGTTCAGACCTTCCACGACAAAAATACCGAGCTTATGTCCGATAAGAAGCTTTGAGAACGGTCGGAAAGCAGGAAATAGTTTTAAGATGGCTCTGGGGAATCGTTAACGGGTAATTGTTCCTGCTTCCTTTTCTCCGTGTTTGCTCGAGGTATGTGTATTGTAAAGAGAACCTATCTACATATTTAAGTCCTGGAAAGCTTTGGAAATTGTTAGTGCTTCGAATTTTTGCATATTTAACGAGGAGAGAAGGAACGCTGGGGAAATGGATAATCGACTGTTTAACAGGTTCGTTGTAGACGATTTGGAAGGGACAGTTTGCGGGATATTTGGGGAAATTGGTTTCGCAGACTCGACTTTCGGGGTAGTTTTCATCCCTTTAACGTGGATTATTGGTAGATATAAAAATATTTTTATGAGAAATACGTTATACTTAAGTTTCAACAAAATCGGTGATTGACACTTCGATACGTTTCCTTGTGAATTGACTGTTACTACGCGTGTGACTCGGATCTATG
Source organism: Habropoda laboriosa (assembly GCF_001263275.1). Lineage (NCBI taxonomy): Eukaryota > Metazoa > Arthropoda > Insecta > Hymenoptera > Apidae > Habropoda > Habropoda laboriosa. The sequence continues at coordinate 1,089,998 of NW_017100212.1, read as the reverse complement.
TCACACCAGCGTTATTGGACGACCAATATATTGACTCATTCACTGATAAACGCGACCGAGCTGCTGCATTCATGCTTTCACCTCAAGTTCAAATTCCTAAAGTAGGCTTACTTAGCAAGGACCAAAGCGATTCTCTCCCCATCAAACAGCGATAACATATATAGGGCGTCTGGGAAAATAACGTATTCTTCTGTACCAAAGGGTCACTTCCAACTGCCCGTCCACTCTTTTATTATTGCTTTACTCATGTCACATACATCAGAATGGCGAAGCCGTCGCCGCGCTCGGTGATTCCCTGGGCAAACAAACGCGGATCGGTCGCGATAGCGATGTAACAACACCGACCGGGTCCTTGGCCTCTGCCCGTGTCAGGTGCACCCGTGCCAAAGTGCACCTGTACCCTACGCATGAAAGTCTCCCCCAAATAGCTAAGCATGACGATAAAATGTCTCACAGCGTATGTAGCTAATGAAAATTCCACCGAAAATATCCAAATCTCCACCCACTAAAATCCTATTCGACACCAAGCCGACACATCAAGATCTACCCAGGTAGGTCCAAAGAATACTCGTGTACAATATGAGTGCAGGTGTATACGCGCGACGTCTCGTCTGAAGTGGCTGAAAACTTTTCTCTCCCTCTGGCAACGAATCGAGGAACTCTTGGTCTTCGTCCCAAGGTCCCTTTGTCCAGCTAGGACGTTCTGCTATAACGATGCCCTCTCGACGTGGGACCATCTGTCGGCGTGGCCGGAGCGAGTTCGATTTGCTCGCGACAAGTGACGCAATTACAACGTCGCCGATGGACCCCGGCCCGGCCAGACACGAGCTCTCCGCGATTGCGAAGGTTCAGCGTGGTTTTAGGTAAAGCTAAGTACAGCGGGCCGACCCTCCTCGACCGTAATTGGCCCTCGGCGAGAGCACGGTCTCGCTGCTTCATTACGCAAATTGACTGACCGTGTAAGTGGCGCAACGGTTCAGAGTCGAAAACCACCACTTGCACCCGGGAACTTCGGGAACCGACCTCCCCTTGCTTGGTTACCTGTGCTACGACCGATATACCGTTGACAGGTTCGAGCACTTGACCGGTCGATACGTACCGGGTGGGGAAAAAGGGTTCGGAAGTTTAAGGGTGGATAGTGCGATGTGGAGGAAAAGAGTTGGGATAAATGTGGGTCGAGAAGTTGATATTTTAGAAGTTGTAAACAATTTTTCGGTTGGGTTGAAACGAGTGAAGTTGTGAACCTCCTCTTTTTACTACCCTGTATCATGGCTGATATCGTTCGAGTCTTTGAGGGGAAATGAGAGGAATGTGTGTTTAAAGAGAGTTAGGTTTGACGATAGTGGTACATTTGGAAATGGTTAAGTGGAAAGACTGTGAAGAAATGCTTATGATAGAAGTCTGAAATTATTGTGCCTTTTCGAAGGAAGTAGCATCGAGAGGAATTTAACCAGTTTTCGTGGCGACTAGATAAACAGGATTTACTATTAGTTAGATAAATAAGCTCAAATGGAACTGTCCTCGTTGGACACTTTTTATTGCAAAACGCGATCTCTTATCGGCCTCCCGTGGGACGACATTCGAGTTCGGTACACCGAGCACGGTACACGATATTAAAATGGTATGCGCATGTATGAATAAAATTCTTAGACAATGGTGATACTCGTCTGTATATTTAATACGATACCTTTTGCTAATACTGTCCTTAAAATGCCACTTGTGTCGATAAAAAGGACTGCAATCCTGAAACGCAAAAGTAGCGAAGGAAAATTGCAAAAATCGTGTCACTTAATATATTTTATGTTACATTTCCTATTTGGTACTGATCCATAAACTATTTAATTTCTCGTCAAAAACCAATTAATTTATTTACATTGCACTCTAAAAATCTCCTTAAATCCTGCTTCCTTTCGTGACCAAAAGTCCATCTCGTCAGGGACCACAACAAGTAGAAGGACATTTAAGGTGAAAACGGTTAGCGATAAGCAAACACGCTGAAACCTCGTGTCCGCGTCGTGATAAAGGGGAAACTTACTTGGTAAATGCGATTTTACATGAACCACTCAAGGGACGGGGTTGACGTAGAACGGGGAGAGAGAGAGGTAGAAAGTGTGGCACGGGAGGACAGGTATCTCAACTTTTCTCATATCGTTTCACGTTCGTTATTACGCGGCGAGTTGCCGCGAGGCGGATGAGTAAAATTAATGGCTCCCATTTGGAACTATTCCCACGGACTTTCGCCTTTTTTCCTCTCACTCGACTTCTCTCCCTCTCTCGTTCCATCCTTCTCTCTCTCTCTCTCTCCTCGTTACCGTTATCCCGCCGGGATTTATAATTAACGTTAACGTTCCTCCGGTCGGTCGGCAATCGCGAGGCGCCGACGCGAACTTTTATCAAATTATTCGAACACGATGCGTTTTTTCGCTTAACGCGCGCCGCTTTACCCAACTAAATGAGAACTAAATGATTTATCTCGCGCCGCAGTGAGCCTGCACGCTGTAACGTTCCCGTTTGCAACTTCCCTAAGTAGCCCGGCCTGCGTGTTCTCCGGCATAATACTAACCATCTGACGTTTCCATTTTGAGTTCAGGTGGCTACACATTTTCCTACCGACGCACCGAGAAAAATTTCTCCGAGCGTAGAATTATTATGCAGATGTGTACCGCTCGGGTTTCGAAATGTTGGGACACTTAGTGAACGTGGAACGTACTCAAATCTACCGAAGTCTGCTGAATTCTACTGAAATCTACTTAGAGAACATGTAGCAAGCTTTTCCCTCGTTACACATTTAATATAAAATTATTCGACATCTATTACAAAATTATTAAGAAATGTATTTTTCCACACGAACAAACGAGTGTCCTGATATTTTCAAGTAGCACCGTACACCGAAATTTAAAAAAAATCGCAGCAATACGTATACTGAAATCTACCAGAATCTGCCGAAGCTGCTGCATTCTACTAAAATCTACTTACAGAATGTGCATCAAACTTTTTCACCCTTGCAAGTTTAATCTAAAATTACTCGACACCCAAAACTCACTACAAAATTTGTCGTGTACTCGCGTCGGTTTGAGTTATGTTTCAAACTTGGATCACGAGAGAAAAATCGGACTGTTTTCTAACGAGGTCTGAAGCGATCCCGGAATACCCTTTCTCCAACGTTATAATATAAACGACTTGATTATGCGTTCAGCGCTCGGACTGACTCAATACTTGGTTGTTTAACGTTCAGAATGATACTGATTCGAAATTCAGAGGAAGTCACGCATCTCAGCTACTGAGGGCGGAGTTTAATTTTGGAAGTGAAAAATGGGAGAAATAAGAACATTAAGTATTGGTCGTAGGGTGTGGTGGTGGGAAGTGGTGGTAGAAGGATGAGGTGTCGGGGTTTTGGGGAATTCCGAAAAAAGGAGATAGGACATGAGAGAAGGAAGACACTAGTTCAGTAATTGGAAAATCGGGACAATGGTTAATAAACTGAGTTCTGGTGGTGAAATTACCGAGGGTACGCGCTTAATAACGGCCCCGGCTAATCCTATGGGTCGCGGATTCTTCAGGCCCGTCTTACAATTTCCTTAAGCTATAAAAATAAAAGGAGAAAGGCTCGATGCGAGAATAGACAAAAAAATGTTCGGTACGGAACAAAATTATTAACATCCCCGAAAAAACAACGAAAGGAATACTTTCCACGCGAACAAACGGGTGTCCTAATATTTCCAAACAGCACCCCACACCAAAAATGAGAAAAAACATAGCAATTAGGTACACACCTGACAATTCTTCACCAATATTCTTCCCCTAATTCTCAACCTTCGCCCTCCAACGCTTTAATCAAGACCGCAACGGCACGATTACAAAATTCCACGTACAAATTACAAGCACACGTCGCGTGTACCATGTTGTTTACAATTCATTACCGCTGTAATTTATACTCGAGCTTTTTTCAACTTCACTCGAGCGTCGGAGGAAGTGCACGGTCGGAACAGGTGCAGGTACCAACAAGACGTCGGAGGAAATAAGTGGAAGGGCGGGCAGGGGTTGGTGAAACGAGGCGCGACACGTTTTTATTAATGCCTTTTCGTGCCACCCTCGTCTGCGGAAGGGAGAGAACCGTTGGACGGGTGACGCGGCTGCGAAGGAAAAAGTTAACGAACTCCTGGCGAACGCGTCGCGTCGCGACCAAGGAGGCCCCGGCCTGATAAATAGCGCAGGATGATGGGTGAACGGCTGCAAGGACGCGGAACGCGCGACGGACAGCCGTTGGGCGAACGTCGATGATGTATGGGACAGATAACTTGGAGGGGTGACTAGGTAATTCGTTCGTAAGTCACGGACCCCGATAAGGGTTATTTATCGATCTTGCGAGTTTTTCGTTTTAACGGAGGCGAGCTGGAGAGCTGCCGTGCGGCTCGATTCGACAGGTTCGCGGAATGAACGCGTGCAAACAAATCGTCCTTCCGATGGCGAACTTGAGAATTTTCGGTTGATTTTATTTGGCTTTTGTCAGCGTATTGTGTGATGAAGTTGTGCAGGAAAATTATTAGAGGTAAAGGTGAGGGTTTTAGTGTTGTATAGTTGGTGGATAAAATCGGGGCAAAGGTGATTCTACGTTAATTGACAAAATGGTTCTCTTCTATCTTGAGGAATTAAATTTTTTTAGTTTCGTAAAAATAGTCGACGTATTATGTGATAAAGTTACATGGAAAAATTATTAGACGTGAAGAAGAAGGTTTTAGCGTTGTACAGTTAGCAAATAAGATCAGTGCAAAGGTTACTTTACGTTAATTAACAAAATGAAATTTTTGCAGTTTCGTAACTTTACCATTGAAACAACAGTAAAAAGTGAAAATAATCATTTCAAATTCAATATTTAAATTTTAGTAAAAAAAGGTCTTACATTTATACCAGGTCTACTCTAATGTTCGCGAACAGATCGCGAACAGTCCGCGAGCAAACTCGTCAGCCAACAATTCCAACCACTCTAAACCCGGCATTAACTAGCAAGCGAGTGAACCAAAATGACGAAACTCAAAGGCAACATTGAACATTACCAGACAAAAGGTTAACAAGCATAACTATTCCATTCTTCCTACATACTTCAAGCACCACCGCGAGAAGAATAGCCAATCTTTAAGGTCGCCTTCTCTCCACCAAGATATTCATACTCTCCTTGACCCGTTTCCAAAGTTCAACCACAGACATTGGCCTTTGGTCCGTGTATGTGCATAAAACAGTAACGAGTGTACTCAGAAATTCCTCGACGTCTGGACGAGGTTAAAACGCGGAAGAGTTTGCACGGTGAAGAAAAGCAACGAGGGTATCGCGCTCTGGTTGTCTAGTATGGTTACCACGGCTCGAGCACCACGGCCAGGGAGAACGTTATTATGATACATCACCGGCGCGAATTCAGCTCTTGAGGTTTTTGCTACTCGCCTGGGCGGAAATTGCGGGGGATTTAGTTTTTCGTGGTGCCGCCGGTAAATTCAGATTTATCGCCGGTACACTGAGCGAAACACGGCCACGCGGAACGTTTACGCTTGTTTACAGACTGTCCCTGTATTTTTCTCACCGTTGCGTGTCCCCTGTTGCGTCTTAATTATATCGCTGCCTTGAGAAAATTGGGTAAATATCCTGCAAACTCTGAATGCCTCTAATACAGACGACTGGACGTCGATTTGATATTGCTACAGCTAATTGATCGTCCACGTGGTGTAAAGCTCATTAAGCGATAATTCGATGGACAAGAAGAGGACAGAGTGGCCGAGACGAAAGCCTCAGACTGACCAAGAACAGGGAAGGGCAGTCGGCGTGAGCGTTAATTAGGGACAACTGAAAATACAAAATGGAGCCAGAATGTCAATTGGTTCGGAGGTAACGCGGTAAGGTGGTAAACCTGATCGATTGATTCGCCTGCCAGGAGTGCCTGTGGTACCTGTGGTACCAGCGGAGAGTGCCTTAATTAATCCTGGAGAAGGGAGATATAGTATCCTGCGGTATCTGGCTGGTCTCCGATAGATGAGATTTCTATTTCCGAGATGGCTCGCTAGGCCGCAGGATGACATACTAAAACAGTGGCCGCGATCGTTCTCACCGCAACCACCCCTCTAGCCCCATTTTTCCTTCTTGCTCGTCCGAAGTAACGCGTAACAACGTGGAATAATCGGAGATGTGCACACTCGAGCGGGGAATAATCAACCGTATCCGGAAGAACCGCGGCCAAATGCTATTAACAACGAAATAAAAGGGGAAAAATAGGAGGTGAACGAAAAAAAAAAGAGAGGTATCGTCGGTACTCGTCATCGAGCATTCAGAAGATCGATACCGAAAGCATTCCGCAGCCGATAATTTATCACGTTCGCCAGCCGCCTCTTTGCATTTAGCTCCCTCGATTTTAAATCACCTTTCCGGCCGCTCGCGTCACACGGTCGAACGGCGAGCACAGCAGGGAAAAGGACGACGGAGCGACACGAATATATTTTCAATTATACCCCGGCGTATCGGCACGAAGAAAATTTCCCTCCTTTCCCCGTGGCCTCTTTCGCTACGCGAACCATACCACCCTCTTTTTCCCATTCTCTTATTCCGCGCCGCCTTCGAAATCGACCCCCACGGATGCCTTCGCTGCCAGCGTATTTCCTCTCTCGTTTCCCTCGTTCCTATTCAGCCCAGAGACGGAATCACCGGTCCCAGGGTACTTTTGACATTCAAATAACGCCGACTTAATATGCGCGATGCCGCTCGGAGCCAATCGAATTGCGGAGTGCTCGTTTCCTCGAGTCAAGGTCTCTCCGTTAAGAATCCCAGTCTCTTGTCTCTGCTCTTTCTCCTACGAATCTCTCTCTTTGTCTTTCTACCTCGTCGTTTTCACCGCACCTCTCTTCCTTCGAACTCCGCCATCTCGTTCAGGGTTCGCTTCTCAGGTACAGATTTACGTATTACACTGTTAGAAGCTGAAGAGAACGAGAGAGAGAATACGGTTTACTCGAAAGTCCTTGGCCAACGATGTCCTTCGCCTCGTTACCTTCCCTCCAATCCAACGGATGCTTATGAAGTTTGCATCACAATCGTTTCTGCGCTTTACCGCCACGCAAATGAATCAGCATTGCGGATTACACTTCTTTCTCTTCTTTTCTTTTTTACCGCGGGAACAGGCTTAAAGACGGCGCGACGAGTCGAGGGTCGATGAACCGCGGCATTGTACGTATCCTTACGCTTTCATTCTCGTTTGTAGAATTCCTTTTCGCGCGGTAGAACGAACTGTTCCCTCGGCACAAAGAGCCTTCTACAATTTCCCGGACTACTCTGGAGAATAGTACTACGCTGGGTTCCTTGTGGTTGAAATTGCATTATCGACGTGCTTTTGTAACGATGGAAAAGCCATTAGTTCATTCGCTATCGCTATATTTATTACACCGACTGTACCGCAATTTTTCTAAAGGCGACTGTTATGCTAGTTCCACCGACTATACCACAAATTTTGTACAATTTACTGGAAAGGCGACCACTACATTTGTTCCACCGACTATACCAGAAATTCGCCACGTTTCACTCGAAACCAGAGCGCTACATTAGCTCCACCGGCTATACCGCAAATTTTCTACATTTTACTGGAAAACCGAGTTAATATCCGCAAGGTCCCACAAGCGTCACACGTCCTTTTAAACGAAGTTGAAGCAAAGAGGCGGTCGTTGAGTGCGCACAGTATGCTTTTCCCTCATTAACCTTTAGCGTGAACACGGAGGCGACGATATCGGGAGACGGCGCTTGTGATTTGATCACCGTGAGGGGTGAGTTTGAAATTTGTTCACCAGTCAACTGGAAATGGTCCTGGCGAACGACGACGACGTCGACGTCAGTGTCGTCGTTCTACTCTTCCCTTTCTCGTCGATAGAGACTCCAGCGGCAAATCGTGCGGCAAATCTGCCCTTTAATCTCGACCCTCCCTACATAAAGGGTTAAAAATGACTGTCGTTACCCCGATGGCCAACCCTCTCTCGTCCCGGGACCCCTTTGCACGCACACGCGCACACAAACAAGTGCACACGTGCATGTGAATGTGTAATAAAGTGGGCCAGAGCGATGCACAACGAAATTTCATTCTTCGTCCACGACTACACCGAGAAATTATCGTCCGGAGCGTTCGCACGAATTATGATCGAGCAGCAATTTGCAATTCCACGGTGAATTTCGCTGTGATGCGATACGAACACCATGATGGATAATGTTTTTATAACATCTACGGTGATTCAGGTTTCTTTTTTCTACTTGTTTGATATTTTTTGATATCAAAGAGATTGAAGTTTTCTAGATTTACGTGTGGAAATTTTTGTAGGTTTTTCTTTTTTTTTTTGTAGAATTAAAGAATACTTCAGACGAGAAATCGAGCAGAATGCATTCGCGATAAATTTGAATCGGAAGCTGAATTTGAACGGGACGTTTAATTAGAACGCGAAAATTAATCAGGTGTTCGGGACGCCCGTATCGCGAGTGCTTTTCACGCAATCAGCGAGAATTAAAAGTTTGACCGATGGAAATTAAAAGTGACGTGGAAATTTGCCGTGGAATCCGACAAAGCAGCCGAATATGCCACTCGAACGTTACATTGCCAGCAAGTGCACTTCCCTGTAGCATTATCAGAGATCAAAGGGTCGATTAAAAAGCTGGAAATCGCTTTGAAATTCTTTTCTTTTTTCTTCTTTCATTCCCATCGACAAAGTTTTCGCTTTTTGCGCTCTTTGTTCTCGCGTGAAGAGCACGCGAAATACTTTTTGCGCGTCGTAAACACTGCGGAAATTTCAACTTGGAATATCCACGAGAAATTTTTCACAACGCGATATCTTTTATTAAACTTGAATTTGTCCAGCGGAAAGAAGTTTCCCGGTTATTTATCCATCGTGTGCAAAAGCAATCCATCATCAACTTGGAAACAAACGTAAAGCCACGGTCGTTTGGTGCACGTTCTTCAGCAGATGCGTCAGATATGAATCACGGATTTATCATCGATTTATCCGTAGAAGCTTACGAAACCTGTCGATATCGTAAATTTCTCGTTACGTTCTCTCGAACACCTCTTCGGAGAATCTTTAAAACATCGCACGAATTAAATCTCCGAAATTTTAAACATCATCTGAAGCAGTCGCTGAAACAGGAGATGAACACAGTACCTGCGTGCATCTGCTAAGCGTTTCGAAAAGACACACTCTATAAACAGGACGCGTGAAATATTATGTCGAGGAACGTTGAACGCTGGTGAACGGGCACAGCAGACGCCTGTAAAAGCCCAGTCGAGCCGGTTCTATCGTGTTCGTCGTTTGCTCGCAAATTGGAGGCGTGTCCTGACAGGAGCACGAACGAGACAGAGACGGAGGAAAGTGTCGACACGGCCGCTAATTCCTTTATGAGATGCAATAATCGTTCGCAGCGTACGGCGCAGCGAGAAACAACGGAGCCCGCGGAACGACACGAAGCGGAGACGCGTTAATTAAATTAAAAAACATTGTAGCCGCGTTATACCCGCACGCTTACTCGAGCACCGAGCGGATACAGAAGCGCGAAAAACAGGCAGACGGAGAAACCTGGACACCTGTGCGCGAAAAGGGGAGTCGACAGAGACAGTCGCTGAGAGGAAGAATAAGAGAGAGAGAGAGAGAAGGTAGGGAGAGACAGGGAGAGACAGGGAGAAGGAGACGAATGAGAAACGCGAACAGGAACGGAAGACCATTTCACAATTAATTCGACCAGAGGTGGGTGGAAAGGAGCAACTTGGAGGTGGACGGGGAGACGAAGTGGCAGCGAGCATCGAGTCGTTGCAATATCCGTAATGGAAATTAATGAGATTATTGGACCTGCCTCCTCGACGGTGAAAAAAAAAAATGATCACGCCCCTGAAAGCGACGCTGTGAGAATGAAACGAGGATTATTGCTGCCTGGCGAGTTTCTTAATTTCCCCGGGAGCGATTGAACGAGCGAGGGCTGACGATTAGAAGATTGATATTAATTAGACGTCAGCTCTGGGAGATTGCAGATATCGAACGGGTAAATGATTAAGAGAAGAATTCAAAAATTATTCTTTTACACCGGCGTAGAATGCCGGGTCATCTGTGACTTGTGCAAAATGTCTTTTTCTTTTTTACTGAAAAATGCAATTTAATGTATTTAGATAAAAGCCTGATTCTCTGATGCATAGACAAATCTTACGATGGGTCAAATGTGACCCGGTTCAAATTTTCACTCGACAGTTAAAACATCGAATATTCCAGAAAGATAGAGAAAGACAGGAAAGAAGGAAAAACCGAGACTCAAATCTCTCGAGCATCGAGCTGGATAACCGCGCTTCAAGGGTTGCGTCTTAGAAGCATAACTCAGGGATCTACAGTGCAGAGTAAACCATGAATTTTAGAACACCCCTGAGCTACGTGTATCCATAAATAAGTGTATACGACTGGCGGTAGATTGTTATTACAGTACAGGCAACAATAACCAAAATATCATCTCCGCGTTTACCTGGCTCGTATCTAAACCCTTCGAACATGATATCGATAAACTTGCAACGTAAATCCTGGTGAAAAAGAGAGAGAAGAAAAAAAGGTTCGTTCAGCTAGCGAACAATGATAGGGAGTATCCGCCGCGGGCATCCCCCGCATAAATCGAAGGCGCTCGATTAAATATTGACGCTGCAAATCACGCGAATTAACGGGAGGTCGCGGCGTAAATCGGGCAGCGGCCACGGCAAAACGCGGCTGCCTCGATTTATCGCGCGCTCGCCCAATAATGTCTCTCCTATTTACGTATCAAAAGGGTTGTTCGGCCCCTGTAGCATCGCCAAGTTGCCGGAACTTTATGATACAGTGGGACGCGTTTAATAACGACGGCACAAAACACGCGTTCGATTAATGAAGCTTGCCGCGCTCGAAGGAAACCGAGACAGACAGACGAAGAGAGAAGTGCAGAGTGCCGGAGAGAGAAGCGGAGAGTGTGTTAAAGGGAGAAACAGAGGAAGAGAGAAGTGGAGAGTGATAGAGAGAGACGAAGAGAGAAGCGGGGAGAGTGTTGAAGAGAGAAAGAGACGAAAAGAGAAGTGGAGAGTGAGAGAGGGACGAAGAGAGGAGTGGAGAGAGAGGGACAGAAGGAGGGAAAGGATAATCGCGAATGGTTACACGCATAAATTGGCGAATTTTCAACGGGAAGAACGAGGGGTTTGAGGGACGTAGCTGGTGGAACCGAGGGTGGAACGTATACGGGCCGGTGGACATAATGCGCGACAATAAAGTTTATATTGCGCAAAACCGGGAATCCTGCATTACGACCTAGACAATCGTTTATTGGTCGGCGTGCACGGGTATCGTGCATTAATAATGCTAATCGCGTGTATATGCCGTCGACGCATTAATTAATGCCGCGGGACGATTGTGCTCCGTAAACAATGAAACTCGTACGTGATTGCGAGGCAACGTGCTATTGCACGCCCATTAATGATTACCTCATATAATTCCGGCCGATCGCCGGATCGATTATTTATTTTACCGTCAGGCCGGAAGTCAGCGGCGGCGGCGGCGGAGGCGGCAGAGGTGACTGGCGAACGCACAAAGCGCGCGCGATATTTTCGTACGCGTTCAAGGGAATTATTTCGCGGGAGCGGAGCGTACCGGCAATCGTTTCAAGAACAGCCGCCCGATAAATTGAATCGGTCCACCCCGCCTCGCGAGCGCGCGAAAATATTACCCTCGTCGTCCGGCGTATCGCTTTATTTATTCACCAGAGCCGAACCGATTTATCGCCGGCCTGCCCGAATCGACCAACTCGCTCGCGTTCGATTATACGACCGCTAGACCCGCGTGACTCGTTTCGAATTTTCCGCGACTGCCGTGAGAAGAGGGTGGAATTTGTAGCTCGGTTGCTTCGACTTCTGCGGGGCCGTTGTTTCGAGCAACTTTCGAAGAATTGTTCGACGCGACGGAGTTGCGCGATAGAAAAGTTCGATGGGACATATCGCGGTGTTGGTGGGAATTGATCGAAAACGGAAAATTTGTAAATAGATACAGGTGGGTTTACGTCGACCGATGCGTTTGTACGGTAAATTAATAATGATTCAGTACCCTTGTACACTCGTTGCTAATAAATGCATTCCACCGCGTGGAATGAATATTAAAGGGACGTTGTTTAACGTTAAACAATATCAACGAACCTATTATATCTGGTAGAGTAGATACAGGGTGTCTCACTTGTAACAAACATTTCATTGTTTACACTGCTGTCGAAAGTAAGACAAAATGACTAATAGGTACTAACTTATATGCTTTCGAGACGTTCCTCTAGTGATAATAAAAGAAACTTTGCCCAAGGTCACCTTTAAGGTCATTCCAAGGTCAGCAACATTCTTCTGCCTATTAGCATCCATTTTGTCATCGACAGCAAGACGAATTCAATGACCACAAAGTGACGTTAAATCACTGACCTTGAAGTAAATGACCTTCGTCCAAAATAACAATGGAGGACTCTTTTTGCAAACCAAATAACCTTCTTAATACCAGCAGAAATAAATTAGATATTAATTACAAATGAGACGAAATAATTGTCTCCGTCGAAGAAGCAATTTCAATATTACGCTTCCAATAACTTCAACATCTTCCACCATCGAAACGCGAAGAATTTCTCACCGTTAATTCATCTTTGCAGCGACGAGCAACCGACCGCCCTCGAATCAATCGTGCGTGACGTGTTCCAGCAACGGAGGGAGAGAAATTCCCCGCGATACTCATATCGCTTTTCGCCGGTATCGCGTTCACCGTGGTTGATCGTGGGATGGGCGGGAAAAAAAAAAGAAAAATTCGGCTGCCGTTATTTCGCGGCGTTTCTGTAGTGATTGTGGAGTAGGTTACGAGAGCGTTTAAACTGCGAGCGAGAGCGACATAAAGTGCTTTCCAATGGGTCGCGTGCAACTGAAATCGACAAATGCGAGCGAGCCCGCACGAGGTAATCCGTGTTCCACGACGAATACTTACTTATCCGTGCTCTCGCCGACAAATCAGATTAGCGTAGCTAGCCTAATGCCTCCGCGAGTCCGACGAGTTTCGTCGGAATTCGGTTCGATTAAGGTCGTCGCGATTGTAGACCTTCGTGTCGTTTTTGATAATATTGGAAATTGTTGTGAACTTTCTTTGAAGATTTTTATCTAGGATTAAGTTGTCATTCGTTGACAGATACTTAATTACTGAAAACCTTCTTCGCACACTTTTTACTGAAAATTAAGTCATCGTTGGTTTATAAATACTTAGAACACAATAGTATTCATTTTGAATTGCACAATATGCCTATACTAAATGAAAAGTAATTACTTATAATTTTCACTCGTTTTTCATTGGAAACTATTATAGAAAGACTCCGTTTCTGCTTGAGAGATGAACCCTTTTAACAAATTTGTTGAAGCAAAATGTTTTATGAGTACTGCGTGGAAAATCGACATCCTAGAATATTGGTAGGTTTATGACACGTCCGATAAATATGGTTTGGGGATGCCTGCGAGCACCCCAGGTATAAAATGTGCACACTGTCACCACGTACCAAAGGCAGTTCCTATTGTGCGCCCGTCTTGTCTACGTCTTGTCTAAACATCTTCTTAAATATAATTATTTACCTTACTCCACACGAGTTATTTATTTAATGTAACCCCTCAACAAAATTAATAAAAAATTGCGGAAAAGATTTGCGAGGGTTATTCAAGAATACACAAAAATTGCTATAGCAATCTTCTCCTATTGAAGGTGTTACTTCTCCCAGCAAACTTATAGAGAATCCTCTAGCTATTGTAACGAGAGAAAAAATGCCGAGGAAGCTTACGAGGCACTTTCACGGAATTTCGAATGAAAAAATCATTTAGTATAACTGAATCTCGAGTCACTTCGGAGCGGGAGTCTTCCTGAAAGCACAGTGTACAAACACAGTGGACACGGAGCTCGCTTGTCCGTCGAAATCCCGGCGGAATTCAACGACATTAAGAGGGTATAACGTCGCGGCAAACGACTCTTTCCGGGTGGCCACATTCGACGGTAATTGAACGATTCAATTTCCACTGTCACCCGTCTGGCTCGGTGCACGTGGCTCGTTCAATCGAGGCAATCAACGAAACGACAATTAAAGATTGCGAATTATTGGCCAAGAACATCGCCGGTCTCCTCGTCTTTCACGTCCCTCCACCACCGCCACCTCCTTCTCCTTCTCGTCGTTCGCTTGCTAATATTATTCAACCGTGAAAATTACCGTCGCGTTTCCGATCGTTCCGCGCTTCGACTCGGAGACGTAAAAATTTAACGTTTCTGCGCGCAAAAGAAAGAAGAAAAAAAAA
>NW_017100212.1:1054166-1075525 GCF_001263275.1 Habropoda laboriosa | reverse complement strand
AAGTCAGAAGAAGTTATTCGTGAAAATCAAATAAAAAAGAGAAAAAAGAACCTGTTCGATAAGCTGAAGAGAAAAACCCTGAAAGTCTCTTTTAGAATCCTCGGAGATCCCTCCCCGGAGTCCTTCATCTCGCGCTCGCGTTACGTACGAGCGCGTAAACGATGACGAGATCCGCGCGAAGACGCATGATTCGATAGACGAGAGCGTTCGTTTCTGCGGTTTCAGCGCCGTTTACGATCCTGTTCGCCGGCGAACGTTCAACTTTATCGCCTGCCAAAATGTATTTCCCAGGGAGAGAGAGAGGCGCTGGAGTTTCGTCGAGAGTAACGCTCCGCGCCGTCACGATGGAGAAGCCATCCCTTGCGTTTATGTTGCCGTACGCGCCGCGCATCGGCGGAGTATCGACGATAAAAAAAGGAGGACCTTTCGACTTTCGATTATAGGCAGGCACAGCCTCGAGCTTTATCTCGCAATCGTGGATATATTTCGACGGTGGAGGAGGAGGGGACGTTAACCTGTTGGCTGCGAGACCTACGACTATACGACACGTATTCTCATATTCGATCTTTTTTACGAGTAGATATACGTTTTCCAGTATATACTCGCCACGGAAAAAGATAAAGTCGCGAGAAATTTATTCATAGTTCGCTACGGAATTATTCAATGAGACGTTTTCAATGTCACACGCGAACGTAAGCCTATGTAGATGTGTATATACAGGGTGTCTCGGTTTTTTCCGAAGGACAGTATATTCTGTAGATGTAGATAAGAGAACAAACTTGCGGTTATTACGGTGCAAGATAAAAATGGCGCTGGTAATAGTTATATTCAACACCTTGGACGATCTCACATCGTAAATATAGATTGTATAAACAGTCTAGATGTAAATATGGCGGACCTATTCGATTTTTTGCCATAACTATTTAATAAAGCTTCAAACGACCTACCCTTGTACGACATTTTTCTCTCGCCTATTCTTGTAGAAGATACTGGGAAAGTTTGGCGGAAAAGATCTGGGACACCCGGTATATACCAATATTACACGAGAATTCACTGCTCCATTAAAAACCACCCCTTCGAAACTGCCCCGAACGCAAAACGCCCTACCACATGTTGCACGCACCGGAGCACAGCCTAAGCCGAGACTCTCCCCCCGACCTCTCTGGAAAAAGAAAAAAAAAAGAAATACTGCCTACGCATCCGCGTCCGTTTGAAACGGCCGATAACAGCGTTTCCTCCGCGCAATCTAACTCCAACAAATAACAGCCGTCGAGCACGTGCCATTCGACGAGAATTTATAGAAGAACAAATCCTTCGGGGTGGGCCGCGTAAAAAAGGACGAAAAAATGGGAAAGGTCCGAAGGAGAACGGTCAACGCGACAGCAGAGCGAGCGGGGAGGAAACGAATAAATATCGTCCGGACAAACGGGCCGTGAAATTCCGCCGGTATTCCCGTGGCGATAAGCGCGAACGCACAAGAAAGAGAGAGAGAGAGCGACAAAGGGCGAGAGGGGTGAGCATGAGGGAGGGAGAGAGAAAGAGAGTCAGAAAGAAAGACAGAGTGAGAAGGGGCGAAACGTTCGGGGCACGGTTATCCCCGAGCCACCTTTAAATTTTGGTCCGTCTTATCATCGTAGGCGCACGCACCGCGTCCAACCCGACCATTTGTCATCCCCTAAGCGGCGGGAGTTATGCGAGAAAACGCGGGCTGACGCAGTCGTCCTGCAGTCCGCGTAAATAAGACTTTGCGTAAATGCGGGCATCGCGCGACGCGGCCAAGCCGGTCTGATCCCCGTGCAAACATAAGGCGAGGCGGAGTTTTTCGCGTGAAACAGAGGGGAGGTGATGGGGCTAGAGAGAAATGTACCAGGCACGCACAAGCTGCCTCCGTGTCCACCGGATTTCCGGTGGCTCGCGTTGGCTAGCTGGCTGACTCGCCAGTTGGTCTGGAGTTATGCCTCCCCCCCTCGACGAACTCCACGACGGGGATAAATCGTGGCCAGGCAGCGGGGATTAATTTCAGCCGGCCGTGAGAGACTGTTAATCTGTGCGCGATGCGATGCCAAGATGAACGTCGCGATAAAAATTTCAGACCGGTATCGGGACAAGGTGTCGCAGGATTCGGTTCCCGTAGGAAATTCGCCGGGTGGAACAGCTGATGCCGAGACGTCTTCGAGAGGAGAACGGTTTCCCGTGAATTTTGATTTTATCTCTGTCTTGGAGAATTGATGGAAGATGGTGCTTTTAGATTTTTGGAAAGCGATAAATTTTTTTTTAAAGTCCAAAAATAAGATGAACATTTAAATATTTCCTCCGTCTTGAACGATACTGTAAATGCTTAAAACACAATTTGATCGAATTCAAAATAATAACCTCCTGTATATCGCGACACTTCTTTCTAATTACATTTCCACAAAGAAGTTTTGTACTACGAACGACTGATAACGTCCGACTGATCTCAACCTCGCCTTGGAACTCAATTTCTCCAATCGTACGTAGCACCTTTTCCGCCGGAAGCCATATTTACCCACGTCTCCGCAACGCCACGGGCTCATCAAATATTTCTCATCGCACACGTTCGCCGCGTGACAGCTACAAGTGTTCCCCCGTTCTTTCCCGTCTCGAGATTAATACACTCGCGAGACGAGGCGAAGAACGTGGTCTTAATGTACCGAGTACGTGACGTTATTTCCTCTCCCAACGTCTCGTCTCCGCAACCGTCGAAAAAGTTTCTCTGCCGGACCTCGTCGTTCCCCTCGATCGCTAGATTAAGTCACAGCGTCCGGGAACAAGTGTGCACCACCGCTACGTACTGTTCCCCGGTAACGACGGCGGTGAGCACGTTTTCCAAATTAACCCACGTGCGCCATGTGCAATTAACCGAGCCGCTCCCTGTCCTCTCTCCACCTCCTCCTCTACCCGTTACGCGCCGCCTGGCTAATTTCGCGGCTAACGAACGCCGCGAACGCACGCCACCAATTGAAATCTCTAATCGCATGGTTTAGACTCGCGTGACTCGCGAGCGACGTTTAACGCCTCTGCTGATCGTGAATGAAAGTGAACGCTCGCGTGACACTAGTCACACGTCACATCCTTTCTTTTGTCCTTGAAATTGCTTAAAATTGCTGTTAAAAAACTTCCATTTTGCCACGATCGATATTCCGTACAATTTGAGTGAATTATCAAGGATTACCAGGTTGTCCAGGATAAATCTGGATTAAGAAGGGAAGCTTGAACGATAACAGGTGATAAGAAGAAGAAGCTGGTCGGCATCCTCCTTCATAAAATTCAAGTTCGAAGGCCTCTTTGTGAGCCGGCTGCGGACGCGAGTCGAAGCTGTGAGACTAAGGGAGGCTGTCAGGAGGACAGCAAAGAAACCTGGCCGGTAGAAGTGGAGGAACGAGGACGAAGGAAAGGAGAAAAGATGCCGATGGAGGATCCGCAAACACTCTACGCAGAGGGTCAGCCCTATGGGCTTTCACGTACGGCCAACAACCCTCCGTAGTCGATTGATTATTTAAGTTCCTTCTCACCTTATATACCAGGCGCCAGAGCTTCTCAAACTACCCTGACAATCTCCGACCTAACGCAACAAAGCCTTCAATCCGATAATTAACAAACGCAACAAGATTTTTCGATACGTAAATCTGAATCATCCCTTAACATTGAAATACTCGTAAAAATTTGTCACGATAACGTAATTCTATGAATTTTCCAATGCGAACACTTCGGAGTTTACTCGAAACTTAAGGTAGACTGATTTCAGGTACAGAGATCGCAACGAAAATCAATTAGAAAATTGAGCAACCTTCAGAAACCGTTTGAGAAACTCTGTCCAACGTCGTAAAAATTTGTCACGATAACGTAATTCTATGAATTTTCCAATGCGAACACTTCGGAGTTTATTCGAAACTTAAGGTAGACTGATTTCAGGTACAGAGATCGCAACGAAAATTAATTAGAAAATTGAGCAACCTTCAGAAACCGTTTGAGAAACTCTGTCCAACGTTTCCCGGGCTTCCGCTTCCTCTGTCGCCCTTTCTCTCAGCTCCCTCTTGACCCGTAATCCTTTCTTCTCGCCGGCAACTTCTCGTATATTTGTAAATTCACCTCTGTGCCGCGCTGGAGCGCGAGGGACGAGCGGAAGGGCTCTCGAAAATCGAAGAGGACCAAGCCGATCGAGTCGTCGAGAGTCGCCTGTGCGACCGACCGTCATTGTGGTTGTTGCAATTTCGCTACCGACCAATGCCAACCCTTCCCGCCCCTTCACCAAACTCGTATAATGCCCGGAAAGTTTACGCCAGCCACGTGCTGTACTGAATTAAAGACCGCCTTTCCGGCGGCGTGTAGACGCCATTGTATACTACTTCAATCGGAACCCCTCTTCGAGCGTGAAAACTTCGATCGAAAAATCGATGTAAACAACCGCCGTGCGCCACCGTCGAGCTGATCGTTCACGTCAATTGCACCGACTTGTGGATAAAATACGAGCTGACGTTGTTTCACGCTGCATCGCGGATGGTGGATGTTTCGTCGATGAGTAACAAGCGGTTACATTAACCCTTTGTGGACGGAGGACTATGTGTCACGTCGAATTACTAATTATTTCTACATAATTAGGTTACTACATCGATACTTTTCTCAAAAATATGCAGTGTTCCTGATCACTCCAACTATTTTTATTGCTTCAAAATATTCATAGCGTTTTGTGAACGCATATATGAGCCTGTCGTCCTCAAAGGGTTAATAGATATCAAGGCAGCAGTGATTTAAGATGATTTTATTGTTAACGAAGGCGTACGAATGCTTTCCTTTGTACATCAACACTTTTGGGACGTGTATGTTCCACTTAAGTACTCGAACAAAAATTATTCTCAATTTAGCATCCATTAGATAAAGGTCAAATTCCTTAAACAATTAATTCAGCCATGGAAGGATTAAATTATCCGCGACGAATGCCTATTCTTAAAAAAGTCAACTTCTGATTTAGTGTTAGAGCGCTACTAGATAACTTATTCATTTAAATTCTAAAAAATCTCGAAAGCAACAATTGCAAGTTTGCGCAACACTCGCGACGTACGAGACGTGCACCGAGTATTAACGCGAAATTCACACGCCTACCTCGTAACCAATAAACGACATTATACAAGACCCAGATACCACCTGGAACATCAACTAGTTACAAAACTATTCAACGCTACCGCGTTCGAAAAAATCGCAGAAACTCCGGTGAAACTACCTCTCTCGACCAACATCTCGGTGACCCAGTTCCACGCGGCGAACAAGGGACAAAAATCACCGCGACTTTTCCATTTTCCTTCCTGCCTCGGTCTCTCGTCGTCCCTGGTCGTATGCTGCGGTCGCGGAAACGATTAACCACTCGAACGAGGAACGACGGATAAATCCGAATAGTCCACTCGATGGCATCTCGATTCGTGGCGGTCGATTATATAGGCTGCACACCTTCTGCACCCTATGGATATGTACCCGGTGCATATCGGTCGCGAGAGCAACGAGATCTAGGCAAGGAGACAAGGGTGGAGAGTTTAGGGGCGCGAGAGGATAGCAAAGGGTGAAAGACAGACAGCAACGAGAGGGAGAGACACAGAGAGAGAGAGAATAAGGAGAGGGGAGGCGACGTTGGACGCATACATCCGCCTCAAATTGATTGGAATTGTTCCCCCGGCTGATATCTCGTTCCTAGCTAGTTCGTGGCAGCTCTAGATAGACGTAGGCTGCACCTTGCTGCACCAGACGAGAGGGACAACCTCCGGGCCTCTGGATTGCTCTCGGTTAGGTTAGTCTAACCTGAGCTACCCTATCTCTCTCTCTCTCTCTCTCTCTACACCCGTCAGACTTCGTGTTTGCTCACAGACAAAGAGAGAGAGAGAGAGAAGGAACTGGTAGAAGAGCGAGCCTAGACGACGGAGCTTCTTCCCTGGAATTAATTTCGAGGATTCCACCCGGGAACACACCACTTAGCCTATACCTAGGTCGCTTATCGTATCGCTCGACGCGTTAGTTTAAACGCTATCCCTCCTTTCGAACCTGCGGCAAAGTAGACAAGCATAACCGCTAAGCTCGCTGATACGCGGTCGAGAATTAAACGTTCGACGAAATTTCTGTGTTTCCTGGCGTTCACTTCGTGCCGTAGACGGAACAAGGTTGCTCCGGGTGGGTTGCCGGTGTTCGAGAGGTACGTTGCCTTATTCCAGACACGCGCCACGCGGATTTAACGCGGACGTTCGCGGATATCGTTATGAAAAAGATAGACGGCCGACACGGGAATCTACCGCTGGCGGAGCTCTTCGACGCAGCTTCGTGACGGAAAGGCGATGTGAATTATAATGTAATAAGGGGGAAGCCGAGGTACGTTGAGGGACTCGGCAAGTTTTATTGCCGCGATGCTGATACCGGGAGAGGAACGGCGGATCTTCGGGAGCGGCGGGAAGAATGCTCGATTAATATTGAGATTCGGGAAGATTCATGGGTGATACTTGAGGGATTTGTCGAGGCGTAACGTGTCTGGTGGGGATCGTGCGAACGACAATTCGACATAAACATCGCTTTATCTTCCGTTTACTCGCGTTGTTAATTTTCACTGTTGCTAGAAGGAAGAAGAAAAAAAAGGAGTGTCATGACCTCCTTCCTAGGGGAAAATGAATATTCACCAGGGGGCATTAATATGCTGTAAACAAGTTCTGAAAAGATAAATGCGAGTAAATGGAGAGTGACTAATTTAAGTGGCGAAACCAGTTCGAGGAAATATTACGCAAACACGTAGCACTATCTAGTAGCACAGCCTCTTAGCTTCGTCGCTGGAAAGCATCAAAATTCAACGAGCAACACCACCAACGCACCGCTCCACGTGCCACGGAGACCAGAGAGGATCGATTCGATATACAGAGTGAGTCGCAATGCGCTCGCGGTGTATCCCGGATCGCATAGAAGTCGAAATGGTTTTGCATTTCGGCCGATTCGATCAACCGAGATCCCCGCACCAAGCCTCATATTACCATGTATATTCACCAGTCCGAAGCAATCGTAATAGTTAATGCGTTTTACCGAGCTCTGGGCACGAACATCTGTTAGACCACCGTTAGAGATCTCGATGGCCGGTAATCCAGGTAGGATCGAAGGCCGTTTAAATTCCTCTAGGAAAGTTTAATTGGAGGTAACGTTGATCTTGATCAATGGCCACACGAGATTACGACTTGCGTGGCAACACCTACCATGTGTTTTTCAATCGACACCGCGACGTTTATGAATATTCATCGATTTATGCTTGTTGAATCCAGAGAATGCAATATTTATGAGCATACGCTAGAATCGCGTTAATTAACAGTCCGTATGCAAAAGCGGCTCTAGAGAACTATGGACATTTCGAAAGTCCCGGCAAAAAGGGTACGCTCCAGTGGAGAAATGTAAGGACGAAGGAAACCAGGCCATATATCAGCCTACCATCGGAAACTTTAACCTTGGTCGTAAATTGACGAAAACTCCTGGTAAAAATCACGTCGGTGTGACGCACAGAATTCCCATTCCTGGGCAATAACAATCGCGTAGACAAGAGGAAAGTGAGGAAGGAGAGGGCCGTACACGAATTGAACGATGAATACAATTCGCACGGCTTACATATCGCTGGTCCCTTCGTAATAAAGCATTATTTATGGCCGGTCGGTTCGGCCGCAACTATAAAAACTTCCGCATAAAGTTGTAGTTTACAGTCTGCTAAATGTAGCGCCATGAAAACGCACCGCACCGCGCGCACGCCTAACGTTTTATGGCGTGCAGCGACCATGCGGCCCACGAAACAACCTGCCAGAGATTAGGAGAAAGATTGCCAGCCAGCGAGGCGCCGCCGTTCAGGACCCACCACCACTCAATACACGGCCGGTATACTTTTTGGTCGACGTTTTACGACCCGCCGTGACATAACGAAAGGGTACGATCCGGTTGGAAACTCCGCGCCGCGATTGCCATCGATGATGGCCGATTTTGATGGAATCGATGAGCGTGTCCGACCGACATGTTCCACGACGTGGCTCGAATTGTTCACATAAACGTGGAGGAACGTGGCGGCCATATGTTTGCTCGCTCGTTCCTATACAGGGTGTCTTTGACATCGTGAAAAGATTCCTCGTGAAAATGTAAATTGAAAGTGTGGAATAAAGTTTTTGGGTATGAAGCTTCGTTTTGGAGAAAAGTGACTGGAGCTCTGTGAGGTATAGTCGGTGGAAGAAATGTAGGGAGGTCGTGAAATGAAGTAGAGATTAAGATTGAAACGAAATTGGCAGAATTCAGGCAGGTTTAACTGATGTTTCTGTCCATTCGCTTGTCGATATACTGAAACTTATAAACGACTTTGTTATATTTCTTCTATTGACTATACATGTGTGCAAACTGTAGGTAAATCTCGAATTGACGGAGCTTTGTTTCTGTATCGATAAACATGTGCAATATAATTTGCTTCCTGTCGTTGCTACTATATTGCTGTATACTCTGTGAAATAAATTGTTATGCATTCTCTGTAGATTTCTACAATTTTTGCTATAGTTAGTGTAAGCGTACCTCACAGATCTTCAAAGTCCTTTTTCTCGTAAACGAAGCTTCATACGCAAAAACTTTATTCTGCATTTTCCACTTATTTTTTCACGAGGAATCGTTTCTTTCATGACACCCTGTGTGTCTGATGGCTCGGTGAAATATGAAGTAGCTTTCAAATGAAATTCTCGAGAAAGGTGACAGGTGAAATCTAATTAAATTTAGTGGTCAAAGGAACAGAATGGCCATTTCTGTTTACTCTAAGCAATATCGACAAAGTTTGCTAACATTGTACGCGATCGATGTGGCTTGAAGAAACCGGTGACAGGCAGTATCGAGAGCGTCTTCATCGAGATTCCTGAGTGACACGGTTAATAATGGTATTGCTCGCGTATTATATTCACGTTTCCTCATTAACAAACATACTTCACGTCGCTCGCATTCCATCCGTGTTGAATCACGGAACATCGAAATGCTTTCAAATCACTGACGCCGCGTCATCGTGGATCGAACGTCGCGTTGCTAATGTACAGCGCGATCCGTAAAGCGGATAGTATTATATATCACAGTGTTTCGCGTTATATCGCCGTGCGTCTAATAATTATTGCGTCCAAGTGGCAAAGTTCCGCGAAACATCCAAGAAGACACGAACGTTACGTTAAATTAGATAGATACTTGGTCGATCGTGGTCGAAAAGTCGCTTAACCCTTTCACTGCGGCAGATTTCAATACCATAATAAAAATCTGTTTTCTTGGCTGTGATCGTAAATTTTTGAAACGCCATTAGAAACGAAAGGGTTGACTTCGACGACAAACCTCGCAGTTGGACGCTTGTTTTTTAAACAAAAGAAGAAACATCGAACTGGATGGCAATCTCAGTGTCTCGAGGCGTAAAAAAATGTTAAGGAGGTCATTCCAGGTTCCATTAACGTCGATGAGCGAAGCGGATGGTAAGATTTTAAAGAAATATCGTCACGATGTTTCGCTCTCCCCGAAGCAATTTCAATTTCTCACCGGCTCTCGTAGCGGCACGGTGCTTAACTCGAGGCTTTCCGCGCACCGAGAATTTCGATTCGCAAATGCATCGTTAAGTCGGTTTTATCTTCGCATTTATTCGACAAACAACAAAGGTACACGCGAAGCGGCCGGGAAATTTCATCGCGAACAGCTTCCTGGCATCTGTTAAGAACGCCTCTCGACGAAACTGAACGTGAGATTCCGTTTATGCGTTTCGCGAACGAGCAGTCGGGCTCGTTAAGTAACGCAACAGATTTTCGGGTGAATCAACGTTGCTCGCGGGGTACGTCGAGCCTTTCACGAAGAGACAACGAGAAACGCGTGTACCAATACATTCCTGTACTAATTTCGTCGGAAAATTCTCTCGTTAGCTGATCGGGCGGGGGACAATTAAACTGCGCGAATGTGCCGCGACACAGGAACAAAACACAAAAAAAAAAAAAAACACGAAAAAGAAGAGCTGGCTGTTTTTTCTGTCAGAGTCGTTCGAACCGGTACTATTACCAAATTACCAAATACACCTGCTAAACAAGCGAAGATGGAAACGGTCGAAGAGCTAGCGCGGCTCGTTTAATAGAATTTCCGCTTTCAAAGAGCGTTAATTAACCCAACGCGCGTCGCGATAATTAAACGCATCGTGTCCGCGTGCACGGAAAAAAGCAATAAACGAATCCGTGTCCGTGAATCAATAGCGTGTGAGAGCCTCTCCTCGTACCTCGTTTACCGTCGTTACCCAGAGAATATTAAAAATCCACCCTCTCCTCGTCCCCTTCCACACCGTCCTCCTACTCTACCTACGTTCGATTAATCGCGTTTCCAAGCACATTG
Organism: Habropoda laboriosa; assembly: GCF_001263275.1. Taxonomy (NCBI): domain Eukaryota; kingdom Metazoa; phylum Arthropoda; class Insecta; order Hymenoptera; family Apidae; genus Habropoda; species Habropoda laboriosa. Next base: position 1,065,136 of record NW_017100212.1, on the reverse strand, counting down.
TTATCACACTTAAGCGGCAACGGATCGTCCCGGTAAAACCGACGCTTCTTCGTTTCAAGGGAAACGAGCCGGACATACCATCCTCGTTCCCAGCCAACCAACGGTTCCAGGCTACGCTGGAAATACGCGTGAGCGATGGCTTCGACCATTCCGCAGGACGTGCCGTAGGTAATCCCCATTGCGAAACGATCTCGGCCACGAGCCGAGGAACGATCTTTTTATTTCTCGGCCGGTTTTACGGCGAGCGAGCTTCCGCGTTTATCTTCCTTCTTTCTTCTTCTTCGTTCCTCTTCGTTCCCCCTGTTGCAAGGGTGAACCTCTGGTCTCTTGCAGCTTCCTGCAAGACGACGGGATTTATAACGGCGTCTTCAGAGTCCCCCGTGCCTGGCCTTTACACCACTATCCCAGGGGTTTTTATCGGTGGCCGTGAGATATCATCGACGGCGACGATCTCCGTGCCGCGTAACGATGGAAATTAAAGTTCGTGAATATCGGGGACGTTGTAACGAGGTTTGCGGAATTTCCGCGTCGATTAACGTTATTACACGCGCGGCAGGGAATCCGCGCGGTGAAATCTTCCGGAGGTATGCCAATTGCTGCGATACAGCTTCGTGGATGATGGATGTAATTCGTGGATCTCATGGTTTTACTCAGGTTTTACGGTGCGCTTCGATGGAAGTGCTGGTACGAATGTAAAACAGATACATTTTCCAGGGATGTTTTGTATTTGAAAATTTGTGAAATGATTTTGAACTGTATTTATCAACGGGGAAGAGAGAGGAAATCGACGATGCGGCGTCGTTGTCGTTTGTTTACACGTAATAAATTAGGAAATTAATTAGAACACGCCAGGAACAGCTCCTCGATGCAAAATAATACGTAGCTAATGACTCCGCATTAATTAAGCCGCTACGTACAGGGGGAAATACTTTCTTGTCTCGGCGTGTATATGTGTAATGGTTGCAACGACTAGCCTGGTAGTTTAACGACATCATCGACCTTGTTCCCTCTAAGTAAAAGGATATTATTACTCAGTCGCTAAGTTTCTCACTGTGCTTTCGAGCTAATTAACTAATTACGCTAAATTCCGACAAAAATACACCATGACCGTTCTGAAACTCAACCGTTTCATTACTATCGGCGCCTATAGGCGTTTCATCTTAATTTAATACTCAATTTCATCCTTTACGCATTTCCACCTTAATTTGATAACCCGAATTTTAAAACGATCCAGCGAAAATAACAAATTTTACACGTCACGCGTTAAACTATGCCGCGCAGCGAAAGGGTTGAAAAGCAGATATTCAGACGATTTCTCCGTCGGTGGTAAACGTACGTCGCAGTCATCAAATTAGAGACAAAACGACAGGACTCGCCCCGCAACTGCACGTTCTATATCGAGCATTATCGAGATTAGGTAGCAGCGATGGCGCGGCGAGAGGAACACGGGCTGGTCGCGCGATATAATATGTAAGGGCCATTGACAACTGGCCCCCTTTATCGAGACGCTGTATCAGAGAATGAATAGGGCCTATTATGAAACGATGGAAGGTCGCATTGACCGCGTGTATCCCGTTTCTGCGTTCGAGTGACCGGCGGGCAGGTCGGCGCAAAGTGATAGGCCGCAGTGACAGAGAACGTCGAGACGAGAGAAGCCTGTGAAACGGATAGGCCTCGTCAGGGCCAAGGCAAACACACACGTTCGCCGTTCGCCATCGCGCATGCACCCACGAAAACCGCTTTCCAATCGGTTGCCAGGATGTAATTACGAGCACGTTGCGGGCATCCTGGTGAAATTTGACAGGTAGTAAATATACGGACTTGATCCCTGATGGTAATAGCGCCGAGAGGAGCGTCGACTCGCCTGATTGAATTCTCCGTTGTCCGCCGCCACTCTCTCACCATCATCCTCCCTTCTCACTCCGCCGTTTCCACGCGCGGTATCACCGTCGCTGTTCTTCAAGGGAGGGGAAGTGGAAAAAAAAACAGCACCGCCTGGATATGAAATCCTATCTGGGACGGAATGAAGCGGTGGCCAATGAAAATCTGGCTTCGGGGCTTTTTCGAAAAGGAAACAAAAAAAATCCCTCGCTCACACGCTCACCCCTCAATTGTGACCCCGGGATGACAGGGGCGACGCGGTCAGATACACGAGCTAATAAAGTTGAGACGTAACTTTGGTCTCTCATGTACGGGGTGTGAACGAAATAGGCGGTGAAACTATCTTGTCTCGTTCGTCTTTTTACTCGGAAATCCTCCGTTAAATATCGGTCTAAAAATTCGGCGATTACATTAATTCTGACCGTAAGGATGAGAAGGAATTCCGAATGTTTGTAGCAGTTTCTACTACTGACGCAGGAGAAGCGTTGATATTTGGAAAGAGTTTCTGGACCAATGTTTACACGAGATAATACGATAGGAAAGTTGGCCCGTAAATTTTCGTTACACCGTGTGCATAGAGACGCGGGCGTGTTTAGGTTATGTGCACGTATACACACAGGGTGTAAATAAAGCGTCATCGCGCCCATCGCCTTAAGTCCACCGCAGAATCTTCGGAGGATAGAAGGACAAGTTCTGCGTGAAGGGCGGCGATATTGTCGCGAGATACGAATAGGGTGCTCGTACCTCCCTCTTCGTATAGTTGTCGAGGAGGATCGTGAGATCTTCGAGGGAGAAGTTGTCATGGTCCACGAGCGAAATACAAATATGCTCGGTGGTCCGTGATGGGGATCGAGGAACGTCGTTAGGGAACTTCCGTCAGGAAATGGCCTTCGTGTTGCTGGTAAACAATTGAACGTTTAGTCGTCGCTCGTGAAGCTTCCCTTTGTATATCTCGTAGACGTGGTATACCTCGAAGAGACGACAGTCGTGGAAACAAAGTTCGGAGAAAATCATGGTCGAAGAAGCGAAACGAGAGCTACGATAGAAGGGGGATATGTGTTAATGGCGGAGGAGAGGGCAGAACGGCCGCGATAAATTCGCTATGGAAACCGAATATCGACAATTGAAGCCCAGCAAATTGACCGTTCGAGCGCATCAAAGCTATTCGAAAGCTCGGTTAACGTTTTTAATCAAACGATAAATCCACCGTTCGCTCCTCGATAATTCTGCAACATGAACTGGCTCGTTGATATCCAAAACCAAATCGTGTTCCACTGTTTGGAGAAATCGCGACTGCGATTCTTCCACGACTACGTTCAATTAAACGACAATGAAAGATGCAGTTTACCGAGCAACATCTCGAGCCCACCACCCTCTCACGGAACATTTTCCGAAACCCCATAGAGACACTTGGTCGCGGGACCGTTTGATGCCAGATGCTGCCGTGGATATTGGATAAAAGTTCCTCGGTTCGCGGAGAAAATAATTTCACGAGGCCGGCCAAGGCTGTTGCTGCTGCTGCTGCTTCTTGCTTCCCTTCCTCTCTTCTCGGTCCTCTCCTCCTCTTCGAGCGGCCAAGAAACCCCTCTCACCCAGCGTTACGTCGAGAAAGAAACTTACCATCGGCCCCCTTTTGGATTTTCTCAACTCGTCGTGTTTCTCTGTAGACAAAACGGCCGACGACGCCACCTGGCACTTAACATATATGGAAAAGTCCCGTTCTCTCGCCTGCGCAACGACGAAACTTCGCCGTCCTTTCCCTTTCTTTCTTTCTCGCCCGATTAAGAGGCGGAGGTGTTCGCGCCAAGCGGCGCCGAGTTTCCCTTTATCGGAATGAAGAACGCTGGCTTGGCGTCGACGGACGATTTCCAGGCAACGGAAATGCTCGACGTATTTTTTTCCGTAGTCAAATTTGACCAGGAATCGACGGAATTATCGTCGTTGTTGAATTAACGTTTTCAATTATAGACAGAATTCGGAGGAAGGCTCTATTAGACGTTGACTAACAGCAAGCAATATTCCATCGAGTACATTATCCGTGGCCAACTAGCCAACATCAAACTTTCAGGGCAAACAGGCGGAGTCTTGAGTACGCAACTCGGCCACGTTCAATTGGCTATCGCTAATCGATACACTTAATCGCCTTAGTAGACCATAGAGAAATTCAGATCCTCGATTGTCTGTGCCCGGTGTCGACAGACCGCCGATACATGAAATTTTCGTGCCACAACACGTCCGCTTATCACGCGATAGTAACAGGAAGAGCAGAGCAACAGCAACGAGAGGTAGGTGTATACACACAGATTTAAACGGTCACGTTACGAGTATAATTAATACTTAACGTTAGGCACGTAGCCGTAGCTGTGCCCATTAATATCCCTGCGCCATGGGTAGTTTGGTTCCGTTTCATCCTCCTCTAGCCGTCTCTTAACTCCACGTGAACGTTGAAGTTACGCTTGCCCGGTGCCGTATTCACCGTGTAAATACGACGTTAGGATACTACGATATGACTTTCGAGTTTCGAAAATTAAGCGGAGAATCGAGACTGCGAAACTAGTTCTGGGACCGCGGGACCGCGGCTTTCGGCAGTGGCTGGTGTTGCGGATATTAATAGCTGATCAAACGTTGGCCCAGTTGCTGGGGTGAACTTCCATTTCCGTAACATCTCTACATTTTCAGGATTCTATATTGTTACAAGTGTGTATGGAATATGTTTGTAATACCCTTTCCTTTGCTCTTTACTTTCATTCACTCCCTTTATCCTTCGCGGTTTCTACAGCGATAACTTTTTAACGAAGCTTCAAACGACCTATGTTCATATAACATTTTCTCCTCACTTATACCCATAGAACGCACTGGCGAAGTTTCATCAAAACGAACTGGGACACCCGGTATATAGAAATTCTAGTCCGAGACGAATTTTCACGAAACGCGTCGTTCTTTTCCTTTCCGTTTAACAAAAGAATCGACCACTGTAAATCTCCCAGGTTAGCAACTTCAATTGTTATAAACAATTTGTATAGATTCGAGGAGAGATCGTGTCTCGTTAAAAAGTTCCACATTAACGACGAAAGAAACGAAGGACCGAGTAATACGGATGGCTGAACAAGAGGATCCTGGCGTGGAACAACGAGACCAGTACGTCGCCACGCGACAGTGGTCTCGATAGAGGCGGCTGGTAATCGAATCTGCGAGAAACTAGGAGACTACGACCTCCCCTTCGGCGCACTCTATTCGAAACTCCACTCCGCTATTTACTCAATACAATCGTCTTCTCATTGATAAGCCGACGGGCTCGCCCGTTCATCGCATGAAAGAGCAACAGAGACGGCGGAATTGCAGATGGAAGAGGGTTGTCTGAGAGCAAGACAGGGGTGGGACCAGAGGGAAACAGGGTTACGTGCTCTCTGTTGAGCGCGAAATCGTCCAGGCGTAAAATGCAAGGGGTAGGTGGCCGGTGCAGGTGCTAGAAGCTCGTCGTCGTGCTTCTCATTGAGCTACCTTTCGCGTGGCCAACTCTCTCTCTCTCTCGCCTCTTCTGTTCTCCGGGCATTTAATTAATTTCGCCGACATTAAAAGCGAAAGGGAGTACCGCGTGAAATCGATGGGTGTCAGTGTCGCGATTGTACGCCGGCATCCCAACTTCCGATCGCGTTCAGAAACGATCAGACGAGTTTTCTCGAGTGTCGTTTTTGCTCCCTGTTTATTTAATTGTTTCTCCTTTTAGTTTAATTGGCTCGCTGTCTCCCCCGTCGCTTTTGTGCCCGTCCAATTATCTGCTTGTTCATCTATGCAGCGGCTGTTTTCAGAGTTACCTGTTCTTTCGTCCGACTATTAATTGGTGTCTGTCTACCGATAAGTGTGCCGACCATTAGTGACCTTTTTTCTCTATGTTATCAGCGTTTCCTTGTGTCTCTTCTCTCTTCTCTGTCCGTTTTTTTTTTTTCGCGTTACGTGTATCGATGGGGCAATCGAATTTTTCGAATACGACGAGAAAAATGTGTTCGATACTAATAAAGGAGTATGTGGAATCTGTAAGTACGATTTTCATGAAACTTTTACGAGAGATAGTTCACGGAGAAATATTTGACACGTATTTTCTTTTATTCGCGATTATCCATACTGAGGAGGTGAAAAACGGTCTCAAAGTTGAGAGCGTTGAACACACATTTTCTGGAATATCTCGAAAATTGAAGGGCCTAGGTAAAAGACTTTTATTTCTAATTATGTTTTACTACGGGAAATTCAATCACACAAAACAAAATGATTTCTTTGAATAATTTCCCTTTTTTCGTAATTTTTCTCTCTGAATGTTAATCGAAATACGAACCGAATTTTTAATTCCCACCAATGCACAATAATGCGACTAACGTTCCCTCGTTAGTCACGTTGACTTCAACATTTCACAGAAATTCCATCGCGAAGCTTCCAACGGAAACAAACGATCGAAGAAGGCGAGAGCAGACGCGCGACTTCTAGTTGTCTGTCTCACCACTGAATCCGCAACTACTGTCGCGCGATCGGTCTGACAGATTTTCGGGTGTCTCCACTTCCGTTTGGCGGATCGGTGTCGCGCATTCGGCCGTCGGCGACGCGACGTAACAACCCGCCGACCGGGTGAATTAGGCCATTGTAACGCGATCTGTCCGGGGAATTAATTAATACGCGAGTCATCGATGACGCGACCATCCGATTATTGGCCCTCCATTATTCGCCGCGCGACCAGCTAGCCGGGAGTACTCTGGTTGCGGCGTCGTTAACGATGTGGAGCGATTCGATAAATGTTTGCCCGCACCCGGGACGCCTCTATAGGCGTCCACGTTTGAAAGGACTCCTGAAATTGCGGTGAATTACCGACCACCTGGACCTCCACGATTGTCCCGATCAGATTTGTTTGAAGTCTGGGACTTGATACGTGCTTGGCATCGGTTTCCCAAGGCTCGTTGTACGGTTAGCCTCCGACCGTATTCTACCACCGTGTTACGCTTCCCTGGATATATACCATATTAATGGCAACACTATGAAAATTCGCAGGCGTTATGACGGCGCTTTGCGTACGGCAATAAACAGCGGTGTTACCGGGATATATCGATCAACCCGTTCCTTCGAATAATTTCTAGATTGATGCAATAGCGTCTGTAATGAGGCTACGGTGTGTGGTTCGCTGGACCGAGTGCTCTAAAATTGTAGATTGACACTTAGGAAGTCGAATGCACGCTGGTAATAAACAGTGCCATTAGTGAATATCGATTAATCAACCGTGGAATAATTGCTAGCCTGATCCAATTGCAACGGCCCAACTGAATTACCGTATTATCATATTGATCGAGTGCTGTAGAAGCGAAGAGATATGTATCTCTTGTAGAAGTGATTACTCCTTTTTCCGAAATTAATATCGCAACTAATAGCGACGTTTTTCAAGCTTATCGCTGGAAAAGGAGAGGGAGAGCAACGTTAATTAGGGGAAAACGTTGGAAAGAAAGTGGCGAAGAAAGGTGTGTGCGTGTGTATACGCGTGTAATTTTTAGATAGAGCTGACGGTTCCATTAATCAAGGGGACATAAAGAGGCATCAAACAATATACATATATATACTGGTGGGAGCAATGACAAAAGAATTTAATTTCATCGTCGGTGATCAAAGAAAGTAGCGAGCGACGGCGTTATTTACTAGCGGACGGAAATGGCGCGGCAAGTAGCGATACATTATCCTTAAATGCGGCGAATTTGTTCTTTCAGAGTCCGGAATCTATTTGGCCGCGCGCGGCCCGACGTCGCGACGATTCCCCTGGCAAACGTACAACTCTGATAACGTCCTCTGGAATTATGTTGAATTTCTCACTTTATAGACCAATGCACGTAGTCTCCTTCCTCCTTCTTAGCTCTCAATTCACGCGGTAATAATTTCCTTCCCCTATTTTACCGTGGTAATCTTCAAAATGAATTCTAGCTAACGTTAAGGGCCGTTCTGTTTCTTTTATTGGCACTGTATATTTTTGCTACGGGGAAGAATTTCTTCCTGTTTTTATGGAAGAGAGACTGTATGTGGACTGTTATGTGGAAATTGAATAATTGCAAGAAGATGGGACAATTGCATAATGATTCCAATACCACGAATAATCCCTGTAATTTTTTAAAATTGCCTCGCTTTTCTCCAGCCTCTCGCGAGCAGGATATTAAAACTCGGACCTCGTTACGCTTCACGCTGACATCGTGCGACTAGATCGAGCACACGCCACTCTCCTTCGTCGTTCTTTTTATTTATCCTTTTCCTGATCCTAGACGATAGTCGATGTTTTCAGAGGAAATGCTGCGACGAGCGCTTATTCCGATCGTCATCGCTCGCGTCAATCATAAACGCCTCGAGTGAAATCGAAAGGATTTCAAGATGGCCGATATCACGCGAGAAAGAAGAAACTCCGAACGCGGAAGAAGCGTTCGTGAAAAATAGTAGAAAAGTTGACGAGAGTAGAAGCTAGAAATACTGTGATCGGTTCCGTTACGAACGATCGCGCCGGAATAGCGAACCAGCGGTCCCGTCGATGGAAATTAGCGGATTCGTCGGAGCCTCTTTTGTCGCAGACGACCAGACGGAAACATTCTTCTTCCTTTCGGATCATCGACAGACACGAATGCCGGGGACACGTCGTTGTCGATGGCAGATCCTTTTTCTTCCGAGTGGCCCGGCACGATTTTCAAGAGGGAATCGGTTTCATCGGATGCAGATTTAATGCCGTGCACGACGGAAAACTGATAGGTACCCATTGAATATCGGGCTTATATCGGTGGACGGCGATACTTTATACGGGCGTTATTGAAATATCGTCGCGAGGAGAATTATTGCCACTCGCGTGCCGTATCTACCTCCGCCGATCGTCTCTCCCTGTCTCTCCCTCACTTCGTTCACTCGTGCACCGCGTTCCTGTCATTCGTTCTTTCTCTCTCGCTAATACCGAACGTTCTACGAATTCTTGGCGAGCATGAATACGTATAATGCCCGCAAAAAGGGTGGGTGGGGCGTAGGAGAGGGGGCAGCAGGGCAGTAAATTGTACGTGTCGTTACATTCAAGTTTCCGCTCGAGAGAGGAGGATTTGTTGCTGGCGCCTGGTGTTCCCTCGTCTCTCTTCCCTCCATCTACTTCTCACTCTCTCTCTCTCACTTCTTTCTTCTTTTTATTTTAATATTTTAATGAGGCACGTGCACGGGTGAGAAGTTCCAGAAATTATATATGCAAATCGTGGGACGAGGCTTTTAAAACACGGAGACGGATGATTTCGAGTAAACTTCATGCGATAGCGCGCTTTTTACCTCTCGTCCACTTTGTTACACGCGCGTTTGATGCTCTATTTTCGTTTGTCCCTTCTTTTTTCTCTTTTCCAGCCACGTACGCCGGGAAAATGAATTGAATCGTGCCACACGGCGTACGATAATTATAGAAACGAATTCTTCCCTCTCCTTCTCTCTCATTCTTTTTTTATTTTTTCCTCGTCGGTTCGCTCGAAGCATGACTGATTGCTCGCTGTCAGTGGATGGATCTCAATGGGATTCATTATTTTCAGAAAACTTCGGTTCCCGCGTCGTTCGCACGGTAGACTGGTTAAATCGGATATCCGATGAAAATCAGCAAACCAATTTACCCGGTATGCCCGAACGATCTTTCGGCTGATCAATCTGTTTCGGACACTCGAATTAGCCGTTTGCATGAATTAATTCACGCGTGCGTGAAGTGCTCCCGCGCATTTTATTGGCGCTATCGCGTACCTACGCAAAAAAATACTTTTCACGGTTTCTTTACCAGAGCGACAGATAAATACTGAATTATATTTCCTGTTCGTTGGAAAGGGTAACTCAATGGAACTCGGAGTACTCTAACTCAATGGAACTCAAAGTACTCTAAAGAAAAGAATACTCCAACCCAATGGAACTCAAAATACTCTAACTCAATAGAACACAGAGTACTCTAAAAAAAATGACTATAACTCAATAGAATTCAAAATCCTCGAAAGAAAAAAATACTGTAACACAATGGAACTCAGAGTACTCCAACTAAATAGAACTCAAAATACTCTAACTCAATAAAACTCAGAGTACACTAAAGAAAAAAATACTGTAACTCAATGATAGAATTCAAAATCCTCGAAAGAAAAAAATACTGTAACACAATGGAACTCAGAGTACTCCAACTCAATAGAACTCAGAATACTCTAACTCAATGGAACTCAAAGTACTCTAAAGAAAAAAATACTGTAACTCAATGAAACCCAAAGTACGTATTCTAAAGAAAAAAATACTGTAACTCAATGGAACTCAGAGTACTCTAACTCGAGAGAACTCAGAATACTCTAACTCAATGGAACTCAAAGTACTCTAAAGAAAAGAATACTCCAACCCAATAGAACTCAAAATATTCTAACTCAATGGAACTCAGAGTACTCCAACTCAATGTAACTCAAAATACTCTAATTCAATAGAACTCAGAGTACACTAAAGAAAAAGATACTGTAACTCAATGAAACCCAAAGTATGTATTCTAAAGAAAAAAATACTGTAACTCAATGGAACTCAGAGTACTCTAATTCAATAGACCTCAGAGTACTCTAAGGAAAAGAATACTCTAACTCAACGGAACAAAAAATACTCCGAGAAGATAATATCAGAGGCTACTTTCAAAGGCTATTAAAGAAAGAAAAGATAAGCTATCCGAGAAATCACGTGGTAACAATATCATCCTCCCCTCGCACGCATAATCAGCGCGTGATTGGCCTTTTGTCAGTTCCCGCGGGCTTTTGATTTCCTCGTAATTAAATCGTCAGATTGGCGACACCGTTGCGCGGATATAATCCAGCGACTCATCTCTCGAATGCAAGACACCGGCGAAATCCAGCATGGCGAAGGCGAAACCGGAGGAAATTAATGCGAACGAAGCGTCGCTTCGGAATGGACGCTGTGTCGTTAGCGCGTAGTGGTGCGCTCAATTATTCATAAAGTCGTTACCGGACGGTCCGAAACAGTGGAACTTTCGAAATGCACCCTACTCTCTCTCTCTCTCTCTCTCTCTCTCTCTCTCTCTCTCTCTCTCTCTCTCTCTC
>NW_017100212.1:1042919-1053562 GCF_001263275.1 Habropoda laboriosa | reverse complement strand
GAGCTCGCCGGCACGGCTAGGAACAGTCGCAACTGCTCTTCGTTCGCTTGTTCGCGTGCATTCAATAAGACTCGCTTCCACTCGAATATTTTATCGCAGACAGGAACCATGATATGTACAGCCAACGGCAAAATCACTGTCTTCTCTGCCTTTAAATACGCTAAACCTTTTCGTCTTTCCTCAAAAACCTTCCACAAATCTGTTATCGTCAATATTTTCTCTAAAATTTCTAAAAACGTTAATCCCAGTGCTAACCCTTTCACCACCGAATTTTTCATTTATCGCGACTCTGATAGACGCTAAATTGAGATCAATTTTTGCTCGACTACTCAAGTGAAAGAGTTACAATTCAAACTCAAACGACTCACTTTCCATCTGTATATTTCGAAATATATATGAAACTACTTCGAACAATCTTTTATTCGTCTACCGATCGTCACGTTTGTAACGAACACAGTTGTAACGAGATCAGAAAAACGCGGGTATATGCACTTGAATAAGACGGAGTTATCAGAAAGATATCGATTGCGCGGGTTGATTGATTTCGCGGTACGTTCGTATACCTCGCTCACCCGGGATCCATAGCTAGTTAGGGGCCTGTACCAGTCTGATTGCAGACGAGCACGCTGCATTCTAATGGGCAATGCCTTCTTATCCTGCTGCACACACAAAGCTCGGCCCCGTTGCGCGCCTCCATTTTTCCTCCCCTGTTTTATCTCGTTTCGCCTTTCGTTCCCGAGCTAATTGTCTTATTGGGAAAAATCGAGACGATTGCCTGCTTTGCAAGAAACAACAGTCTCGGCGGAGTGGAGGAGGAATCAACTCGACGAAAAGAAAAACAGAGAAAGGAGCGAAGAAAGACGAATAAGGGTGAACAACCGGAAGAAGGAAAATAAACATTTCCTATTATCGTTCACCGAGGGAAAAATCGAAGAAAGCCGGGCAATTTCTACAACTTCGTAGAATTGTCCTTTTAAATTGTCTTCCTATTCCTCTCGATATCGTTGGAGACCCGTGAATAAAAAAGGGAGAGAGAACTCCATCGAGCCACGACGACGACGACGACGACGGCGACGAGAACGAAGAAGATCTACGGTGTCAGAGAAAAGGAATCGTAGAGACAGGACGACGTGAAAGGCACCGAAGAGTGTTCATCTACCCGGCCGGTGACAAAAGCTCAAAGGGCGGAATATCGAGATAGCCCATGGTAATTTGAATGCCGTTTTCAAATAAGAGGTCACCAGAAACCAGGACAAAACGGGCTTTCCCTCGCCGTACCACGGTATATATGACGTATGGTGGTTAATGGAAGCTTGCAGGGTGGCGGCTGGAAAAACGTGGGAACGGAGGACGAAGGGGCGGTGGCGAGGAGGGACGGCGAAGGGACGGAAGAGAAGACTCGATTACACGTCACCGGCAGCCCAGAGCCTATTTGGTCGCAATCGGTTTTTCATTACCGAAAGCTTCATCGGCTTTATACCGAATTGTACATTCGGCGAACCCTCGTGAAACTCATCAAGATCGTACGCCCTTTCGGGACAGCGTTTCCGCGACTTTCTGGCTCACGCTGAACGAGTAGCTATTGTTTAACTCTGATAGAACTCGAATTCGAGCCGCATCGAAATTCTCGGCACGATTGCTAACTCGATGACTGTGTTCGAGGAATATACATATATGTATATGTAGACAGATGGAGTTTGTCTTTTGCGTGAGAACCTCCCGAATTGGCCGAGCCAAAATGGCCCATTAGCCGTTCACTTTTCAAAAGTGAATTTTTGTTTAAGTAAAATACGATTGAAAAATTAGGTTCATATCGATGCAAGTAGAAGCATAGACGTAGGAAATAAATTTGGAAAGTAACGGAAGACTCTAACCAGTATCGAACAATCACTTTTTTCCCGAAAGTTGCTAATGGGTCATTTTTGACCCGGCCGCAGTTTTAGTGTTAAAGAGCGTAGTTTGAAGAGGTGAAGAAAGTTTTACAAGCAAACATTTACGACCGTTGATGGTAAAATATTGTATTTGGTCGTAAGTTAGAAAATGGTAACTTTTACGTAAAATATGGAAACACTTTGTGTAAGAAGCTACTTTAATCGAGCGTTAGGCAGAAAATGATGTACGTGTTGCCATCTCTGCATGATGGCATTGATCATCGTGAATTGGCTGACTAAGAAAAACTGGTATAGATGGCAGTAATGGTAAGTGAATGACCACAGGCGTAGTACGTGGTTTCTTATTATGACGTTCTAGGTTCCAGATGATACGAAAATAAATTAATCGTGATAGGAGCATTTATAACATGTAATACTAGGAGCACTTTGTATTTTATTAAAACAGTAAATCGTTAAAAACAGTTTAATAAGGCATCGCGGTACTTCCGGGAATGTGTATTCGAAAAATCATGTCTCGAAAATTACGAAAAAACTAATGTAAGTGACCAAACAGATAGTACATTTTGCAAAACAATCGACACGGTAAATATGTCGACGTCGCCAGAATATGTTGGATTAAAGCAGCCTATTAGGCGCTTGGAAATACAAATTAACAATTTCAACGTTGCTATACCGCATCACGTTGATTTATTGAAACGGCACAAAAATAACATTCAGAAGGTAAATATCGTGTGAAATAATTGGTTAAGTGACAGATGTTTGAACAATATTTCTTTGTTCTCATAGTATCAAGCACAGCAAGAATGGCAGAGAATGCACAAGGAACACATAAATGTATCGAGAATCATAAAACAACTCAAAGAGATACTGTATCAAATAGACACTCTGAGAGCTCAAGTTCTTGATTCTGATATTAACGAATTTGACAAATTGACTGCCAATGCACGTGCAAGTATCATGAATGCAGTGGAAGAATACATGGGTATGCATCTTGTGTGACTTACATTAGCTGTAGCCAATGGGAGTAAGCTCAAGTATCATGAATGCAGTGGAAGAATACATGGGTATGCATCTTGTGTGACTTACATTAGCTGTGGCCAATGGAAGTAAGTATCTGTGTGTTTCTAGAGCTGCAGCTGAATTTGACCTCTTTATCACCAACCTCATCCAAAGATGAAGATCAAGCTGAAAGTCACCCACTTGACAATAGATATGTGCAGTTGCAGGAAAAACAGCAAGAGTTGCAACATCAGGAGACATGTCTGCATGCTTGGACAAATCTACAAGGAGATATACAACAACTGCATCAATTATTTGTTGATTTCAACAAAATTGTAGATGTAAATTATCTAGTTTATTTGGATTAACTTTGGTCTAATGAATTTTTTGAATATAAATCACTTTTTAATATGTGTAATTAGGATCAAAAGGAGCTAGTGAATGCAGCAGAAGATAATGTGGAGGAAGTAAGCATAAATGTTGTACAGGGTGAAAAATTCCTTCAGAAAGCTGCTAGGTACAAAGTTGCAATGTACCCTTTGGCAGGAGCTGTACTTGGAACTTGCATTGGTGGACCAGTTGGTTTAATAGCTGGATTAAAAGTTGGTGGACTGACTGCTTTAGGTTGTGGTATTTTAGGTAAGTGCTACTACTGTTAGATACTGTTACATTCTACGTAATAGCATGCATATGCGTAATATTTATAATGCTTGTGATTCATACAGGATTTACAGGAGCATCGTTGTTAAAGAAAAAGGAAATAGAAATGCAGAAATCAAGAAGTACAGTGGGAGAAAATTTAATCGAGCAGAAACCTATGCAAAAAACAATCTCTTTGCCTGAAAATTTAAAGGAAACTAAGAAGGACTTGTGACCTACACCAAAATGTGATATTACTAATAAGGACAAAAAGAAAAATGCGTGTAATATCGTTTAATCCGAAAGCAACGATATTAAGAATCCAGCATTATATTTGAATGTCCTTCAGAAATATTTGTTTTAACTATGTATATAAAATTAAGGACATTCAGGCTAGATATTCCTACAAAAGTAGTTTGTGATTAGACATACGTTTTTTAAAGAAACAAATACATCCAACTTTTTAACTTACATACTTCCCTTATTTATAAAATGCATCACATAACGATATGAATTATATAGAATCTACATTATAAACATTTAGATCTGTTTATTGTACTTATGTAAAGACATCGATGCCTACGTGCACGATATATAGAATATTTTTAAACATCGATATTAACCAAAGAATTGCAATTGACTGAATAGAGTTACGTTGTTGCAAGTAATATGACGATTACGTACATAGAGGTAATTAGATATTTCGATCAACGACTTGTACTTACAGTGATATTAAAGGAGTTTATAGCCTTATAGCCGATTAATCTCACGCAGGATGGACGTAATGGAGCACACGCGCCGCGAATTTTACATCACGTCTTTTATATGCTTTTTACGTATTTAACGTTTTAATATTACAAATGCTAATCACAAAACCTGAGAGCTTACTATTGTTTGTAAATAATGTTTGCAAATAAAAGATTTAATATCATAAACACATGCGATTGAACTTGAAATAAAAATTTCACTTCGTCCCCTGATGCGTAACGGACAAACTCGATTTACTGCACATCGATCGTTTAAACCACCATTGCGTATCGATTAATGTTTCGATACAATATGGTGCATGTTTCACGTTACATGCGTCGATGTCGTTGAAAAGTGTGTTTCGGTATCTAGTGCGTGAATTTTTGGAATAAGTGAAATAAAACAGGCGATATCCAGACAGTTGTACAACGTATATTGAAAGGTAAGACACGGGACAACGAGATGAAAATGAAATATTCGAAGTTCGCTACAAAAGGCACCCAATACAGTATATTTAGCAAGTAATAAAATACATCGGTGTTAGACACAGTACAATACTGAAATAATCATGTTATTAATGTAAATATATAATATATACATTTCGTTATAATGATGCGAAATACTTAAATCTATCGACTAAAATGATCTACTTAAAAAAATATTAATAAATATCTACGAGCGTGTACAATTAAGTGACTATCGGTGTGTATCTTAAGGTACCGTGTTATTCCTTATTATCGTCATGAAATTCGACATCCCTAATTCAAAAGCAATACCAAACTCAGATCCGTGGAAAATAGAAAATTATATTTACTTTCGTTCCGCTTAGTTTCACTTTCGAAGAGTGGGATGCTCAGCCGGATGCACCGATTTCATATGGCATACGCGCGTTTTTTCCCTCCCCCTCTCTATCTCGATCCCCAATCGACCGTTCGATAATTTCGATTCTCGAAAATAACCACGTGTGTGTGTAGTGTACACTGCTGAAGTAAAAATCACGACTCGCAAAAATAAACGTTGAACGAACAACGAGAGGGTGCATCAGACTGTGCCAGGACAATGTTACTTTTTTTATTTTTTCTTTCATAATGACCTACGCTCTACAAACTACATTCGCTAAAATACCTTAAAATTTTTCGTTCGAGCCCAGAATTACGAACTAAACGGATTTCGGTCACTGTCCATAAGGTATCATTTCAAATACCTTGGCAGACCTTGGCAATAACAATGGCTTGTGATCGACTGACTCGCTTAGAAGCAGAGTAACAATTCAGAATTATATGACGGGGATAATTGCTGATTGCTACATGCGCCAACATCGTTTGATTTTCTTTCCTCGGTCGCTAGAGCGCACCGGAGCGCGTGACTATGGTCGGAACTGGTGCGTACAGGCGATTTGTGTGTTCAATGATAGAAGAACTGTCAGCTGGAGACACGGTACGCAAAGCTTGTTTTTGTTTTTTTTTTTTTATCGCACATTGCTATTATTTTTTTTCTTTTTTCTTTTCGTTAAACACGCACAACTCGAGACACAGACGACACCACAACGAGATTGCATATCGCGGCGAACACGAAATTCCACTTTGTGCCAGAAAACATCAGTCAACGAACCATAATCAAACCTGCACAAGTTGAAACGCTAAGCTCCTCGCGGACAGAAACAAGTTGACGTGATGAAAAAAGGTGCACGTTGCGCGGAACGTCTTAAGTTAAGCTTACCATTGGGCGGTTACTCTCTAAGCTTTACTAAAACGTCCACGCAGACATACAGAAAGAAACAACGTGCCTTTTTAAACGTAAGTTAACTTGTCTTCTTTGCAAAACGAAATGAGAAGAAGAAAAACGAGAGAGGGAGAGAGAGAGAGAGAAAGAGGGAGGACGGAATCTGAAACTGAGGCAAGCCGCTTATGAAGCTTTCGTGTAAATCACCGGTGAAAGTCACCGTGTTACACTAAGTCAATGAATTACCCCATAATCTGGAAATAATATTTAGACTATCGGTTATATTACTTGTGGCTATATCGTATAAACCTTTAATATTACATTATATTACAAAGTGGTATGTATGTGTGCGCATTGTTTTGACATTCCTGAAGGGGCACGTTCACATATGACCGGAAACGCGTTTGAACAATGTGAGACGAACGATTATCTCGGCAAACTAATGGAATACCTGAAGAGAGAAGGCGAGAAGAGAAAAAAAAAAGACACACGGAAACCGGTCTTCAGGTGTTTCATTAAAGAGAGAAGAAGAAAAAAGTGGGGGAGGATGGGAGAGAAAAAAAGTACTCCTCACATTCTCAGAGTCCTGCGACGCAGTGAAAAAAATTTTCACGATTACGTCTTCTTATCTCGTAGTTAAAAAGCGCGAACACAAACGTGGACATGGAATATCGATATTTATTCACTAGGCGTATAAATAAATGTATAAAGGTACCATAAAAGACGAGTGTGGTCGTTTCATCGATTCAAGATAAAAGTAGCCGTTTCTTTTTCCTTTTTTTTTTTTCTTTCTTTTGCAACGATAACTTGCAGCACATTGTAAAACATGCAGCCGTACACATATAGATTCCGTCGGAACACATCTCTATCTATGATCTTTCAGTTGAGCACGTTGGTGGATTCGAGGAGATAGTATAAGAAAATACACGTCGCCGTTACTTCTGAAAAATCAATGGTTTTATAAAATTCAGACGTGACAACTATATTATGCGATCGCGTAGATCAATGAAATTCGAAGCGTATCAAAAGATAAATTCACTTGAAAGTTGAGCTCTCTTTCATCTCTTCGGAACACGAGGTCTACTAATGAGTCTGTATGTGAGTCTGTGTGAATGTGTGTGTGTGTATGTATATGGTGTGCCTCTTCGTTCGAAAAAAAACCTCCACCCGTACACGGAGAGCGCGAGTGTGACGGAGGATTCGGTATTTCAATGCTTCTTTTGCAAACAGGCGCTCGTTACGGAACTCACGTGATATATAAGCGTAATGCAGCGATCTATCGGGACTGTTGTACGGCGTTGTAACACGTCGTCGGTATAGCTCGTGGTCGTTCGTCGAACTTTACGATTGCCCAAGAAAAATACGCGCTCTAATACTCTCTATTCAGTTACACGTGCGTGGACGTCGCCACTTTCCAATGAAAAAATCGTAATGCAATTCTGGCGAATCACACACTGCATTCACTATAAGACAACTTTGCAAGTGAATCGACAACATTCTATATTAAAGTGCCGCCCTTTCCAAGGGGTGACGCTTATAAATTAATGGACATGTCTTGGTCGTATGGTGTGAGATTCGTGTCGGACGAAGAAGCGGAGGTAACTGTTGCTGTCGCTGTCGCGCTGGTCGGTGATTGTAGAGGCGTCGACGTCGTTGGCAGATGGGACGTTGGACTCTCTAGAGTCGAGTTCCAGTGACTTCGTTCGGTTCCATCGCCACCGTCGTCCGAGATGATCGAGATATCGGCTATTATGCCGCTTTCTGTAATTTTATCGTCACATTGGCAGCATAGACACACGGAGTACTTGCATTACGTTCATTCACCACGGTTAGGATATTATCTCGACATTGTTATACAAAGAAGAAATTACGTACCAACGCTGCACTGACTATTCAGAGTAGTGCTACGATGATGAGGTCGAGGACTTGTGTCCAAACCAAGGTTCAGCGTTGTAGGAGGGCCGCTGCTTCCGCCGCTACTCGACGAAGAGCTAACTGAAATGACACTGTGCGGCCTCCTGCTGCAACGACCCGAGTCCTCCGACATCGATACCGCTATCGAATTTCTAAATCTAGGTGCTGCTTGAAATTAAGCAAATTCGATCGATAAATTTCAATCTCCAGAGTGTGTAAATTACTTAAGACTAACCGAGAAACACCGTTCATCATACACTTACTTTTCGATAGTTGAGCTACACTGATAGAACGATCATTGATCTGATCCGCGCTAGGCCTAATGTCCAAACAAGGTTTGTTTCCGATGCCCATGCTCGACATCTCCGCCAGGCGCACTTCTGTCGTCACAAAAGGCGTTCTCGTTAAGTCGCGGTCCCGCGAACACAGCTGCGCGACGATATATTTCAAAACGGAACAACCATAGGAGCCTACCTCTGTTTCGCAGCGCCTGTTTCCATAAAAGGTTGCTCAGTTCCTCCGTCCAGGCTTTCTTAATGTCCTCGCTCGCACACTGTAACGTGTACGTATCGCCCGGTTTCCTCTTGCGGAACCAAATCTCGAACTTCGTGGGTGAGTCCGCGATCACCGCGGTCAACCCAATGTCCGTCGTTTTGATGCTGTGCTTGTAGATGTAGATGTCGAGGTTCTGCAATTAAACGAGTCGGGTTCGTTCGAGACGCAAAGGAAAACGGATCGAGAGGGAAAAAGGAATCGATTGCAAGGCTGGTTTACCTTCCTGTCGGGGAATCTTCTCGCTTTGCTGAAGAGGATTAGGTCTTCGAACAGGAAGACCTGTCGCAGGCACTTCTTCCCTTTACCCTGCCACACCAAGAACTCGTTCTGACGGAGTAGTCTACCCTGCTCCTTCACGTTCACCTACAATTTGCACAGTTGTTACCTTCCTATAAGAATGCAAATCTACGACAAAGAACGCGTTACATACACTCTTCACCGCCATTGTTGACACGACTGTCTCTTCTACTACATCATTGTTAGTTAGTTACAATATCGCGTGAGCTAGCATAGTATTTTTTTTATCTGAAATACATGGACGTACGTCGCAATCTCGAAGGGAGTCCATCGCCAGTAGGTCGTTTCCGTGGCGAAGTTGGAACCTAACCATCTGCTCGGCCGCTCTCAGGTCAGCTTCACCCTCGACCATCGGTTTCATACCGTCGTCTTTCTCGTCCTTCTCGTCTTTGCCGGACATTTGCTCCGAGAGATCGGTGCCCGCCTTCACCAGCTGCTGCAGTAGCAACGCGTACTTTCCCATTCTCTGCACCGGCTTCAGCAGATAACTGGCGAGGTCCATCTTGTCGCCTAACTCGAGTTGCTTCTGCTTGAAGAACGCTGTGCCGTACTCGGCCATCAGGGAATCAGAATTTGGTTTGTTCTTGTTGTACAGCGCGTACAGGTAGAATTTCTTCTCCTGTAACGTAACAGTCCGTACAAAAGTGACGTTGCGAAATAGAAAAGAGAAGAAGGTTTCGACCGAGGAAGAACTAGAGGACGATAAATCGAAGAAGAAAACTTACGTGTCTGAGGAAACATTGTCCCACATTCATCGGCGACTGCTCGCACTGTTCCAGTTCCCGTAGGAAATGCTGACTATGGAACTCGTATATCTTTTCAACGTTCCCGAAGATCACGTTGCGTTGCCCCCTGAGCGCCTGAGGAATATCCTCGCGTACCAGCTCTGGTATATAATTCTTCAAGGAGGAAAAGAGAGTGCGATTGGCGTTGAATATTTCGTGTAAACGCGAGGCTGAGTGAAATTATAGGGTGTATACGTAGGGAAAACAGTTACCTCTATTATGTATTCGAGGGACTTCACGTAGTCTCGTTCGGTCTGTATCATTTCCCTCATTATGAGCAGTATTGTTCTGCAAGGTGAAATTCCTCGTTAACCACGGTGTCGGGCGCGTAACAATTCCGCATAATCGCACGATGGAGTTATTATAGATAAGCATTGTTAGCATGGCTGAGGCCGAGGAACACGGAAGAGGGTATAGTACGAAAAACGTAACGCGAAATCAAACGTATCCCACGCCGGCGTTCGAACGTTGCAACGGTTCAAGGGACTATCGACGTTCCTGGTGAAATGCTCTTCGACCAGATTTTTAATAATACTAGCAACGATAGCTACAGGGAGGAACAAACGTGGCGATAAGAATTTTCAAACTTTGATACATCAGATCTCTTAAAATTGTTTAATAATCGATCAGAAGCGAATTTGAATGCAGACTCTCTTATGGTCAAAATCGAGGAATTAAAGTATGATTTATTGCCACATCCAGCTTAGTCGCCAGATTTAGTTGCACCTTTCTTCTATCTATTCCCACGGTAGAAAAAATTCTTGGCAGATGATAAAGGGGATTATTTTGAACACGGTATAACCTGTTGTTCCATTCCATTCCGAGAACTTTTCAAATGACTCAGGTATACAGGATGATTCACCCAAATCGAGTTTGCAAAACAACACGCAGAAGCGTATTTTTCTACTGCAATTTCGATCGTACACTCAATTTATCCGTATCACACCTTATTCACTCTTAATTCTCTCTTAATTTCTGTAAAGAAGTAAAGTAGTACGCTCAGAAGCCAAAGTGACTAGCTCCGTCAAATAAAATTTATCGTATTTATAATATACTAAATTGGAAAAATATTAAAAAATGGAGTTAATCATTT
>NW_017100212.1:1034333-1042632 GCF_001263275.1 Habropoda laboriosa | reverse complement strand
TATCTTCAGATCGTCAAATTAGGCAAATCACCCTGTACAAAGTGACTACAACAACCTCGTTAAAAAGAAAAAAACAGCAAAATAATAGGATGAGAAATGGACGATACATACTTTTTCGCCTTCATCCCAGGTGCGATGCTGGCAGCTCTGTGAAGATGCGAGTTCACCGGTGGCTTAACCAGCCGTCTAGGAGCAGGACTTCGGGGTGGTGTCCTCGGTGGCGAGCAATCGAGCAGCTGTTCAGCACTCTCTCGAAGCTCGGCGATATTGTCCAGCACCGGTCGACCGCCACTTCCTGCCGAACCTACGCTCTCCATAGGACAAGCGTACGATGCATTACTGTCGCTGTCATCCCACGAGGTCCCTGCAAAGAATCGTCGTACAATTGCAGCACAAACATTCCCGAAGAACGATTAGGGTGAGTGATTGAATCTCGAAAGTATTTTTAAACATGAACTCCTTTCGTTGCCTTTATCGTCCAACATTTTCCTTATCGTGCTTCCACGTGTTAACTCGAACAAGGTTACATAAATTATACATAGCCATTCATATTCAGCGCGTTTCTATCTGTAAGACACGAGCGTGATAGATCACTCTGTATATCCATCGAAAGCTTTGCAACACTCCAGCCATCAATTATATCTTCGTCTAAGTAACGAACGAGAAAGAGGAGAAAATTAACGTACTCTTAGTTAAACTATCCTCCCAAGAGGTAGCAGATTCCGAGGCGGCGAAGGATCTCCTTCTCGCAGGACTGCCGGGCGCGGAAGTGGTCCTCGTCATCTCGAGCGCTTCCGCGCACTTGTTTCTCGCGATGCGGCATTGTTCAAGCAGGATCTCGTTACCGAGTTTCTCCGCGAGCGCCATCATTTCCGTGAAATGCTCCGGCGGCAAGGGTGGTCTGGCCATGAGGAACTGCTGGGCCCCCCGTTCGCCGGCTAAACGAGCCTCCTGGGCCCATTCGTACGCTCGGTCCTGAAGGAGGCAACATCTCGACGTGTCCTCGAGATACTCGCGCCTATCCTCCAACCGGGAACCGAATCCTCGAAGGTGCTGCTTCAAGGATCTCGCGAGTTCGCGTAGTCCACTCGCACTCGCCGCCTCGGCAAGGTCGCTTCCTTTGTCGAGATGTCTCTGTAACAGTAAGACGTGAGCATGGTGAGATTGTCGTGATTGATGACTGAAAATAGAAAGATTGATAATGATTTTCAAGCTCGAACTACGAATCTCGCGAGAGATCGTGTTACGCGATAGGGGAAAAAACGTTTGGGCACATTATTCAAAGTAGATACACACGTACGTCCCGGTAGATTGATCACCATAAAACAAACAGAGACAATATTACAACCGTATGACGTATACACGCGATTGTATAGGAGAGGTACAGTTTCTTCTCGGATTCGATTTCCCTCTGCTAGGACGGTGTTTGCTCAGATTTGCCATGAATACAATATTGTGTGTAAACACACGGGAATATTTCATCGGTGTGGTCGTGACAAAAGGGAAGAATAAAGGCCCTACTTCTTCGCTGGAAACGATATCCTGTTCTCGACGAATCGAACTGGAACTCCCGCGGTGCAGCACGGAACCGTGCCTAATGGCGGGACCATAAATCGACATATGGGGAAAGGAACGTAGCCAACGATGAACCAGGGGAGCGCGTGCTCTTCTCTATGGAGGCGAGCTCGAGACTGTTTACACAAAACCTACTACGATCTATAGGGTGTTCACCTATAATGAACCGTATATTCACGTTCGTGAGGAAGGAAAAGTTTCCGTGCTTTATTTACAGTTCTCCTCTAATTTTACGCCGTTCTGGTAATATAGGTTTTTATCGTATACAAGATAAGCTTTATAGGATGTTAACTTTAAAATTGCAAGTAGTACAACGTTGTTTCGTTCAGGCGACAATAGAAGGTTCGGTTGAACCGGTCGATTTTCAATCCATCCCGCTGTGATAACTACCGGTATCTCCCTTGCCACGCGGGCAATATGTAGCAGGGGATCGTGGTAGCGTGAAATCCCGTTGGACACGGATCGGTAGCATCCTGAAACAAGAATGACCTCGATGGAGTGGCCGTGACGAAAGTGCATCACGTCCCACGGTACACGATACGGAGCTTATGGTGCACTCATAAACGGGGATGGATGGCTCGTACACTCATTCACCTTGTAATACAAATTCACGCCTGTGATCTCGTCGATCAACCATATTTCTTCGAACCTGCTCAACCGTAGCTCACGTATGCTCCCAATTTCCACGTGTACCGAGAAAATTCCAGATCAAATCCTTTATTCCCCAATTTTCGAAGTGGATGCATTCTTGCCATTTATCTGTGAAAAGCAGATGAACCTTTTGCAAAGGTTTCGAATTGAGGGGAAATTTAGAATCGATAGATTCTCATGTCCCCGTGAAAACCAGATGAACCTTCGATAAGTTACAAAGGTTTCCAATTGAGGGGATATTCAGAAAATTGAATTCTATCCCCTTTTTCACTGGCAGAGGTATAGTCGGTGAAAGAAATAAAGCGAGTATTTTTAATGTTTTATTAGGTCTGAATCGAAGCTAAGGCATACTTCACGCGACCCTAACTGAGGTTTAGAGTCCTTATCGTCCACTCTGTCGATGTGCTTGCGTAAACTTGGACCGATTTCAGGACCTCGCCATATTTCTTGCATCGACTGTACACTTGATCGAAGTTTCTACGTTTCGCATTTCACGGTCGACTGAAAGCGTCATCGCCAGCAGGACCCTAGGGTTAGGGTAAGAAAATACCTCCTCTGCTCTCTGTATTTGCTCTCTCTCTGCTCGGACACGTGGCCGGAGATCCCTTAGGGTCTCGAGCTGTCGGAAACTCTCCTGTAGAAACGAAGGATCGGCCATAACACGTGCGCCACTGTTGCGTTAACGACGTATGTGTGTTTGTGTAACGTTGAAGTTCGCTCCGTAGCCTAACGAGCGTCGTTAACGAACGCAGCCTATAAAATTACTCTCGTTTCAACGGTATCGATATCACTCGAATCTTATCGAACATTCAATACTACGAGGAGCGCACAGAGGGGGAGGGGAGAACCGTGTAATTCATTACGTGCCGGTAAAAGTATCCGGCGATCGCGTGTCAGATTAGTCGTAACACGTTAAGTTCCTTCTGTTTGTAAAAAATTACAAGTATGCGGAGCGGTATTATGTTTGCGGGGTAATAAAAATTAAGCGTCGCCTTATATAACGTCGCGTGTTTTTTGTCAGTGGGTATTATTTCACGAGATCTGGTTTGTTGTGTAACGGTTTAAATGTTCGACGATGTGTTTTCAATATTGCATTTTTTTTCTTCGAATCTTTTGAGGTTACGTGCACCGAAAAAAGAGGTTCCTTAAGTGAGTGTGTTGTAACTTGCGGTACCACAGGGTGTATACTTTATAAAATTTGAAAATTCCAACATCTTTCCTCTTATTGAAATTTAATCTTACGAATTTTTAAGCGTACTCGATTAATTTGAGGTTAGGTAGAATGAAAAATGAAATTCCGCAGGTTATCAACATAAATGAGTGTGTTGCAACTTATGGTAGACACTGCAGGGTGTTACATTTATAAAATTTTCAAATTCCAACATCTTTTGTACCGATTCCAAAGCGTACTCGATAAATTTGAGGTTAGGTAGAATAGAAAATGAAATTCCGCAGGTTATCAACATAAATGAGTGTGTTGCAACTTATGGTAGACACTGCAGGGTGTTACATTTATAAAATTTTCAAATTCCAACATCTCTTTTCCTAAATTCAAAGCGTATTCGATAAATTTGAGGTTAGGTAGAATGAAAAATGAAATTCCGCGAATTATCAACATAAATGACTGTACTGCAACTTATGGTAGACACTGCACGGTGTTACATTAATAAAATTTTCAAATCCCACAATCTTCCTCGCGTATTACAGTTTAATCTTACTAATTCCAAAGCGTGCTCGATAAATTTCAAACCCGCCGTTTCCTCCTCGCCTCCAATTCGTCGTGACGAGGCAATCGTTAATAAAAATTAATGTACCAATGCTACCAGGACGCTTGACGAACTTTCAATTAGGATATTGAACTTTTTTTTCCTAAGCGTATCCGCCCGGTCGATCTCGAATGGCTGGCGCGATGCGTGAAATATTGCCAGGGGAGATCTCTCTGTTAGGTTCAATCAATAAAATCATGTGGATGCGGGGCTTGATTCCCTCGCGACCCTGTCTACCACGGGTTAGGTAGAGCATTTCGACGTTTCGTCGTCGACTTCGATTCGAGTGGAAACTTGCCCGCATCCTTACGAAATCGCCTGGCCCGCATTCGATCGTATGGAAAAATTACTATCGCGACCCCGTTAGAGAAATCATTCGCCGGGCCTGGTGTAAGAAACGCCGCGAAAGTATGTGCGTGCATACCTTATTTCACCGCATTTCCATATTTACAGGCGCGTTACAGGCGAGCGCCGGCACGAATCGTTTAATTAATTTACCGGGAACACGATAACACTCTGCATGAATTTTCTCGAGCCACGTAACGAAGGGCTCTCGTAATAAACCAGACCTTTGCACTCTAATTATTCAACCTCTTCAGGGACGATTTTTTTAAAGTTAGAAAAAATTATTATATTTTATTCAAAAAAAAAAAAATAACGAGATTGGGAGATTAGACAATGAAAAGGTATTCGCTACGAATCTCGTATTTTTTCTATCACGAATATTGGAATTTTGAAAAAAATTAAACGTGCCGATGAAGTTGATGTAAATTATTTCTTAATTATTCGAGATAAATTCTTCGAAGTTTGCTGAATGAAAGACACTTTTTCACATTCGTCCAATAATTGGAAAACGAAAGAAATCAGCTTGCTAATAACACTCGCACCGTAAGTTTCGCAATCGATACGCATTAACTTTCCCGCTTCTTCCAACTGTTCCTCCCACGGGCAAGAAGCATAATCGAATATTACGATTAGCCACGCTTCTTGCACGCGGAACGGCGCAAAACTCACGTCTCTCCCCATTAAACAAACACACAAGTTGCATAATCGAGCGACCAAAGGTCCATCATCGTCTGGACTGGACAGTTTGTATTTGGAACGCTTCACGATACGCGCGTTCTCTGCAATTACGATCCATCGATCGTCATCGGTGGATCGTGACGCGACAAATATCCGTGGTTGCGTAACGATCAGAGTGGACGCAACAAGAAAATCACGATACAGACACAGGGGGGGAGAGAGAGAGAGAGCTGTGTAGCAGCAGCAGGCCAGGTCGCGGCTGCTTATTACGGCGGAATGTAGAAAGGCGCCTCTCGCGGTGCATAATTGCCGGAGCGTGAAAGCAGATTAGCGAAAAACGTGACTAACCGCGTGCGCGGGCCTCGCCAACATCGAACAGCGAACGGTGTGCGGTCATTAATCGGCACGTATCGACGATTAACACGCTAAATCGTCAATTAACGCGACCCACAGTCGTATATACGCGACGATCCTCGACGAGCGTAGAAACGGTCACGGTATCGGCGTAAGAGGATTACACTTTCTAATCGGACTGAATGGTTCAAATGTGTGCATCTAAGTGTTTGTCTAGCGAGCTCTAATGGGTCTCGACTGGAAATGGATTTATGTAGGTTTATAGCGTCTAGCTTGAACCCTTTCGTTGCGGCAGACTTTAGCACGTAACGCGCGTGACAGACGATTCAATCGTGCCCGCAGAATCTTTCGTTTCGGCGTCTTAAATTCTTCGAAAATTTTAAACTGTCATTTCTAAATTTCCTTTATTACATTAACACGTTCGTCGCCCAGCGTGAATCGGTCGAGTTTCTCGGAGCGCAAGAACGTAAACAGAGCGATTAGCTGAAACTTGCGTTCTATGTTACCAGAAGGAGACAAATTCTTGAACGCCAGGAAGCGAGAAAAAATGTAAAAAAGACCAACATATTGTCCCAATTGTCCAAAATCACCACAAATGTGTTCCAACTGTTTTAACGAATACCATGCTACGTAGTATAATGTTATATTTTATTTGAAATATAAATTAATGTATAGTATAATAGTGTGTATATTTTTAATATTTTTATTTTGTATATTTTATATTTGCCGGTGCTTATTCCATTAAATTCTTGTGTTACAAATGGGACTTTTATAAATTACTTGTAAAATCCTATTTAACTTGACGAAGAATATGTATAATGTTGTATTTTATTTTAAATATAAATTAATGTATAGTATAATACAGTGCGTATATTTTTAATATTTTTATTTTGTATATTTTATATTTGCCGGTGCTTATTCCATTAAATTCTTGTGTTACAAATGGGACTTTTATAAATTACTTGTAAAATCCTATTTAACTTGACGAAGAATATGGGTGACGTGGCGACGAACGTGTTAAGGTGGAAGTGTGCAAAGGACAAAAATTAGGGATTAAATTAAGGCGAAAGTGTGCCAAAAGGCGCCAAAGGGACAGCTCCAGAAAATATTCAAAACGCCTATAGGCGCTAAGAGCGCAGCGCGAGAAAAAAGTTCAAAGCGTCTATAGATGCTAAAGGTACAGCGTGAGAAAATTTTCAGAGTCTACAGGACCCAAGGACACTGCGAGAAAATATCCAAAACACCTATAGGTCCCAAGGATACTGCGAGAAAATATTCAGGACGCCTATAGGACCAAAGACACAGCGAGAAAATATTCAAGATGCCTATAGGCGCCAAGGGCACAACGCAAAAAAATTTTCAAAGCACCTATGGGTCCCAAGGTGCGAGAAAATATTCACAACGCCTATAGAACCCAAAGACACTTCAAGAAAATATTCAAAACGCCTATATGCGCCAAGGACACTGCGAGAAAATTTCTTATAGCCGTCAAGGGCACTCTGCAAGCAAATTGTCAAAGAGCCTCCGTACGTCAAATGCAGTGAAAGGGTTAATACTTTGATGTCTGACGTTTTACATGGGAAGAATACATCTTTTGTTTTTGCATTTACGAGATCGCTATCTATGTAGGTTCTGTTATCTGGCGATCTGATATTCTTATGTAACTGTTAGCTGGCCTTTCGGAGATGGGTGTCGAGATACATTTGTGCTGTTTAAGTTTGTTCTTCAATTACCTTGTAGAATAAATGTTGCACATTCTTTTAAATGATTAGTGTCTCGGACGGGGAAACAGATAACCCGTCGTGTACTGTCGAATGATCTTTATCGTTAACGAAGTACGAAAGATTTATTCGAAATTCCTGAAACACAGCGGCGAGAATTTCCTCTAATGAATTATCGCTCGGCTGTTAAGCGAAATAACCGAGGCAACGTGTAACGGCTTCCGTAATTGTATAATCTTCGCGTCGATGCATATATTTATGAAAACAATAAGATTACGAAAAATCAGCGGTGTTCAGAAGCAGGTTATTCATGACTTTTGCATAACGCGCGGCGTATATGAAATTTAAGGCTTTCACGGCCCAGATTCCTAGAATTAAAACCACCTCAGCTATGCTAACCATATTCTAACCTATTTCGTCAGAAGTTACAGCTAGAGCTCAATTACAATACGACGTATGTACATCCTCATGAATATTTATACCCATCCTATACGTAAATAAAAAGAAAGAAATTTAATAGACTCAACTTTCTTCCAAATGAATTTTTATCCGAGAAAAAAAATTGTACAACAATCGTACAAATACGCTACAAACTTTCACAAGTATCCCAGATCTTTTTCACATTCTTTCAAAACCTAGGCCACTCAAAAAAGTTACACTTGAACTCAAACGACCCAGTTATTAATCCTCATTCGTCCCTCGTGTCAATTTCACGCACTTTTCCCGGTAAAAAGTTGTATTATTCGGATATTTGTTTCTTTTCTATATTTAATAAAACAATTTACAAAATGAATTATTTATCTTTTCATTCGATCGATTTTTTGCCACTGTGTCAAATTGACACCGAGGGACCTATTAAGATGCGACACTGAGGGACGGATGAGGGTTAACAGCCTCGAAATAATAAAGAAAAAAGGTAAAGTCCATCGAACCAGGTGCTCCATTAATCACAAACACAATCTCACACCGTTCTCTCCCATATAATAGATGCGACATTCTCCTCGAGACACCGCTAATTTCCCCCAACTTTCCATCGAGCGTTATCGAGCCCTCTTAATCGTCGCGTCCCTCGACACGGCTCGTTCATCATCCACGCGTGTCGACGCGCTTCCGCGTCTATCGACTTTCTTGCACGCGAGCGGACAAAGTCGTTCTACCGGTAGTCCCGTCGCTTTCCAGATTCCCGTGGACAGCAAACCGGACGCTGGA
>NW_017100212.1:1023255-1034302 GCF_001263275.1 Habropoda laboriosa | reverse complement strand
CCCGTTCGATCACGAAAAACGAGCCTCCCTTCCCGATTCCACCACGGCGACGACGACGCCAAAGGCGCCGCGGCGACCGAGGTTGTTGACCATCGTGGAATTTCATGCAAGAAAGTGCCACTTACCGGTCCCGCGAAAGCCGCCTGCGATCGGAATTTCGAGTCGACAATGCAACCGGCTGCTGCTTGGTTCGTTGACACCTCTCTCAGGTGTGTACATACGCGTGCAGGCGTGTTTCAACGATTCGAGAGGGTGATGGTGTCTTTGTTGAGATGTCACTGTTACTCTTTTTTCCTTTTTTCTTTCGACGTGGACGACAGACGAATTTCTTATTTCAGTTTTTGCGAGTGTACGTTTTCAGAGTGTTTGTTGGATTTGTAAGAAATGCGAGATTTCGGCGGCGAAGTGGCGGTCTGGACTTTGTCACCCAGGAAGAGAAAGCGCGCGGGTACCTGAGGGTGCCATAAACTAAGCCCTTTCCCCGGAAAGTCGAACGAGGGGGCTCCTACGGTTTCGCAGGATAGGACGCGGAGAGGACACTGTGGAAATAGCCGTCGAGCGGGACGGACACCCGAGTACCTTAGCAGCCGCTTACATTTATAAAATAATACGTTTCGGTTAATAGCCTATCGCGTGTTACGTTTACTTAAGTTGTGCTAACAGATTATTTCTAAGAACACCCTGTAGAAATAATCGAGTAAGGACGAAAATGTCTGGGTGTTCTGTTAGGCAAAGACACTAAGACTTCCACCAGATGTGTCTGGTGTTCGTATTCGAGTTAAGCACTGCACACTGCGATACAATAGGACAAACACTTCGTAGGTATAGTTGGGACCACGACATAGCGAGGTCGTAAATTAAACTCTCAAGAATCGGCACCGATTGATGTTGCGGCACTCAAGGCCGTGTGTTGCAGTCTGTTTGAGGGTTCCAACAATAAACGAATGGTAGCATATGATTTGGTACTTCAAGTAGAAAATGGTATTTCATTTACAAATGGAAAATATGTTAATATTAAGCTACACAATCTTTTTGCACTTTCTATCTGTATATAACACGAGTAGATAAACTAAGATGCTAAAGACATCAATAAGACCTTTACCTGTAACCGTACTTCCAAAAGCGGCTTCCCCCAGAGGGAGAAACCCTAATTTGTCCTAGCTGCATGCAGTTTTCAGTAAATATATTAGAATCTGTTGACTTTCGCTGGATACAAGAATTCTTTGTACGGTCCTGACCATGGTTTCAAGTACTTATCTGCTCGTATCTCTGTCAATTTTCGGGTCCCGGCAGCTAAAACATGTTTACTTTGACGTCTGACCGATTTTACGACCTCGCTATATCGTGGCCCCGACTATACAAGTGGACACCAGTTTTAGCTTTTTGGGTGTCCAGAGACAGTTCCATAACGCTTCTTCAGAGTCGTCCATTTCCAATAGTGTTTTTCGGTGTGTTTAACAGGTGATTCTACAGGTAACGGTAGGAAGGATTGCTGAACATCGTAGAATCGTGAAATGAGCAATTATTCAAGAGTCTTAGACGTTTACCCTTTCTTTTTACGAGCTATCCGCGGTGAATGTTTACGAGTGCGAACAAGCGTGAAAGCGAACATTGCCGGTCAAGGTATCGGCTGTGAGCCTGCTCTTTGCACCTGCAGCGAGAAAGTACAAACGGAATTTTCTTTAGAAGTTGCTCGATTACGTTCAATGGGAAGTGAAACGTTCACCGAGACTAAAACGATTTACGCGGAGTACGGTGGTTTCCTTCTGGCATTGAAACGATCCTTTGACACTGATGATTGAACGGACTTCGCGATTCCTTGAGTTGGCTTGGCAAGATTCTGTACTTTCGTTTTTATTCAGCGTGAGAAGGTAGAGGCAGAGTTAGGGTTTTAGTATTTCCCAAAATTCGAATGGTAATAATTTATGATTAATTTGGAATTTATCGAAGGTACAAATCGTGAATTGAGGATCAACGGAGTTATCAAATGCTTCATTCATCCTGTGTCACCTACATCTTCTTCGAGGTACTAATAGACCAACCACGAACAGATAAGATCAGTGTCACGAAAGCTGTACAATATGTATAGTCGGTGGAAGAAATGCAGCGAGGTCGTGAAAGAAATATGAGAAGATAAGGATTCTTATCCTCAGTCAGAACTGTATAAAATTCTAATTAGCATTTTTTATTTTTTTCGTAGTACATGAAATACTGTTAAACCTTTGAGTTAGGATAACATATTATACTTAATATAACGAAAAAGTACATCAAAAGTCTGAAAATTAATGCATTCTCACATTAACGTTCGAAGGGTTAATTATCAGTTGACCCCAAAACAGCCCTTCAATTTGGGACCTCGCAATATTTCCTCCACCGACTATACCTCGACGAGGAAACGCAGCGATCGCAGAAACGACAAAAGTTCAGCTTGAATTCACCTCGAAACCGACGTCACACAATTTCCGAGATTGCAAACGAAATTCGTGGGCCGTCTCCTACACAACCTCTTCGCCAATGGCAAAACGAAAGCGATCGTGACACCGTATTGTCTGAAGGAACAGCTTAGAAGTTCCCCGGCTCGTGGCAGACGGAGCTCAACAACTCAGCCTTCCCGGTAACAAATCACCTGCCGCGATAACTTTCTCCTATCGCGATTCTGTTGCACGTTCCCGAAACGTAGAGCTGCAAAATTCCACGTGACGCTGCTGTGCACGCGAAACGCCGACACTAGTACAAGATTTACGAACGTGTCTAATGCCTCACGTTCCGCACTAACGTTTCTGCCGGTCTATTGTTCCGCGAAGATTGCCTCCTCGAGAAGTCGATTTTGGGGACAGTAGAATTTAGGTTAGACAGTTCGACGACGTTTGGTTTCGTTTAGAATTCAGACAGCCAAGTGTACGGGCTCAGGAAAAATTCAAATTCGCGACCTCTGAATTCTAGATAAGGTGTCTTCTTTATTTTTTCGCTGTTATTGCTCCTTTTGATGGATACGAAGGCTTGAATTCCACGTTAATGTAGAAATCTCAAGTTTTCCTCGTTTGAAACTTATCCTCGGGAAGATTCCTCTGGGTCAAAGGTGAAAGAAATGTCCGTCGAACGTGAAAATCATTACAGAAGTTGTCGCGTTCGAGAGAGGACTGTGATGGACGTGGTTGAAAGTCGTTCCACCAGTCGTTAGATAGAAGGAAGGGTATCCGCGAAATCACGCACGACGTTCTTGTAACTCACTGGGAATACGCGTGGAAAATTGCCACGTTATTTGCCGACTGAATTAGGTTCACCGCGGATGGAAATCGTTGAAAGTGAGAGTATTCCGTGTTTGCAGAGGATCGTTGCCGATCGTTGCCGATCGTTTCTTTGCCCTTGGGACATGCTGGTCCGTAGAAAGAGAGAAAAGAATCTCTCCGGAGGCTAACTAAAGCGGCTTCATTAAGATCCTCACAGGACATAAATTTCCGCGTCGAGCTCGTGAAAGTGACGTGAAATTTCTGCTGCTCGGGGTCAATGATGCCTCTATCCCTGAGTTATGGCTTTTCTAACATGATTACTAAGCGTAAGGTGCTCGTTAGCTGTCTCTTGAAACAAGAGGTTTTCAGTTCTTATTATCTCGTTGCTTTCTACCCTAATTTCAGGAAAAGCGGGCGAATTTTTCCTTTCTTTAACCCTTTCGCTGCTGCAGATCACAGGCGAAATCTATCGTTTTGGCGTTTTTAAGAAATTGAAATGTTAAAATTAAAAAATTTATCGTTTTCAAATTTGTTTCGTTAAATTAAGATGGAAACGCACAAAGGGCAAAAATGAAGGATTAAATTAAGGTGTGAGTGTGCCAAAACTCACCAACAGCACAGTGCGAGAGAATTTTCAATACCTTAATGATTCAAGCCTCCAAGCTCATTCGTTACTTTAGAAATATTTCATTACTTTAAAATCGAAACTTTTTCTTCCTACCGAAGATAGGCTGGGACGTGCATAATTTGCATGACAAATCTGTTCCCGGAAAATGTGTCAAGGACCAGTACGCATGAAGAGATCAAGGCAATTAGAAACGATGGAACGATTGATCGCGCACCAATAATTCGTTTCATCGAGCGATTTATTAGAATACAGGCGCGGCATAGTTGCGCGAGCGCACAGCCGATCGTTAAGAGGATTCTACGAGATCTGGATCACACTCATCCACTTTGCTACTAGCCAGATATATCCTGATCGAGAGAACGTTGCGGTTTAAGTTGCTCGATATACCCCGCGATATCTTGTAACTGGTCAATTTGTCGATAATTTAACTGGCTTACGAGTGTAATACGAGCGATTCTCGTTCGAGAATAGTGTCTAATATTACTTTCGCGATACTTATCGCGGAAATACCAATGATTTACTACTTAATTTAACCTATGCATTTCTTCTTCCTCTTTTCTTCTCTTTTTTCTTTTCAAGTAAAACTAAGCGAGTTAAAGCACGCGGGTTGAACACGTTTCCTTAGATCTTTAACAGTTCGGAGTACGTTGCCAAGAAACGTACGGAGGATTTACGACAGTTTCATGCGAGAAACGCAAGAAGAAAACCTGCACACACCCTCGCGGTTACGCATTCGACTCTCGACTATTTCCCCACGCACCCAGCTTGCCCTTGCACCTTTATTCCTCTTGCGTGCCGTGTCTTCGCCCCAGAGGGAACGTGGAAAAACCGCAGCCAGGCATTCTGCGCGCTGTGGTTCTGCGGTTCTTCGCCGAGATGGACAAAGGGACGCGAAGAAAGATCGAGAACGATTAAAATTGATCGATAAATTTGTCACAGATCTACCTGGACGTTTGAACGAATTCCGATAGCTGTGTTCAATTTTGAAAACGAAGATATCGAAGAAGGACTAACAAAATTGCGATTCGGAGCAATAACTATTCCTAGAGAGTCGCGAAACGATTTCTGTAACGGATCCAGACCGCGTTTGTGAAACTCGCGTGAGTTTCGTAAGTCACGACACGTCGATCTGCAGCGGCGTGCTCCGGAAAAAGCGAGAACGCTTTCGATCCAAAGATTTTCGATCCACGTTAAACCAGTATACACCGTTCGATCGATGAATTCACGTTTACGACTTTCTATCTCCTCGATCGAACCTAATCGTTCACTGGCTAGGTAAACACAAAGCAACAAGCAGGTATTCCTTTTTTTCCTCTCGGCAAAAGTGTAGTACTCGAGCAAGATCGTTAACAATTTACACGCGTGCAGAACAGAACGCAACGGCGAGAGAGCAACCGCGTGATTTAACGATCCCGTGAAATGTTTGTCATTCACGACAGGGGCAACGTGACCACAAAGCAGCCATAGGCCGTCGCGCATAAAGGAGCCCCGCATCTGTCGTTCCCACTGTCTGCAGTCGCTGCTCTCGGCTATCGAACAGTCCGGAAAATCTGCTCTTTCTTCGGTGTGAAAGTCTGCAGCTGCTTAGTTAATCCTGCACGCTTCGCGCGAGAACGATCGCGATCCACCGACCAGCCGTAGCCGGCAATGCTGCTCCATGTCGATGTACAAACTTCTTTCTAATTGCGCGGATTTGCTCTGCTCCGGGAACTTGCACCTTTTACGGGCATTGTTCGCGGTTTCGTTTTGGCACTACGGCGTATCTTTCAACGGTAACGCTTACAAGGAGGTGACAGGAACCTCGAAATCTAGATCAAGCGTTCGATCACTTAGGGTGATGATGAAAGAAGGCTAGAAGGTTTGGGGAAAATTTGAGGGAATTTTTCATACTATGCCTTCCTTTTGAGTATCTTTTTTTATAATTAATTTCCATGAACTACTTTCTTTAAGGTTGATGATAAGAACACTGGAACGGTTTGGGTAAAATTTCGAGGGCTGAGGGAACTTTTCATACTACGCCGTCCTTTTGTGTATCTTTTCTTTATTTCTGAGATATATTTCTTTACAATTAATTTCCTTTTTTAACCGTTTTATTTTTAAAGTATTTGAGGGCAATACGAAATATGTATTCGTACTTTGCGCAATAAGCAATTTGTAAAAATATTTTGACATTTTGAAACGTTTAACGACTGTTTTTATTGGTGTCCATTTGGCAACATTTGGTAATAATGACAAAATAATGTAACTACATCAGGCTTTATATGTGTGCAACTGAACTTTGGCTCTAAACTCTTCCAAATAAAATACATTTAGTTACTCTTCTTTTTCGTTATTAAGAGAAAAATTGCGATTTGCTGAAAAGCAAGAATTCCAAGAAACTTCCAAATCACCTGGCGATATAGATTAACATTTATTCAACAAATTTGACAAAAACTGAAAATCTAGTCACATAGATACACCGAGAATGTTTATTACACACTCAAACCAACTCGATCGAGATTTCAAAGACACACAATGGAACCTTCAACTAATAACTATAACTAAACCAAATTTCTTTAGAACAACAAACGCACCGCCCTAATCTTGGACGCAAATTATGCTCACGAGAGAGTTGCCTTTCAAGCACCCTGCTCGCGTATCCGAACATATGGCCGAATTAAAGCCTTTTGTCGCCTTAATCGACCTTCTCCCCTTCCGTTTAATTTCCACGGACCGCGTTGCAAGCCATAGTCGCATCAAAGCCGCTCCACCGGTACCCTCATGAGAGCCACGGTCCACGGAAATCAGATTCGAGTGTGTCGCCACTCGGGTTTCATTGACGTTAATGGCCGGTCAATTGTCGACGCACCTGGGCCCATCGTGCCCGATTAGATCTCGAACGTGGCACGTTTCGACGGAATCCCTCGAAATTCAACGTACCTTCCAGTTGCCAGGTAAGTATAAAGGGTAGCCTGGCGCTAATTAGCAGGAACAATCGGTTCTACGATGGAGAAACTTGCAATTGTTTCGTAAGTTCTGAAGCTATTAAGAAGCTGGTTCGGAGTTAGCTACTTTAGACACGAGTAGCATCTCTCGAAAGAAATTCAGCTCCTTTTGATTCGTACGGAGTAGAAAGGAAGCCGAAAGGACTCTAGGTTACGCTCAGAATTTTCAGATTGTTCAACAGATTGGTTCCCTAGCCACTTCTGCACGTGTTTAGTATATAAAGCTAGTTTATTAAGACTTACAATTATAATGAGTTTCTACGGAGAAATTTCTCATTAATCGATACTATTGTATTCAGTTTCAACTTTCTTGTAGAAGAATATGCCTCTGGAAAAATGTAATATCTTCTGCTCGGTTGGTAATTTCAATAGTTTGATCAATGGTTGGTGTATTCTGTTCGTTCCTTTTAAATGCCAAATAAGCTAAGAAAAGTTTCCTTTCGACTACCGAAGAAACTTCTCAGTAGTAGAGGGATACTCCACGAAATTCTGTCGTCACTCGTTCGAACACAAGCGATCAGTCAATAGAAGAACAATTAGCTCTACGTGTTGCTAAGGTTCCAACGTCGTCTCGGCGTAATTTCTCAATCCTCGACGCAATCGCAATTCTGAAATTACCGGTGACAAGAATTCCACGTTTCCCTCTGGAAAAGGCGCGGGGACACGCTGCCTGGCTCTACGTTGCGCAAGTTGAAAGGAACGCGAACCAGTGCCGCTAATGTCCGCGCTTCGAGACCTGGTAATTCGCAGTCTCGACTCGTTCCCGCATAAATAAATCATACCGTGGCCGGAACGATCTTTTCCACCACGCTCTCCGTCGTCGTATTAATTGTACCGCTTGTGTAAATAGAATCTTGTCACTTTTCCCCACTTATTGCACGGGTTCATTCACTTCGAGCACGAGCATCCACTGATTGGCCGAGGTGCGCCATGCAGAGCGGACATTTTACTGCTCCAGTTTCGATCGAGAGTCACTTCGACAGCCGTTCTCCCTTAACAACTTTCAAGGAGTAAATGACACAAGGTGGACCAGAAGGAACTGCATTTTTGGAAAAATTGTAACGAAAATCTGTTCGGAGCAAATTTTTTGTGAATTAACGGGAAAAGTAGCTTTCAATCCTTAATCTTTGAACTGGGGAGCTAACTTGCCACACGTCTCTATTTCTCGATACCTTAAAAAAATAAATTATGTATCAGGTTTAAATTTGCGTGACATTTCCGAAGTTCCATGACGAGTTAACTCGTCATTTCCAGTTAAAGGGTTAAAGAACACTTGCTAAAAAGCTCAGTGTTTGTGGACGGCCCTGTGGTCGTTCATTCAACGTCGAACCGGTTCGTTAGAATCTTTGAATCCATTTTTTAAATACCGATCTACGTCGTGTAAATTATATTAAACGTGAAATAATCGCCACAGTAATAGATAAATGATTCTTTTCGTAAAATGTGTGCACACATAACGCACCCTATTGCGTCGTGAAATAATTCATGATAACTAAATTTC
The DNA here is from genome assembly GCF_001263275.1 of Habropoda laboriosa. NCBI lineage: Eukaryota > Metazoa > Arthropoda > Insecta > Hymenoptera > Apidae > Habropoda > Habropoda laboriosa. The sequence goes on along the minus strand of NW_017100212.1, from coordinate 1,025,959 downwards.
TGATAAACGGTTTAACGAAAGACACTATCCACGTGCTTCTCTCCCGACTCATTTTCAATTTCCAAAAAAAAAATAAACCAATCGTTAAACGTAGATTAAGGGAAAATACACTCTCCACACCTTTTCAATTAAAAAATAAAAATAGAAATACAGTTAAAAGGTTAGCAATCGTTGAACGTAGACTAATACAATTATGACAAAATTTTAATTTGTTATGAATTTGAAACACGTCGCTTATTTAACCATTCGGAACACACCTGAACCCAAGCTTCAGTCTCCGGTGATTCTACTTGTTTACCAAGCAGTCACACCCTCCTCCGCTCGATAATTCGTACGTTTCAAACATCGTTTCTCGAATGTCAGGGATTACGACCCGTGGAAAGTCCAACGACGCAGAGAATGGATCAGTACTACAATGCAATTAAACGTTGCACGGTTTACGTAATTCCGTGAAGAAAGCAGCTTGGCTTCGGACGTTGAGTAACGACTAGCCGTGAGAAAAATCGCGGATCGATCTCTCGGAGCGGGTGAACTTCACCGTGGAAACGATTCCGTACGTACGTATTTACGTTTCGAACAAACCAACGAGAATTCGAATCGGCCGGGGATGACCTGTTGTTTATATTCCGGTCACGTTATTTCCATTCGCGTGTATTACGGCGTAACTGTAAAACCGTACAGTCCGCCACGGCTGCCACTGCGGTACCGCGCGAATAATCACTCAGCGTGCTGCACTAATTACCATTAATTACCGCATCGAACGTTCATTAAAACCGCTCCACGGGCTATACGAGCCGCGCAGTTCGCTCGAGTTTCATCAACTTTGTTGCGCATTTCGGCAAAACGTGGCGTAAAAACACTTTCGACACCGTTAACAATTATTTCTGCAGGCAATCAACCTCGAATAGTAATTCGAGTAATTCAAGACGATGGTAATTGTCGTCCAGGTTGGAGGAACCTTTGTTATGAATTTTTATTCAGATCAATATGGACCGTTGTGAAAACTTCAGAATTGAGTAGGTAATTTAAAAAACAACCCTCTATAACGCCATGTGACTTGAAATTGAGTGACTGTTCCAAGATTAGGGCAGCAAATTTATCATTCTGAAGAAATTATTTTTAGTTATAGTTATTAATTAAAATTTCAATTGTGAGAGACAAAGAGATTGCAGAAACTTCGAAATCTCGACGAAGTTGCTTTTTTTAAATTAGCTAGAAAGTTTGATCAATTAACCCTTTCGTTTCCACGTGTTCATTTTTCATAAAATGCAAGTCTGGAGAGTATGGAAAAGAATTTTTGAAAATTTCAGGCAAAGAGTATTTCAATCAGCCTCTGCATATTACAAGAAGCGCAATTTATGAAGCAGATTAAAAATGCAATGGAAATCAGATTGAACGCGATTAGCCTGGTGTAGTAACGATTACCGCAACGAGCTACGTGAAAAGTGAAACTACACCGAAATAATTGAACGCATGGGTTAAACGGGGTAATGCACATGCGGGGAAAAGTATACACAAGTGTATCCGGCTTGTTTCAACCGAACAGAAAAATAATAGGTTGGCGCAGCCGGCATATTACGAACCGCCTCCGTACGCTTCGATAACACCACGTTTAAATTACATTTCACGCTATGTCGTTCTGTTATTTATTTGCCGCGTCTACCCGTGCCACAGTTCTCACCGAAAAATCATGTCATCGTTGTTCAACGAAAGCTGCCGATTATCACGGTCGATAGACCATGTCATTCTACATTTATTTTTATTTCTTCTTTCTCTTCCTTATCATTTTCTACATTTCTTTCTTGCCACGTTCGAACTATCATTATCGTTCCGATAAAATTTTCAACAGAAATACACGTGACAAGGTTCAGTCGATAACAGATCGAACTCGGTGATGATAATTCGACGTGGAAACACGATTTACGCGTAGATAAAAGCGTATCGATGTTCCTCGTCATGGTTCGATTATTTCTAGATAATTCGACTGAATCAGCGGACACGAAATACTCGAATTAGAGATCGTTGTGTATTCACACCGAATCGTATAGTCGGTGGAAGCGATAGGGCGAAAGTACGCGTAATTTGAGCGCCAAAACGGTAATTCGAGGGAGATGAGGAGCTCGAGCATCGCACAGGGACGTTTGATGTTAACTTGGGACTTTTTCGTACGTTGCAGTGTATTTGAAAAATTAAAATAGACAGCTGCAAGTTAATTTTGATCAATATGGAAATTACTATTGAACAGAAGGCAAAGAAAGCTTAATACCGCATATATCTTATATGAAAGATTGTAAGCAGAAATCGTAGGCAGTAAGCAGATATCGCTTCCGCAAACTATACAGAAGAGGCAAAGTTCAAAGGATCATTGCAAATAAAATTCTTCAAAAGTTAACTAAAACCCGCACATGAAATTTCATTCAAATGCTCTCATTCCCAAGCAGAACTTTCAGACCTCTCTATATCTCTTCCACAAACTATACCAAAGAGACTAAGTTCAAGAAATCATTCCAAACGAAATTCTTCAAAAATTGACTAAAAATCGCGTATGAAATTCTATCCAAACGCTTTCATTCCCAAGCAGAAATTTCAGATATCAAATCACTAATGACCAATCAGTGCCGCCGCTTAATACAGTAAATTCTCAACAAGAGTCAGTAAGTTTGGATTCTACAAGTGACAGTATAGATGGTCCTACGCCTAGGTC
>NW_017100212.1:990454-1016048 GCF_001263275.1 Habropoda laboriosa | reverse complement strand
CTTTCTGAATAAAACTGAAATAAATCGAGCTGTTACTACATTTTACTGACACTTGTCGAATCGACCCTACCTTTTTTTTTTTTTACGTGGAGGTAGGCCGACTCTATGTGATAAACAATTGGCAACCAAGCGGTGGCTCGCTAAAGCGATATATTATGAAATTAAATTAATCACTCAATAAGTTTTAACGTTAGATTGTTTCCTCGATATGGTCATGGTGGTCATCAGTGACTGGAGTGCCTCAAATGTTTAGAATAATTAAAATAAAATAAATGTTGTCAACTAAAAATTTTGAACGTCATAGCTAGCTAGACATTATTTTCAATTGAAAAAAAAAAAATTATAAAGCATAATACTATAATCCAATACTTAAAATGTATTTTCTTGTGGCCGTCTGACAGCAGCCTGTAAATCTGGCGTGACAGCGAACGTGTTAATAAGTAAATGTTTTATGTCATTTTCATCAGAAAAATCTCATCAATATGTTAAGAAAAATTTCGGGATAAAAAAACGTAAAATTAAATAAGTTGATATTTAAATCGCTTGGCTGCTTCGACTCACGTTTCATGCTTATCTTTTATTCGCTGTCCTTGCCTACGTTCGGCAAACTACAATGGCGGGCGCGAGGCTCGAAAAAGGAGTCCCTGACTCTACGAGTGTCAGGTTTAGCTTCCTTGCGGTCTGACACTTGTGGAGAATATACTGTACCTTAATTTACAACCTCCCTACATCGCTTCCAGCAACTATACCATTCGTACTTCTCGCCATTTGCCTGTTTGTATGATATTCGTTACATGGTCGCGCCTGAACCGTCGTATAACCCATGACGCAAGGATTAACGTTGTTTTCGCATGTGCGAATCCGTGGTATTTATTAGACCCGCGGTAGTTTCCTTTTGCCCGGTGTTCGAAGTTGCGTAGGAGAGTTTACGCGTGTGTTTATCCCAACGGTAATTGGCAAAAGATAAAATGAGGAACGTGACGAGTAGGTCTAAAGAGAAGGAACTTAACGGATGCGTGTAGCCGATGTTTAAGGTTTATTTCGAGATTTACGACAAAGTCAAGCAAATATAGGGGTTAACCGTTGCCATCAAAGCGTCTCTATGTAACTGATTATCATCTATCACGGCTACTTCGCGTACAAGTACAACGCTTTTGCTCCAATTTCAAGCCCGAGGCATTGACATGCGATTCCTGAATTACCCGACGTTAAACCACGAAGAATCATTACCAAATGCATTAGCATCCAATCCAGGATTCTCGGGCAGCCAACAGAGAATCACGATTCCTATCTCTTGGAATAAGCATCCAGTGATAAATTAACCCTGTGCTCGGCGAGTTCATGCCGGAGGCAATATAAATGCATATAATTTCATCGGGTACGTTCACCTCTCCTATAAAAACCATATATTCCAATAAACTCTCTTTCTCCCTCTCCTCTGTGTATATCTCTTTAAAACATCAAACGACTTTATACGACTGTATTCAGAATACACCCTGCGGACACCGCAACCTCGTAAATAGCTCGTGAGGAACGTCACGAAATTGTTCCTAATACCAACCGTCGACACCGATGGTCTAAAAATTTATTTACAAGAGCGTGTCGCGAGCAAGAGGAGCGTCGTTAGACTGCTAATCTTGACCCAGCCCTCCGGTAGGCTGAGCCCTCCTTTCCCTCCGCGCCAGTCTTTAACGGTATTCAAAAGCGAGTCACGTGGCCTCCAGAAGGCCTTCGAGCTCCTCCTCGGCATACCGATCGCCGCGGCACCGGAGGAGCGTTTACCCTGAAGACCGTCTCTCCTTCTGACTTGCCCTATCTAAAAATAATGGCGTACGAAGTCGGTGAGAAAGCTCGGGATGGAAACACGTTGGGCTCTTTGTCATGTGAACACGCGTTCGTTCGCGTTTCGCGAGATTTCCTTAGCCTACGTGGGGGCTGTCCGTGAAATTAATCACCGACAGGGATTACACACGAATACCGTGTTCGAGAAAATACAGTTCTCCGTTCGTTCCCTGGGAAATGACCGGAGATCCGAGGGGATTATGCGGGACGATGTTTATCTCGCAGTGTTTGATTGAAAAATGTGCTCGGTAAGTTTGGGATTCTGCCGGTGTGTATACGTGAATGAAATGAAATTTCGTGTGATTTTTTTGAAGAGGTAATATCGTGAGATATACAGAGAGAGGGAGAGAAGGAAGTTAAGGGGGGAATTGGAATTCAGTAGCCAGCGTTTTGATAAAGTGGGTATGAAGTGGCTTGTCCGTGGAACGTGGAATACGGGATTCTCGAGTGCACGCCGGGGCATAAAAATGTTCGGGTATTCTAGGGATCCTTTTTTATTCCGTCCACCGTGTGGAGGCAGAGAGAGACGGAGAAATGGTGGGAAATGTCAGCTATTGAATTTCAATTTCTAACAAACTCCTCCGCACTTTTACGACACGACCAACGCCACGTACAATCGTGTTTTCCTTCGCTAAGAAGTTGTACGACTTTCTTCGAGAGCCCTATCACTTGTGCGACAAAGAGGTATACGAAACTCGACCTTAGAATTTAAACGTAGAACCCTAGTATAAGAGAGAGAGAGGGAGAGATCACCGGTTGCAATAACGAACGTCACTGAAATGGTAAAACCAGCAGAGAACATTCTCCAGGAGAGTAGGAGTCAATTTAAGAGCGGCAAGTAGGCGGAATAATAGCTGGAACCGTAGGTGATTGAATTCCAACACGCCATAAAATCCTTCGCCCTTCACCGTAAAACAACTGTCTCTCTGATAACCTTCCGCCAGAAATTCTCTCCCCTCCGAGTCTCTTGTATTGCAAATGGAACGAAGATATACCGAATACCAGAGTCCATTGATGTGCCGTTTAAACCAATATTTCAAACGTACCTTTAAACACTATGGAAAAATATAGTCACCCTATCATTCGACAACTTCTTCCTATCTTTCTAGCGAAGACATTACACCTTCACTGTAAAATTTCTTCGTTTCTTCATTAAAATATTCTTATAGAATCGATACTGTCAAATTTGTTGACTACTAAGGTATGTTGTAATGCACGAAACAGATGGTAATCTGACGGTGTAATATGCGGACAATATTGTGGGTATGAATTCGAGTAATTTGTCTTGCACGTTTTGTGCCGCATTGTCGTGGTGAGAAACCACTTTGTTCCAATCTAAGGATCCTGAACGTGTCACTGCTATTGCTTCTCGTAACTGCTCCAGCTGACCACAGTGTGCACGTCTGAATTGATCATTTCTCAAAAGTAACTCGAAAAATTAAGCGTAAACTCAAAAGTAAAGGGAAAAATATTTGAATGAAAATCCAAGGAGTTACTGTAGCGACGACATTACGATCTTACCAAAAAATCTTACCTAAATTATAAAATTCGACACGAACTTGTAAGATGACACTACCCTCAGCGAGAAATCTCTTTCGTTCCCCTGTTCGACTCTCACTTTCTACCCCCGAAACAAACACACCCGAAAAGTTCCCTCCCCAACCGGAAACACCAAGCTTCAATTCCCGAGAAACTCCACTTGACAAGATCTCCATCCCGCGCAAACCTTACGATCCGAAACACAGAAGAGAGAGCTTGCGGTTCCCGAGTTCACGCCTCTCGCGCGAACACACGCGATACGATCGCCTGACCGCTGTCCCACATATCAAAAGCCCGTCGTCGGAGATCCTGGTCGACGTGGCTGAACGACGCGCGATCGTGGGTCGATCGACCGCGTGCATTTGCTATCGCGACCGCCGCGATAATCGCCAGATAACAGGATCGCCCACGTGTCGCGTCCGCAGGAATGTCGCGCGCCTCGATTTCTTCCGAGTTACCGGACGATCGCCTCGATCGTTTCTTCTCGTCCCCCGTCGATGATCTAACGCTCTCTCGTTCCTTATGAGGGGGATTCGACAAGCCGGACACGCCTACAGGGGAGCAAACGCGTGACATCAGCAGCTTCTCCGAGTGGACCACTGCCAAAAGGAAGGAATTTTTTCTCTCTCTCTCTGTGTATATCTCCTCTTTCTTCGAGAGACACGCGAAGAAGTGTAGCTCGCGTTTCTTTTGTACTTCCACTCTGGCCCGTGCGTCTACATAGGTGATTCACGCTGGCAGAATTTGGCTGCAGCCCACTGGGGCGAACCGTCTACTAGCTGTTTCACGAGCAAGAGCAAGGAACTGGGGAGTCTAATAAAGTTCGCTGACTCGTCCGCGATTGTTTCTTTGCCTGGGGGGGACGTGTATTCCTCAAGTAGCTTCGCTCTTCTAGATTTGATGTTTCACGGATCCTTCATTCATGTAAGACTGATTGTTCTGGTGTAATTAAATGTGGTTGCGATTCTTGTAGGTTGAGATTGGGTAGTCAAGTGCTTCATAGGTGAATAGAAATGAAGTTGTAGGAGATGAGAATGTGTTTGTTTGATTCGAGGTTGATATATAGCGAGTCAGGAATTTGTGTGAATTGTTGGTTCACCATGAAGAAGGAACAATTACTTCCCGTCAACCTTCAACGGCTGCAATACCCCGGACACAGGAATTCCAGCGAAATCACGCGCGTTCCACCACCGTCACCGCTAAAAATACATCGAATTAAAGAGAATTCGTCGCGGTGGTACGCCACCGAGAGGCGGCAGGACTGAAAGTCGCTCGTGTCCTGCCCATCTGCGAACAATTACGACTGTCGTACGGGAACGTGTTCCATTTAACGCGCCGAGTTGAGGGATGTTTCGGTGGGCGCCGATATTAATCGGTCGCGTATCGATTCCTGAACGATTCCTTTACTTCTCCAAGGACTATTAACGTCAGAATAATTTTCAAAATGACACTTTCGGTGGAATAATCTTCTTTCCACTATCTTTTAATATTTTTCCTACAATAAATATTGGAATTTTCATACGTGTCTCTGAGGAGGGAAATTTTCTTAACTATTTTTTTCATTCACTTTCCGTACAGAATTTTAAGACGAATTTTAAGAGTTACCACATGACAGTATTTTTATTTTTTTTTTTTTCACTATATTTTCATATGTATCAGTGTGCCTGCAGAGGTCAATATTTCTTAACTTATTTTTTCATTCACTTTTGGTACAGAATTTTAAGTGTTACCAAATAACAGTATTTTAATTTTTTTCGCTATATTTCGACATTTTTTCTATCACAAATATTGGAATTTTCATATATGTCAGTGTCCTTAAAGAGGGAAATTTTTTAAAGTTATTTTGTCGTTCACTTTTGGTACAGAATTTCTGATACGAATTTCGGCCTGCAAGAGGCGCCTCGAAATCACGAAGCTCGTATTAGCGTCATGTTCGAAACAGGTAGAAATATTTCCAGAGTTTCCCTGTACAGGAAAGATTGTAATTCCGACGATACGCGACCTTTACTACTCTTGAATTCACCCATCAGCATATTCCACTTATTAAGAAACATCCTCCGCTGAATGCACAGTACACCATTTGTATTCCTAAAATGTCAATGGCTCCGCTGCATAGAAAACGTGGTTCTCATTTGATTACCTAAGCCAAGCTGCACAGGCCTCGCCTAAAAATTCCAAATATTCTCCACCGTGCTATTTCAAAAGCCCATAAATCCTCACGAAATGCTAACTACAGTCACCACAGCAATCTCTAATAAAAAAGAGAAAAAAGAAAGAAACCCAACTCAACCACCTAATAAAATCTAAAAAAACCATCTAGAAAGAAAAAGAATCACCACTTTCAAATACCTTAAAATTCATCGTGGGGAGGAGAAAAAAAAAAATTCGAGATAAAAGGTGAATTGAAGTATTCAGCTAGATAAAAAGCTTGGCTCGATTGAAAGCGAAAGGCCAGCCAACTCCGAGCAAGGAGATCGCGCGGAAGGATAATCGTGGACCCTTGCTCGGATACTTGCACGACAGCCTATTGCGCAATCCTACGAACCCGGCAAATTGAACATGAATTTTAATAAGCCGCGGCTCGCACTTGTTTTCCACGTCGGTTGTCCGCGAGCAGTTATCCGCGGGCTCGTTAGACAACGCCTAATGATTACGAGTGCGTTCGAGTCGATGCTAACGAGGTTGCAAATGAAATCGACGCGGCTCTCGCGGTCACCTCCTTTGACGCGACTTCAATCCTTTCCCTCTCTCCCTCTCTTACTGTGAATTTTTTAAAATTGTCACCGTCTTTCTTCCTCTCTCCCTCTCTCACGACGAATTTTGAAAAATTATCACTGTCTCTCTTTTTCCCTCCCTCTCTTACTATGAATTTTAAAAAATTACCACTGTCTCTCCCTCTCTCTCCCTCGATGAATTTTTAAAAAATGACCTCTAACTGTGTTTCTTTCCCTCTCTCTGTTTCTCTCTCGATGAATTTTAAAAAATGACCACTAACCGTCTTTCTCTTTTTTCTCTCTCTCTTTCTGTCGATGAATTTTTCTTCGAATTTTTTGCATAATAAATTAGCCAACTACCCTTCTCTCTCTCTCTTCCTTACGACGAGTTTTTCCTCGAATTTTCCTGTAAAAAATTACCACTAACCCTCTCTGTCTCTCTCGGTTGCCTCTTTCAGGCGCGCTCTTATCCGTGGGAGATCGGTTGATGGATGACGATGAATACGTTACGGTAGCTTTTTGTTTGCCCGCCAAATTGGACGCATCGCGCAACGAGGGAATATTATGATGGTAATGTTCTGTGAATCGTAGTTTATGGTCCCGTGGATAGGCTTTCTAAATCACGGGATTGCGAGAAGATTGTGTCGTGAAATATGGTTTAATTGTGAATTATTGGAAAGTTGAACTTTAGAGGAATCGGCTTGTGAATCGATATTAAATGGATAGTTAAATCATAGGAGATACATATATATACACGCGTGTAGTATGTTCGTTTAATCGAAATGCCGAACGAAACGATTTTCTAGGAAAATCGAACCGGCTAGAAGAGCAAAAGACGCGCACAGTGGGGGATTTGAGAAACAAATGCCGTCGGTCTTGGTGTTTTTGCAAATCCCACGTGAAAGCGTTTCGCGGACTAGAAATAAACTGCCCGAGGAAAATATTTTCCTTCGTATTTCATATATCCCGTACATTTCCCTTGTGGCGCCAGAGTCGAGGCGTTCGTTAATCATAGACCACCGCCGACGGCGAATAATACGGCGCCAAATAACGGCTCGAATAAATTCAACGTCTTTTTATTAAACTCGCGTTGACCAGCTATACTGTCTTTTTCTCCAACGCAGAAATGAAAAAGGTGGAATTACTAATCGAGACTTGTCCCTTTTATTAACACCCGTACACTTCCGTATGTAAATATTAGGACTTTTACTGAAATCTGCTGAAGTCCATTGAAGTCTACTGCATTCTACTAGTGTCCGTTGCAATTTTTTGGAACCGACGGAAACCTGGCAAATTTTACTGAAATCAACTTGGTAAATTTGAAGCAAGCTTCCTTGTCACTACGAGTTTAATATGAACTTATTCGACACACAGAAATCATTACAAAATTATTAACCCTTTGACTGTAAAAGGCGTATATGTACGCTGTGCAATTTTTATTCAGTAGAATACATTTATTACAGTATTGAACACACGAAGAATGCACGTACATTTCTAATTTTCAGAAATCACAGCAAATATGGTTTTCCCTTAAAGCGTGCCGCAGTGAAAGGGTTAAAACCTCAAAAGAGAACGCATCACACTAACTTTGACGAGAAAATGTCACTCAGGTCATCTAATACCTTCTGTAATACACGTTCGTTTCCGATTTTCAGAAATCACAGCGAACATACCTCAGTCAAAGGGTTAAAACCCCTGAAGAGTACATATCACACTACCTTCCACAAGAAAATGTCATTTAAGTTATCTAATACCTTCTGTAATACAGGTTCGTTTCCGATTTTCAGAACTCACAAAATTCCCAAATGTTAAAATACCAAAAAGAACATATCACACTATCTTTGACAGGAAAATGTCACCCAAGTCACATAATACTGTCCATACGACACAACGTGCGTCCCAATTCCTACAAACACCACTGTACCCACAGCAGCAAATAAAAAAGCGAAAGAAAGAAAAAAACGACTCGTGCTAACATTCTATTATTGTCACTGTACGTGCAGACGCGTGCAAATGCACCGCGCTATAATTTTCTCAGCTGGCGCGTAGCGAGCGTTTAATTGCTCTAAATTTCAATAAGCAACGCGCGATGACGCAGATCGTCGAATGCATTAAGAGCTGGGGCGTACGAGTAATCTTCAAAGCGATCTGACGTTTGGAATAACAAAGCGTACCGCTCGAGTGTTCACCTTGAAATAACACACGAGCCTGATCCGTGCAATTAAAACGCGCGATTCCGCGGTGTGGCAGCTGCGTCAGGAACAGAAGGGACAAGAAAACGAAGAGACAGAGAGAGAGAGAGAGAGCCTGAGTAGAAAAGAAAATACGAGGGCCATGGAAAGGGGAGGAGGAGACAGAGAGAGAAGTCGTCGGGAAAGAGAAAATGTTGACCAAACCGCGACGCTAAAAATATATACGCGAGCAAAAGGCAATGACTCCTCCCCGCCTGGCGAACGCATCTCCTTCTTCAGAGCCCCGTTCATCCCCGAAAATGCCCCGCGTACCTTTTACAGGAATCTTCAACGCATAAATACCCCGGAGCAGGCTTGAATTAGAAACGCTTCGGAGGGAGTAATAACGATGGTGAATTTAGGGACACGTTCCTCTCCCTTGCTCCAATTTATAAACACTTTTTGCCACCCTTTCTTTCTTCTATTATTTTCACCAAGTGCCGGGCGAAGTTACGGAGGAGATCTCCGTTGGAATAGTACGGAATGGTAAATATTGTTGTTCGGTGAACGGAGTGGAAAATCCAAAGAGATCTGAAAGAACTCGATGTTCAAGGGAGTATATCGGAGAGGAGAGGCAGAGTTTAAAGTTTATCGCAGCATGTTTAGGTGACTCCTCTTTTTTTTTCTCTCCTCTGAAAGTTCCGAGACTCGTTTCAGATTATACGAGAAGTGTGGTAAAGCTTAACGAAGGAAACGGATAAAAGAAACGGTTCAGCTGGCGATAACGTGTTACGAGACAGAGTGTCTGTAAATACTTTGGGGACAGATTAGGAGGTGAACGATCGTATATCCCTTCTTTACGGCGATGTTGACAAATGCGTGTCGAGCGGACGATAATTAGTGACAAATGACGGTTCCTTTTTTGCATACCGTGAAAATAGCGTAGTTATTTATTCTCCTCGCGTTGACTGGATTAAAAGATCGATTTTTCTTGTTTTCGTAAGTTGTTGCTTCGTTAAAAAATAGGATACTAATTGGTCGAAATTGGAATTCCACCTGGGAATTATGCGAACTCGTTGAAAACGAAAGTGGCGCGTAGAAAATTAGAAACCTCTCACGTTCGTGCGAGAAACTAAGAAAAATTCTGTGCGTTGTTTATATATGCTTGTACAATTGACAAGAAATAGTTACTGCTGGTTCAAAATAAATTCCCAAGCCTAACCCTTTCATTTCACCAGGCCTACCATCGACTTCAACAAAAGTAAACGACAAGGCAAAATTGAAGACGATAGTTGACCGCTATCAGACGAAATTTCCAAACACTTGCTCACACTACAGCAGAGTGCTGGCACATATCAAACATCACTGTGACAAACCGCAAGGGACATTCAACTTGCGTGCTCGCTTTCCCATTCCTCGAACAACAAATTCATCCTCCATTCACACTCTCGATCCTCCAATCCAAGCACGCAAACGCGCCACTTTTATAATCCCACGCAACCCGCAATTCTGAAACCAATTCCGCGTGACGAACCGACTCCGAACCGCGCTCTGCTCTAGACGCTCGCGCCTCTACAAGAAGAAAACCACCGGTGCACACTTTCGTTACGTAAAACTGGGCCGGTCGTTGCGCTCGCCGCGCACTTTTCCCGCTGGAAAACGCGGAATGCCGCGGCGGCGCGCATAGGGGGAAAAATGACGGTAGGTCGTGCGAAAGTTCGCTGGAGCGTAGCTGCGGCGCGATCGTAGACGCGTGAAATCCGGATTATTGTCGCGGAGAGGCGGCGGCGCTGATTAATCGCGACTTAGGCGAATCCTGGTCGAGGAATTGAGGATTAATGGCGGAGAGCGTGGTTGTTAACGCGATCCAGAAAGCCGATTGACGGTTTTTCGAATCGGTGCTCTTCCGCGACACGGAACAACGGGGCTAAGTGTTGCGAGAGCCGGTCGCGAGCCACTGCCTCCGCGTGACCAGGGAAATTCGGGTCTGTGGAATCGTGAAACGAGAGTATACAGATCTTCGTTCTTCGTTTCATGTCTGCACGTCGTTTCGACGGTGAAGTTCGCCTCGATGAAGTTTGTAGAGAGTTCGGGAGATGAAGGTGAAAAGATGGGGAAATTTGAAGAAACTTTACGAGACTTCGAAATTAATTGCTTAGAGTATACTTGGTCACTCTGTATACAAAGATTTATTCGGTAGAGTGCTGATTTAAATTTTCTACCGAATGTTGTACCGATCTTAAGAAAAACAAAAAATATATAGGATTTTCTTTCTTTTTGGAAAAATTTAATGCAAGCTGTTGTTTGAAGGAAATATTACTTTGATAAACTAGTTTCAATTTTTGTTTAACCCTCTGTAGCGTGTAACTAGTGCGCGCCAATAGAGAGTAAGTCACACCTAGACCCGCTTAACTTTGAAGTAACAACGGTTATCAAGAAAGTTACTGGACATTGTACAACAAGACGTTTGTGCCATTTTGTGGAAGAAAGTTCAATTATTTAACCCTTTGCGATCGGCACATTTCTCTGGTTGGGACTATCAGCTGGTCGGAGCAAATTTAGATTTTTAAAGTTACTTTTGCATAGTTCAAACATTTAAACCCGCGAACTCTGTAACGACGAATAAATCTTGTTCAACACAACATTGCACGCTTACGATTGGTGTGTGGTTTGAGGACTAACGAACCCACACCTCTATGGGCCGAATATTTTTCTTGACTGTAAAAGAATTTATGTAACGTAAAATTAGCAAATATCGACCTATAAACAATTTTATCATAACGAATACATATTGTAACTTTGAAGTAACAACGGTTATCAAGAAAGTTACTGGACATTGTACAACAAGACGTTTGTGCAATTTTGTGCCATTAATTTCAGAGTTGTGTTATTTTATCTTTAAGGTCCCGGCTTTACCCCAGTCTCCCTCTTAATTCAAATTTGGAAATTAAAAAACGTCAATTAGGGTTAGATACTCTGAGAGACACGTTAATTGCAAACTGTGGTCAGTTTCATGAAGAAATTTTGAATAATCACTCTTACTAATATTCGGACACTCTTTAGAACAGTATAACTTTTTCTAAATTGGATCAAACGACTTGAGTTTTTTCGAGAAGTTAGAAGGATTAGTAGTATACTAGACGACGTGTGTAAAATTTTTTAAAAATATTGCAATTTGTGGGAATCACGAAGAAAATTGTAAAGGTCACTGTTTACAACTTTTTTACCCGAGCTTGTAACGAAAATTTCAAACATACGTTTTGCAGATTTATGTCAATTATACACGCGCTGAAAATTTCATCGAAATCGGTAGATGGAGAAACAAGCGACAGGCATCGAACGATGTAGGAATCTTCAGATTTATTACAATTATAGGCTTATAACAATAACTATAAACACACGTAAAAAGAAATAATGATAATTTGATCAACGCTCTCTAAATATATCTAGCAATAAATTCTCACGTACTCACTGATATCAATAACAACGCGGTTCTCCTGTTTTACCCCCAGTTACCCTGTATGATCCGCTCGTTTACCAAATCTCGAGACGATTCGACATACACACTACATTCACGCCATCACTCACAACTTATTATTAAACCAATTCCACAATAGTAACATTAACCGATTTCGATAAAATTTTCAGCATGCGTATAATTGGCACAAATCTGCAAAACGTATTTTTTAAATTTTCATTACGGGCTCGGTAAAAAAGTCATCTAGTATACTAATCCTAACTTCTCGAAAAAACTCAAGTCGTTAAGTCCAATTTTAAAAAGTTATACTGTTCTAAGGAGTGTCCGAATATTATTAAGAGTCACCGTATGTGTAACCATTACTTAAGTATAAGACACTTGAGCATTAAACAATAAAAATGCAGACAGTCTGATTTGTTCACTTTTTCTAATTAGTTCAATCCGAGTAGACGATATATTGCGTCCCCTTTCTTCTGAACTTGCCATCAGAAAATCTGGTCAGTCCGCAATTAACGTGTCGTCAATTGCGGGCAAAAATCGCGGGAAACGAGTATCACGGTGAACCATCTCAGAATGTGTCGCTTGAAATTGAATAAAACGCGTCGGAGTTCCGGGTAAGAGATCGCGAGACGCCGCGTGTACAGTTACAAGCCGTTACCATTCATCGCGAGCTGGATTAATTGCGCGATTTGCATGAAATCGTTCCACCTGTTTTGTTCCCGTTCGAGGAAAGCACGCGTGGCCCGCGCCGCATTATATAATTTCATCGGTTGCGCCTAACCGGCAATAAGGGAACTTTATCGTATCCGAGCATCGACCGATGAAAATTAATCCGCCGTTGCAATTACCAGCCGACAATTACCATATTACGTTCTATGGTAACGCAAAGGAACCGCGAACGATCCATGCCTCTCGTTGTCCCCCGCGATCGAATAGAAAGCGGTCTCATTTGCTGGTTCGAGCCGTTACACCTCGTACCACTCGATCACGAGTCATTTATCATCGACTATTTTCGTCGAGAGCAAAATATCAGTTCAGTTTTTCCACCGTTTTCCACTACCCACTTGCTCCGTGTGCGTGAATTAGTTGTCAAATTGCAAACTTTTCATTCTCGTAAAAAATTATCCAGGTTACGTTAAAATGCATTTTACGCGAACGTACTTGATAAATTTGGACGCTCCTTAATGACCTTCTTTCCACACACATATGGCCGTTTTTCCATATTTATATCTCACTTTCTCCTATTTCCCTAATTGCCTGTGCATCAAGAGAGACGCAGGAGGTCGGTTCGAGCTAATTTCACGCTATTAAAGCGAGCATCTCGTACGACAATTTTAATAGATTCAGTTGAATCTTCTTAACGCTTTGGTGACCGGATGACAGCTTCCGGTGGCGTTTTTTCCCGCGAATTTCACACGAGGATCCGTCACAAACGCTCCGACCGCGACCTAACTTGCATTTCTCTTTCCTACACCCTCCACGGAACCGAAACTGGCTTACATAACGTCGTTAAATAGAGATTCGGCGGTGGTGGAACGCTCGACACGGCCGTTTTATCTACGCCATCGTGCGTATTACTTAGGAAAAGCGTTCCTCTACGGCTCGTCGAGCTTCGAGTATTTTTCTTCGCGAGCACGCTCTCTGGTATCGATAGCTTCCGAGAAGTTTGTACAGAAAAACGTAATTCTTTTACTTTCTCTATTCCTTGCATTTGGTTCTATTTTCAAAGTACCTACCAAAGTTGTTTTCTTATTTTTTTAAGCTTTTAATTAACCTTCCGTAGGCAGTCTCGAAACGAATTTCTAATTTTATCGAAAAAAGTTTGAAACATTTAACTTAATAATTGTGTAACATAGCAGAGGCTTTGGTAAGTGCTGCAGAATTTTTTCAGATTTTTTGAAAGCTTCAAACAGTAAAAAAAATTAGACTTGGGCACAAACTATCCAGTTTTCTTGCGGAGCATGAAAGACTATGTTTGAGAAAAAATTCAGAATATTAATAATTTCAACGTTACAGAAATATTCAAAAATCCTCGTATTTTTAGTAATAATGTGACACTAACTTTGGCGAAGAAACGTAACTGAAATCACAGCTCCCGGCGCTTATTAAACGATAGCGTACGCAATCGCGAGAAACTCGATTCGATAGGTTCCGCGGTGCTTTTCGATCGTCAGCGTCCTCGAAAGCTCGATTTCTATCTCGCGTTCGCATTTCGAGGAACGCATGCGTCTCGAAATCCTCTGTGCGTTCGTCACTGCTAATTATAAAACGGTTTTTCTTTCGTGGCCCGAGAGGTATTAGGTTCGTTTAGCCCGATAAGGAAGCTCACGTTGTCGCAACCGGCTGGAAGTTCGGGCGAATACAAATGACAGAAGTCTCAGGCGTTGCGTGTCGCGAAGGGAAAGCAGGCTTCCGGTGCTCAGGGAACTATCGATCGGAGAAATCTGTAGCTGACGATTACGCGATCGACGCAATCCACTTGATTACCAGGTGAACGATAATTGATGGGCTTTACAGACGGGCGAACGACGTGTTAAGTTTTCCTCCGTTCTTCGTGGACTTATCGGAACGGTATTATCGACAATCATTCGCAATCTATCTTAATGTCGATGATAACATAATACTAGATCTCTTTGATGATATCACAGTGTGACATTAAATTGTTGCAGATGAAATGATGGAGGTTTTAGCGAAGTTTTTAATGTGTGTAGCTTTAGTGAAAATACAATATTTAATAATTTTGGTTCTCGGAGAAAATAAATTTTGGTCCAACTAAAAAGTGATCAGTGGAATTAATCTGTGATTAACTTTCGTACACAATCCGCCATTTTACGGTGAATGATAATTGATAAGCTTGGGGTAGCTTCAAGCTTTAAAATTCTCGATTCGAAATTCTCAAATTTGTCATTTAATGTGTACAACTAATATACTGCTGAATAAGTTCGATAAATTGGTGCAGATTAAGAGTTAATTAACGCAGCAAGGACACACTATTTCACTACACTTTGTCTGAATTTTCAAACTACCGCCAGCATTCCCCGTATTATATAAGAAAACAAAGAACAAGCTAAGAGAACCAGTCAACCTCCAAGCTTGTTACAACAATCAACTCCTTTCTATTCACGCCTCTGTTCAATATTTATCCAGCGGTCGCACGTGTTGACAAATAAAGTCCGCGGATATTTTCTTTCGTGTCACGTGTGGAGTTCAGCTTGTCAATTAACATTCCACCGAGTGAAGTTACGCAAAATCGAATTCGCGGAAGGTATACGTCTCGTCATCCGTGAATACCGATCTCGACACATTTTTTCCTTTCCATGGAACTTCTCGTTTCCTATTTCCATGTGTCGCTCTCGCGTGCGAGTCTCCACGGAAGGAGCGTTTGAAAAGCCGGTATCCGTTAATTAATACCGAGTTGATGGAAAACGCCGGCCGACAAACGGTGGCTCGGTTACGTCACACCCCTTTTCCACTCGAGCGTCGTTACGTCGACCGGTTCCTGCTTCGATCGCGCCCGTGTCCTCGCGATTCCCGCGAATTCATACACCGCTGTGTACCGTACGTACTTGTTATCAATGCTCGTGACGAGGTCTGAGAGATCGGCCCAATTGCGAGCACACGCCGTTGAAAGCACTCTGCTTATCACGCGTGTTAATAGAAGTGTTCGTATTGATACTCTCGCGGCTGCTGCCTGATACGAAAAAGCGTTTCGCAGAAGGTAACAGAGCGAAGCACCACTTTCCAGCTATACTCGCTGTCGAAAAATTCTCGGTACACGTGGTAGGATTTATTTAACGTTGTATAATTTCGAGGAAAAGGGAGTAGATAAATAATATTGATTAATTAAGGAAAAGGAATAGTACGACAAAAAATTTGAAAATATACTTGGACAGGAATTGGAACGAGTTTCTGAAACTGGTCGAAAAAGTGTCATGATAGAAACATCAAGGACGTTTAATTTAAGTATGTTGTAACGAATGTGCAGTTTGTAACGTAATAGTCTTAATATCACATTCCGGGAAGAAATTGACCGAGCTTAGTGAGAAGACTGAACGTTTGGAAATCCTCTTAAGCCGAAATTGAAGGCGATCTATCCGTCGTGTGAAAACGGCTGCACCAACGATACATATTCAGGTCGGATGTCGTACAAGTGCAACGAGAAGCCGTCCACGTACAGTAAGTTACCGGGTTCGTGGTGGATAATTGTGTCAGATACACGATGTTTCGATTAGGTCAACAGGAACTATTACAGTCGAACTTCCTGATTCCCTTTTAATTCCTTAACCCTTTCGCTGCGGTAGCTTTTAGTATGTGACACGCGTGGCAGGCGGTAAATATTCAATTATGGCCGTGAAATCCTTATTTTGTGGTGTTTTCAAATTTTTGAAAAATTTTTAAACACATCAATTTATTAAATTAAGGTGAAAAAGCGTGCCAAATGTCGCTAAAGTGCGAGAAAATATTCGCAACGCCTATAGGCGTCAAGGACACAGCACGAGAAAATATTCGCAACGCCTATAGATCCCAAGGACACTGCGAAAAAATATTCAAAACGCCTATAGACACCAAGGACACTGCGAAAAAATATTCGCAACGCCTATAGATCCCAAGGACACTGTGAAAAAGTATTCGCAACGCCTATAGACCCCAAGGACACTGCGAAAAAATATTCGCAACGCCTATAGACCCCAAGGACACTGCAAAAAAATATTCAAAACGCCTATAGACCCCAAGGACGCTGCGAAAAAATATTCGTGACGCTTATAGGACCCAAAAATAATGCGAAAAAATTCAAAACGCGTATAGAACCCAAGGGCACAGTGGAAAAAATTTGCAAAGCGTCTACAGGCGTCTAAAGACGACTAAATTGCCCTTTGAAACTTTCATCCAAATTTTCTTCAAGTCCTGAAACAACAGGATACCCTCCAACGTTCCTCACTTAGCCTAGAATTTCTCATTCGATTCAACTGACATTTAAAAAGCGATCGCGAGATCGCAGCCCCGCGACACCGTGAAGCAGAGACGCCGCCACGCCTTGCATTGTCGCGATCGTAAAAGCATCGGTATCGTTTCCTTTCGGGCGAGCAGAGGCGAGCAGGAAAAAACGAAAGTGGTCTCGAACTGGATCGGAGCGTTAGACCGGTCCTAGGCCTTCGGTATTATTTACCTCGACTCGCTCAGCTCCGCTACGGGAGCCATTAACATTCTCGCGATTCGTGGCCGGGCAATTTTCGTGGGAGAAATTTCGCATAAATTCCTCCGTAAATGCTCGGTAAACTGAATTCGCGATGCCATAAACAACGTACAAATCCGGCACAAAACCGCGGTGTTCGACGATTTAAATGGACGAATCGAACTTGAAATTTCACGCCATTGTTTTCTTGCGTCTTAAAATTATTTAGGCATCGATCGTTCGCGCGAGAAACACTTGGAGAATTATTTACACGTTCCTGGCTAGCTATGCTAATACCAGATTATTATGCTAATTTTCCTCGTTTCACTACACCGCCATTGTTACCGCGTTTTGTGACACACACGTATCGATAATTGGCGAAGTTACGGTTGAAAATTTCGTTAAGTACGACGAGATATACGACGGTATCGAAGTGAAACTAGAGAGGCAAGTCTATTTTCGAATAATTCGATAGGGTAAATAGTGACGTTCTAACCTTCGATGCTCTTCAAGCTACACATTCCGATGTGATGTAATTTATACCGCGTCGCTTAGCGAGCACTATGTTTCTCGGCATTATCAACGGAGAGGCTTGTTAAAATGTTTGCCCGCGGTTATCGGAGGCCAGTCCGTGTACCTAACGTGCCGTTAACAAATCGTTAATCATCCTCGCGCACTTTGGGCGCACGTGCAACGCGCGTCACCGCGCCGTTCGCGATACGGAATGCGTTCCAGCTTATTGTTTCTTCATTTTTTTTGTCTTTTTCAATAGGCCACGTAAAAGAACGCCCCGCCGATGTCGTACCAGATACGATATCTAAAGCAAACCCCGGAGTTCTATTCTATAATTCAGCAAAGAACCGTTCGTAATTTCCAACGAGTTCTCTCGATGGAGAAACGACGAACTTAAATTCTACTTCGGGCTTCTGAATCGGGCAGGGATGATTGATTACGCTCGATTCAATTTTCGATTTAATTTAGAGAGAAAATTGAAGCTGATACCGCGTGGAATCTGCCAGTTGTAACTTTGGAAATTGTAGGTCTCGGAGAAGTTTAATAGCTTTATTTACCGATTGTCATGTACCGGGTGTCCGAAAAATTTTCGATAAAATTTTAGGAGCATGTAGTATTCGTCGAGATAAAGAGAAAAGTCCTAATAAACGTGGGCGCGAAAATCGTTAGTTTCTGAGTTATGATACGTTTTCATTGTGAATGTGTAATAACAGACTCTATTGCGTGTCTATTTAAAATCTATCGAATGAGTCGTTATAACTTATCAGTTATTACAAAGTCGGGCAAAGTAAACAACACTAGCACTATACATATTGAACATATGCTATAGACAGAGGTAATATTCCACAAATGAGGACGTCACGTAACTTCTGAACTACTAATCTTTGTACCCAAGTTTATTAACACTTTTCTACTTATTTCACCGAGTATCACATGCTCCTAAAATTTAAGATTTCGAAGCAAAGTAAAATAAATCCGAACCTGCCGAACCTCTTCGAGAAACACTCATGTATCCACGTTTATCAACGCTTATCTATTTATTTCAACGAGTACTACATGCTCCCAAAATTTTACAACACCCTATAGACTTCGAAGCAAGGTAAAGTAAATCCGAAGCTGCCGAACCTCTTCAAGAAACACCATCCTCACCTTGAAACCGCGCAGAAACCAACCCCTACACCGCCGAGCAATTCAACCATAATTCTCCCGAAGGAGTAAAAATTTCCCAACAACTTCAATACCGGACGAATCGATTCATTTTCACCCACGTACGCACACGCGTCGACCGAAGAACGTAGCGGCGTTGAAACGCACGGGGGAGAAAAGAACGAGCTCGTGTGCTCGTGCACCAGGTAAATTCCTGATCGGGTCGAGGCGCTCGCCAACGCAAATACCCGAAGAGCGGGGCTCTTTCGCAAGAGGCGATCGGCCCGCGTTTAAATACCACGCTCCGCCGTTTCACCGTCGCTCGCCCGCTCGCTCGCCGTGTGGGTGCACCTTAAAGAACACCGCGATCGCATCCGTGACAGCGGACGGCGGCGGGAGGGGAGTAGCGCACAAAGCGATGCATTTTAGCAGGTTGATGCCGCGGCGTGATTTACTCGCGCAATAGAATGCACTCATAATGGTAGGAAGAGCAATAACTCGCAGCGAGGAACCGATACCCGACCGCGTGCTTTTAATGCACCTCCGCGCGTTTCTAACAGTTTCTTTGTTTCTCTTGGCTAACTGTTTGTGGGATTGTTGCACGGCGAGAAGAACGAGCCGGGACGACAATCGGACAGTTGTTTCGAGGCTGCTGTAAATCATCCGTCGTTCACTGGATCGCGACGCGCGGTTCGATTCATACCGACCGGGGGAATAGTATTCGTGTTAGGATTTCAATTTCGTGGGTGGATTGTTTGTTTGGTCGATTTCACTGTTCCACTGAAGAAAGAGCGAGAGAGAGACCTCGCAGGAAGGTCGTGGAAAGAAATCTAGTTCATTGCGAGGGAGGCGGTGAATATAAATAGGCTCTGTGTCGAGGATACTGCGAAACGTTTGGACTATTAAATCGACTACTTTTCGAGAAAAAGTAACGTGTTCGAACACTCGTGTTAATCTTCGTTTCGAACTTTCTACGATCTGTCACAGAAAAATGCGAGCAAAATGCTCGAATCGCACTCACTAGGAAGAGGAAGAAGAAGACATCGAGTACCTCAGAAATAAATCTCAATTCGCCCCATTCGCACGACATAACCATGGAAACGTACGAAGAGCACTCAAGCTTGTCAACTGGTTAAATCTCGACTCACATGCACCCTAGGCACCGAGGCCGATCTCCCGTTGATCCTTCTCCGTCTCAGGATTCTAGCACGTTCCCTGTCTCTCCTGGTGCACCTGTCGTCTTGTCGAGGGACCAGCGACAGCTGGGGGCCCTCCTCGAGGGAACGGACCCCGAGCAACACGCATCCTTCGTTCTCGTCGACGCCCGCCACGGAGCTGCTGCAATTCCGCATTCCATCGGCCTCCGACGTCGTCGTCGTCGTCGTCGTCGTCGTCGTCGTCGTCGTCGTCGTCGTCGTCGTCGTCGTCGTCGTCGTCGTCGTCGTCGTCGTCGTCGTCGTCGTCGTCGTCGTCGTCGTCGTCGTCGTCGTCGTCGTCGTCGTCGTCGTCGTCGTCGTCGTCGTCGTCGTCGTCGTCGTCGTCGTCGTCGTTGTCGTCGTGGTCGTGGTTGTCGTTGTTGTTTCGTTGCTCGACGAGCAACACCTCGAGAGATCCTCGCTGGATCTCGAGGATGTAATTGCAGCCTGGCGATACCTCTTTCTCTCGATCACGAACGACGAGGCCCGGGCCCTACGCGTCGGATGATCCTGTTGGCCGCGCCTCGCGATCAACTGCTCGGTCTTTGTCGCGAATTCCTGCGATCTACTCGTCCTCGAACGGTATCTAGTCAACTGACCACCGCCATCCGTCTTCCCAGACGCGGCTGTTGCGCCCTTCGACGCGCTCTTCTTCGCGAACACGTAGTCTTTGGTATCCTTCGTGCTGCTTTGGCTGTCTTTGGTCGTCGTAGTCGAGGTGTCAGGGCAGCACTCCGCGCCTTGACAAGACCCGTTCCCGGGCGCTGACGCGCTCCTCCTCAATCCTCGCGCTTTCTCGAGCTTCGAGGCATTGCTCGATCGCGTGAGCGTGTCCTTATATTGAAAGTTCACCGTGGTCTTGTATCCTTGATCGTCGAACGTGCTCTGACAGCCCACCACTTCCAACAACTTTATAGAAATTTCCAACTTCTCGTTCTTCACGCGTATAGAATTCTCCTCGATGATCGTGTCCCGCGGAATTTCTTCCTGATCTGTCTTATCGTCCGAACGACGTGACGAACACTTGAACAGTTGTTCCTTCTTCGATGCTTCTTCGCACTTCTCGTCAACGGTGGAAGACTTTTTCAAGATGGTAGGTGTCTTGAGCACACGTGGGAAACACTTGACGTCCAGCAGGCTAGCGGTGTCGACGTCGTCTTCGTCGGGACGCCGGTTTTCCGGGCACGAAGTCTCGCACGCTCCGTCAGCGTCGACGCACTGACGGACGGAGATCAGACGGCATCCGCCGTCGTCCCCACTATCTTCCTCGATGATGTACATCCGAAATAACTACGCGACGCGCGTCATCGTCGTTACGAGGGTATTTCACGAACCGGAGGCGCCGCGGGTTCCTCGCGCTGCTTCTCGATCCGCTCGTGGATTAGTGACGACGAGATTTCCTGACGTTTCATATTCTCACCGGGGGGAATATTTAGAATCTCTACACGAACGTTTAACGTCCGGAATATGAAATTCGATGGGAAACTTGGTAACAGGTTCGCCAATTATTTTCTCGCATTTATCGATCGAATTATCAGACGGTGGATTTAGCTGACCTTTCCCAGTTCCTTCGATACTTTTTCCTCGATCGGTAGTTGCACTCGAGAGACACGAAGCCTTAAGGCATTAAGGCCACTATTCAATTAGCAACTCCTTTCGACAACTTCCAAACTGATGTAGCCAATACGATTAGATCTTCCAAGGCTTGCACTTATCGATCCCAAACCAAGAGTGTAACCTTTCTCTACTCCTTTTCTATCGCGTACGTACATTCGACTCGTTCAGAAATAGAGTCACATATTTCCAACGCTGTCTCTAATTCGCGGTTATCCGCCCAAACAATCGTTCCGCGATCTCATCGTCGGCAACGTTACCTGCTCCCGTGCAACGTAATGATAGCGCGGTGAAATAAAAACTTGGAAAATATTCTTCTGCCTCCAAGTTGAAACCGATACCGACAGTTTGCACCTAATACCGTGCAATTCCTCTCTGGCTCGATTTCAGATTACCAACTGAATTGCAATCTCGCGAGAATCTCTCGACTTTTCACCTCCTCCTTCGTTCATTCGCAAGGTCTCGGTATTTCAAAGGTGTCCTCGTCGGTCAAGGATCGTTCTCGATAGTACGATTTGTTAATTCTCCCCGAGTTTCGGCACACTTTACTCCCGAAAGAACGTGTACACTTTTCCCAATCGCTGATTCTCTCTCCCTTAATATTCCGATGTATCTGGCAATTCACTGTACGATTATAAACGAAGGAGAGGTTGTACGAAGAGAGGGCGCGTGCACAATTTGCCGGCGCGAAAGTCGTTCCCCGCGTCACGCGATCCTCGAGGGGCAAGCCCGTCGATAGATCGAGCCAACGGATACCGCGCGATCTTTCCAACCTGAACGTTTCTCTCCCCGCTGGATCCTGACAGCGAACGATTAAAATCCATAAGAAACCGGCGGTTGATCGAGGAGCACGAGCACACCGTGTGTATGGACGATCACTTGTGCCGTTCAATCGGAACTCACCTATTACGTTGTCGCGGTAACAGTGAACTAAATGCTAAAAGTCAACATCCAACGGAACAGTGTGTAATCCCAGATAGATAGAGGAGAGAGAGAGTAATCCGAATATAATCCAACAACATGGTGGTGGTTCGTGGAGGAGAATAAAAGGTGACACGATGTTGTTCCCGACTGTACAAAAGTGTGTTGTTGTCTTCGATCGATTCACCGGACCGGTGTCAGCGATCGATTGCCATGAACGGATCGAGGATCATCGTTTTACGGTAGGTCGGAGCCGCGCGAGCCGGAAAAAGAGACGCAGAGGCGTCGAGCGCCGGTGGCCTACTGGTGCGGCTCTCCTAATCCCGCGCACACGGCACACTACACAGTACAACACAGAGAGAGAGAGAGAGAGAGAGAGGACACAGAACTCGGTAGAGCAGCATGTATGCAACACGCGCACTCACACGAACGCCAGCTTTCGAGCGGAACACACGGCATCTAGGGGCACACACGCGATTCCATTCCATTCGAGCCGCGCTCTTCTACTCGACACTCGCCTCTAAACTCTCACCGGCGCGCCGCGCCAACCGATCTCTCTCTATGCTGTGTACCCAGGCCTCTGCCCCCCGTCTTTCATTTCTCTCTCTCTCTCACTCTGTCTCTCGGAACACGCTGCTGCACTCGCCACACCACAGCACAAGCCCTGTCCCGAACACGTACGCGCGAACGGCCCGCGTACACCGTCCTCCAATCAGCGCGCGATCCGCCACTTTGCGGCCTGGAATGCCTTTTCCTTTCGGAAACCCGCTCGAACCGGTCGCCCTCGCCTATACACACGCTCCACGCACCGAGCGCGATCGAGCGCCGTTACCGCGCGATTCATCCGCGGAAACGTGCCGGAGCCAAGGGCAGTCGAGAGGGTTGCCAGCAACCCTTCGAGCATGGTGGCTTTTGTGTCTCTTGTTTTGTGGGCTTTCAATGGTTCGTTGGCAATTAACCGCGGTAATGGGAATACTGGGCGATGACGAAATCGGTCAGGAGTGAAAGAATTGAGAGAAATGCGGCGTGGAACTTACATAGGTCAGGTCTCTATGGGAAGAAATGTTTGAAAGTTGCTGCTCAATTTACGTTTTTCGTTTGACATTTGCAAATTTTTTACTGTTAGTTATGAGTCGTCGTTTCTTTTTTATTGTGTGAAATTGCAAAATGGAAGACAGTGTAGGGGTCTGGCGTTCTATATTTATAATTTTTCCTAAATTGGAAAAAAATGTAGAGCCCTAAGTGGGGCGATGCTTTAATTTGCAACGTTTTGCAAATTTTCTACTGTTATTTACGAGTCGGCAATTTTTCCTGAAATGGAAAAAAATGTGGAGCTCTACGACCTCGTTATATCGCTTTGTCCAACTATACGTGGAAAAATCGTGAGAAGTAATCCGAAATTTGAGAGATGACAAAAATAACAGAAACAGATGATTTTTAAAGCGAGCCAATTTGTTGCCAGAGTTCATATGAATAACAAAAGACGGAAGATTCTGCGAAATGAAAAATGCGGCTTC
Organism: Habropoda laboriosa; assembly: GCF_001263275.1. Taxonomy (NCBI): domain Eukaryota; kingdom Metazoa; phylum Arthropoda; class Insecta; order Hymenoptera; family Apidae; genus Habropoda; species Habropoda laboriosa. The sequence goes on along the minus strand of NW_017100212.1, from coordinate 992,224 downwards.
ACGTTGATTACCTCATCGCGCAATCATATTTCCTTTTTATGCAAACCCCGCGTCATCGCGTAATATCAGAGGACACAGTTTCTAGAAGTAGTACAAGTGTTTTGCTCGAGAATACCGTTCCATCATCTGATTCTATAGAATTCGTCGCCGAACAATGTCAAACGTCTCGTGTTTTCCATGGAAAATTTTCCTCGTTCCGTGACAGTACCAAAAATACACGATATTTCTCCACGTTTCGTCACGCAACTGTGTTTGCTCTTCATAAATCAAACATCGTCGCTTGATTGTGAAACAACCTGTTCAAGTTTTTTGACTTTACGACCTGCCGGACAATCTCGCTATTTTTCAGCGTCTTTTGTTCCGAGGATCCTTACGAGTTAGAGGAGGTCGAGAGCTCGAAAAGTGTTTTATGGACTCTGCGTTCCTGCAGGCATTCTCTGCAGAGTTCTGCAGCGATTCTAAGCACTTGAGTCTCGTTAAAAGCGGTCATCCCTTGGTAACTCGATTTTTCCAAATTTTTCATTTCTTAATGTTTTTTATTTACACTGAAATAGTAGTCAGCTGTTTTAACTCGACGACAGGGACACTAACTTATGATTTTCAAAGTATCGTATTTCTCATTTAAATATTTTTCGACCAAAAGTCAATATTCCACCCTTAAATTTCATCACAAGTCTCTCCATAGATTCACCAAAAGACAAGCATTATTAACTATTAATAGACTATGATACAAACTATTAACCACGAAATTTGTCGAAAATCCGCGACACAAAACAACCCCACCAAAATGTTTCGAAAAGTAGTGCAACATCCGTTTCGACCCAGCAATCGTCCAACTTCCACACCATCAACTGTTCCAAGAACGTCGAAGCCAATCCTGCGTAAACACGGTAACCGTGAAACCTCGTCGTTCTCTGTTGAAAACCGTGGAACATTCTCATCTCGCGGTGCAACAAGCACCCCTTTAACGAACCCCAACGAGGGTGTACTCGCAGGCACAGTGCCATATGGCAGCGGCGATCGATCGCCGGCTGGCTCCACAGGAGAGGAGAGAATGAAAAACGCGACGCAGGAAAGTGTCCCGCATGGCTCGTTAATAGAGGCACACAGCTCGGTTTTGCGCAAGGAACGCTGATAAAAGGCCGGCGGACAACATTTTCTATTGTGCCTCGTTTCTCGGATTGCATCCGGTGTAAAATTTCACTTGGCTGCTGGTATCGAGCGTCGTCGTTATCGAGCTCCCGTTCCCCGAGCGCCTTCGTGGTTTTCACGGGTTTTTGCGCGTGGCTTGCCACACGTGTGACTGGTTTCGATATTCCCGTGTCCTCGATCGAGGCTTCTTGTTAGACGCGGGGAAAAATTCTAGATGAAGCTGTTCCACGGAGTACTTTTTTTCGATTACGTTCAGTTGGACGTTGCTCGGTGGTCTTGTAAGCCTGACGAGCGCCGGCGTGTTAAACTAGTTTAGCGATGCTCGAGACACGGTACAATTGAGTCGACCTGCTCGAGAAGATTTGTGGTTCTCGAGGTGGGGAAGAAGCGTGTGGTTCTTCGGACTGCTCGATTGAGAAAATTGAAACGTTCGATTAACATTAGAACTGTAATACCAACAGAGTCGAAATGATCTATTAGCATTTTTCGAAAAAACGTGAATGATCAATACTGATGAGTATTATCGTTTGTAACTCTGCGAATTTATTTTCTACGTGTATGCTTCTATTTGTGTCGATAGGAATCGAATTTTAAAAATTCACTTTTGGAAAGTCGCTG
>NW_017100212.1:902298-990234 GCF_001263275.1 Habropoda laboriosa | reverse complement strand
AGAATAAAGAAAATTGATAAATTTATATTTAACCCTTTCACTGCTGTTGGCGCCTTGAAAATTTTCACGCACTGTATAATTCGTCCCTAATTCGATCCTTTGCACACTTCTACTTTAATTTAACCCTCGGACAGTTTATCCCGTGTGAGACTAGGGCAGAGCGTCAAATATCCGACAATGTTTAACTCAAGAGAGACTCTCAGGCAGAAAGTTCAAAAGGGACGAGATATTATTATCATAATTATGACGTAGGGTTAAAAAATGATCGCACGTTACATTAACACTTTGCTGTCGGGCTATTTTTCGCGCGTCTTGCATCTGTACCGGGCAAACCCGAGCAAATTCACAAAGTGAAAAAATCAAAATCGATTTCATCTTCTTTCCTAGTCACTACTAGATAAAATACGAAAACGATTGCGATTTTTCACAGGCACAGTGTCGCTATCTTCTGAGTATTAACTGTCCGAAAACTCACTACCGTTGCAAGAATCTATCAGCAAATATTTCGTTTTCATCTCTTTCAACATCACTCAAATCCATTTCGGCAATGGATAAATTTATGAACAATCTTTCTGTGGGATTCGAGAGATAGTGAGCGTGAGTCGTACGAGACGTCCTGACAAGTCTCCTGCTGTCGAGCGTCGGCATGCTTCGGACTAGAAAACTAGTCTCCCGACAGCAAAGTGTTAAAAATCTAAATTTCTTTCACCGTAATTCGTAATTATATTAGACTGTCAAAGCTTCAAACTGTCACTTTAAACAACATTCCAATTGTCGAGAATTCCCTCAGATCAAAATCAATTCGTAAGACACTCGATTCGCCAAAAGGATTCGACGACGCGCAAAGTTCATCGAAGCGTCAAACCTCTATCCCCGCTTTCCAGTGAAGAACCTCAATTACAAAGTCTCCTTTGCACAGCAAACATCCGCAAAAACCGCGAACACGAGCAAGAAATCCAGCTGGAACGGGTAAAAATACACCGGGCAACAATTCGCAGACAGAACGCGACAACACCAGCAGGCGGCGTTTCTATTTGCGCCGGTGCGGTGCATCGTGCGGAAGAGATCCCGCGGGGATTTTCGAAAGGATCCGTGGATCGCGTCGCACGTGCCCCTCGCCGCGAATTCGTTCACGCACGTGCGCTCGAGATTCCATTAATTGCTCGCCGCGGCGCGGCGTCGACACGTGACGCTCGCGCGTCTGCAACGCCGTTCGTTATCGACCGTGTGCAAACGAACGGAGAACGCGATAACGAGGATCGTGAGAAATCGCGCGCGATCGTACTTACTCCCGATTATCGCGATTTCGACGCCGCGCGATGACCTTTTGCACGCTTTTCGACGTTCACCCCTCGCGCTTTGATCTTTGCTGCTCGTCGAACGACATTTGGCGTTTGAAGGGACGCCGGCGTGAAATTTAGTGTAGCGTTGGGGGATGGAGGGGTTGAAATGCTCGGGAAATTTATTCGAAGATTCATTTTCGAGCTTAGAAATCTGTTTTGGGGGAAGTTGGGGTTGTTGGATGGAATGTCTAACGTTCTCCGTATACCTCGTTCTTCCTCCTTTCATGAAACCGCGTTTACATTTTTCCTGTGTAAACAAATTTTCAAGACCAAGTTCAATTTTTTTAATTATAAATTATGTGTTATATTGAGATACGTTAAATTCGTCTCACTGCCTAATAGCTAATAGGCAAAACAATATAGAAATTGAGTATGATGAATAATAATTTTAATAACAAAAAACATTGATTGTGACTTTGAAAACTTATTTGAAAAACACCTAAGGTTACCATTTTGAAGATTCGTTAAAATCGCATTCTACATATAAAAAAATATTTCCATGGGTCCACTAGCGAGGAAAATAATGTAGACGGTCTCCTTAAGCTGGACCACCCAGTACATCTAGAAGCTGCCTAAAGCAAACGCGTGTTTAACGAGGGAAGACGACGGTCGCCGAAGGGCGCAAAATTGGAGGAGACGACAAAGTCGTCTTCCCAGGCGTGGAGGAACAGGTAGAAAAGGCGCGGGGCCGAATCGCGGTCACGGCGCATTCATCACCTGGATCCACCTTGAAAGCGTGTTATTAAGGATCAACGCGCATCCTTCGCCTCGCGATAAATTACCAACGCGACGACAGTCAACGACCACGATCACTTTTCCCAACACCGTGAGCACACACCAGGCACCGTACTGCAAAACCGTTGAAGAAGAGGGAGATCAATGGAAAAACCGTCTGAACGCTTATGATTAAGCGTCCCCCGGCCAACGGGGATGTAATTAGAAGCCGAGATATCAACCGTTAGACGCTTTCTAGCGTGGGTACGGATACCCGTGGGTACTCGTTGACCCTGGAGGACGCTTTAATTTATTCCTGATAGATCGATGAAGAGAGAAAAAAAGGAGAAAAATCGCCAAGCAGGGCGGTGAGATCGAACTCCTCCTGACCTTGCCTCGATCATGGGAGTGACACGATTCCCCGCGTTCACGAGAATTCTCTCGGGTATTCCAAGGACGAAGGATTACAGTCCGCTGGATAGACAAATCTGATTTGTCACGCGTTTAATGTTTGCGTAATCCTACCATTACCGCGAATAAGGACAAGGACTTGATTTCGATAGACGAACTTTCTTAAGAAGTTTCCAAAATCGAGGATCAGAATGCTGAGATAGAAAAGTGTTGAAAGATGGCGGATGGGTGTGTTACCGCCTCGTCCATCGACATATTTCAATAGAATCGTAATCGATCTCTAGACGAAGCTATGCAACCCGGTGCAGCCGGAGACTGCGCGTAGAAAGGCTCGAGTTCTCTCAACTAGAGAAAGGAGTGCACGGAATCAATGTCCTTGCGAACGAGCTGGATGTCAAAGCTGGAGCGAGTTCACGGAATCCGGGCCCGTAAACACGCTCCAAGCCTTTATTTTCGTTCAGAGAATCGTAGCAGACTGCGGAGTGAACTTTCAACGCGAATTTACGCTGTACATCGAGGGATACGTGTCCCTTTCGGAGTCCAACTACCGAGAGTCTAATTGATCTGTGCGCTACGCAGAGATGGGAAGGTAGCTATTTTCCGGCAGAGCAAACTCGAGGACTTGGCTGTGCGACTTCAGCCTATTTTGACATTTCAAAAATTGGGGAACGAAGCTTAGAGTCACGCTTATATCCTCTGAAAAAATTGAAACTCTCCATTTAATAATTACCTCAGAAAAAATTCCCAAGCTTCGCTTAATTTCAGACACCTCGGAGTGCTGTATAATAGACTAATCAACGTTCGACCAAAAGTATCGTTCTATTTTCCACAATTTCACAGACACAGAACGTGACAAGGTGCATAAGTAAGCTGGACATAAGCGCGTATAGGCGTCGAACCTTGCCTCGGCAAACTCTTACGTACGGACACCGCGGTAAATTAGATTCGTTTAAGACAATTCGTGACGTTCGTTCGAGTTAACAGGAGTCGGTCGTCCCGTTCGATTTCCACCACCGGTGGAGGGAAAAATGTGGCCGAGAGCAGGGTCGTGACAATGCGAGGAAGAAGAGCATCACACAGCCGGCACACGTTCGCGATCGTCCTTTTTGCTCAACTGACACTCCTTAATCGGCTAACGAGACACTTAAGTATGAATCCCTCGCGACGCTCAGCCCGGATTACAAGCCACTTTCATCGCAAGTATGCTATTGTGCGTATGCACGGGCATTATATATTCGTTACGCGGATCTCGCGTTTATTTTTCCAAGCTAACGAACCCCAGGTTCACTGGACTCGCCAGCTCGCGTCCTTGACGAATGTGTTCTCGGTTGGAAAGGAGCCCCGAAAATTGCCGCACTTCGTCCTGATGATCTTTCGACGCTCGTTTCGTCGATTCGTAAAACGTATCAGTCGCACGACACAGACACCAAGTGAGTCAAGTTTTTAGCCGAAGAAAGGCGCTCCGCGTTCTTCTGGATACAAGATTCAATCAACGTGCCTCGAGCGAAAATTTTGAAACGAAAGTCGGATACTCGACTGGCATCTTTCGAATACTCCAAGCGAAAGTTTCGACGTTCAACTGAATCGAGAGGAAATAATTTGGCCAAAAGTTTGGAATCACCTCCCACCTTTCATCAATATTAAACCTGCTGCTAATTTTTTATAGATTTCAAGTTTATCTCATATCGATTGATTCGAACGACAAAAAATTCTCAAAGTCGCTTGACTCTTTTCTGGAAACTTTTGTGTAAATTGCAATGCTCGGTGATTCCAAACTTTTCAGCGAAGTTATATTGTAAAATTGGTGTAGAGCTTTATACCAAAGCGATATATTATAAATAAATGGAATATGAAGCAGCAACTTGTTTTAATTCGTTTGATATTAATTTATTTTATTTAATAATACGGCCTTTGACTCGGAGACAGAATGAGAATTTGGCCCTCGAACTAGGAAAGGTTGCCCATGCCTGCTCTGTGCCATTCAACTCGATGCCACCGGGATAATCAACAATTGAGATAGCACGACGAGACTTCGCCGGAGAAGCGTTTCTAGAAATCGTATATAGCGACTCAGAAGTGTATTTCCGCGAAAGAGGAATCGAAGGGATTTCCTACTTACTGGCCAATCCGGTCGAGCAATCTTCTAGGTCTTCGGCGTTGCGCCCCGAACTGAAACTTCGATTGCTCGTAATCTAGATCACCCGTTAAACGTGTATTATTACAGTGTCGAAGCGATAACCGGAGGAAATCATTAATTAGTCGATGCTCGTTCGGAAACGAGACGAAAAAGTCTCCCGAACGAGAGGTGCACAGATAGAGAAACAGGAAGCAACAACTCGTGGGATCGGTGGAGAAAAAAGGGAACGAAAACTGAAGACAAGATGGTAACCGATGTTGGAAAATGTTTTTCTCGTTGTTTTAACGAAAGCCACGATAATTCCAGAGAACAGTGGCTATACGTGGCCGATTTAGTTGAACTCGAAAGTGTAGTAACCCAGTGGCACGAATATCGGCGGGTCCGTGAACGTTCCTCGTCGCTTTTCTCGTTCGTGAGTGAATGTCGAGCGCGAGCTCTCCTCGTCGCCGTCCATTGTATGCCAAATTCTGCGCTCCTTCCGACAGAGAGACTTTTGCGTCACACATGTAAATAAAAGCGAAGCAACAAGGCAGACGGCCTTCACCGGCCGATCCTCGCGAATGACAATACCACCTCGAGAGAGTTTCTGTCTGTGCTATTTTCCTACCGAATAAGAATCAACCTCGCGGAATACTCGAAAACAGCCATTAAATTCTCGTCGTAAATGTCGTTTACTCGCCGGTAAACAAGACTATAACTGTTAGATATATTCTACGTAAAAACGAAAAAAAAGAAGAGAGAAAAAAGAAACAGGAGGAGAAAGATCGAGAGAGATTTCGCAAAATTGCTTGTGCAAACGTACGTTTTCATAGCGGTAGGTTGGATTTCCACTTATCGTATGTACCAACCGCGCGATAATTATTTAAATGTGCACGAAACGCGGTCTAGTTTGGAAGGATAGGAGGTTTAGTGAACGGCTAGCAGAGATAGTGCACAGAAGTATGTCGATAAATTAAGGCCAATTATTTGACTCCGCGCTGAACCGAATCGATCGTTTTCGTTCGCTGTTCGAACCACGTGGCGTGTATATATCGCGTCGAAAACGTGGGGTAATTTAAAAAAATTGCGGTAATTAGAGACTACGATGTTACGCGATCGTCTATATTTGTATGTGACGTGTGAAACAAGACAGACTCGTGATTATACAAAAAGAGGGGAAAAAGCGATAACAAGTGGATATTCTGTAATTTCGCAAATGTTCCTTGGACTCGTAAAAGCCCCTCTGTCGCCACAGTTAAGGCGGCAATGGACAAAGCCCAGGAACAGTAACCGGCACGTTTTCAACGATGACATCTCGCTGAGGAGATATTAAGGTACAGTTACGTTTTCCACTCATTTCTACGCGGCACAGGTACACAGCCGCGTAATGGCGCATAAGCCATCGGGTCACCCATTCATTTTTCATGGAGAGCACGTACGTAACGCGGGGCTGCCGTGAAAGATTCTCAAACGAGCCATACATCGGTTCCACTTGTACCGTAATATATGTTCATCGAACCTTGCTACGCTAAAGAAACGATTTTTCACACGAGACCAAGATTTTTTCTTTCGCAAGGCTGACCTGTGGTGGTACCTTCTACTCTCCGCCGCTAGGGGGACGGAACGTTGACCTTTCTCGCTGGTGCTCGCTAAGACACCTATTAGTATATATACAACTTCTAAGTTGTTTCTAACTGTCCCAATCGCACAATGAAGCTAGTCTTGCTCGTGAACATCCTCTTGCTAAGTACTTACATAGGTGTTTTGTGAAGTCTTTTCCTATATTCACAACTCATGGTAGATGATAGTAACTGCATCCTTCTCGTAACTAAACGCTTAAATTTATCCAAGGTTGATGCAGGTTGCAGGGAAATTCTCTTCTCTGAGAAACTGTTGTTTCAAACCTTTCGTGCAGTGGGAAAAAAGCCCTAATCTTGCCCCACGTTTAAGGCATGTAAGAGTTTTCTAGTGGTAGCCTTAATTGCACAGTCGACTAAGAAAATGGTCCAGTATGAGAAAAACTCATCTTTCTTCCGTTTTCCGCCTACTGAATTCCTCCTTTCACAACAAACCGCCATTAGACTCTTGGAGAATTTTACGAAAGTCGTTTAATGGACACAAAGATCTAGATACTACGCCTCTCGATATTTCATCGACTTTATTTACATTGAACAGGCTCTCGACGGTTAATGTCCGCCTCTATTTCGCCGATTTGCATGCGAGATTACGGGTAAAACGTACGCCACTGTGCGGAGAGACAACGACTGTCTGAGGTAAATAATGCGAGCACCTTGAACGATTCGTATCAAAGGGTTAATGTCCGCCTCTATTTCGCCGATTTGCATGCGAGATTACGGGTAAAACGTACGCCACTGGGCGGAGAGACAACGACTGTCTGAGGTAAATAATGCGAGCACCTTGAACGATTCGTATCAAAGAGAGAGAGGGTGAAGGAAAAATTGAAATTGTCTCGAGAGTCGTGACAGAAGAAAACGGGTGCGTTATATGCCATAGGTGTGTTGTGTTCAAGTAGCGCGTGAAGCTCGTAGTTCATTATTTCTCCATTTTCATCACGTTTCTGCCCGTGTTCACCGTTTGCCGCGTATTTAGCTCTCTCGAACCACTTACTCCACCGAGGTAGGTAATTAATACCCGGAGAAACGTTCGTGTTGTACAAGCAATAAAATCCTTTACCAGCTCGACTCGAGAGAGGAGAGGCATCGAGTGTGATAAAGGTGCGTGGAAATGAAGAATACGTGAGAAAAAGTAAACGAGGATACGCGCGCGAGCTGTGCACCGGAAAGAGAAAGAATATACCAGAGAAGAGAGAACGAGCGAAGAAATCAGGGTAGTAGCGTCGTTATATGGAAAATGCTGGATGGATACCAGCATGAATTTTAATAAGTTTCAACTCGCGTGTGTTACTGTAATAATACCTGCGTTAAACGTCAGATAGACGAGAGTACGTTAAGTGATTCTTCGATCGTTTCTTCTTACTTCGAATTTACGGACACTCGAGTGAAACGTCGTGTTCACGCTATCTCGCGAGATAATCGTCCACTTCCACAGGAGATCGATCCACGACGGAGACGTCGCGTCGATTCACTCATTGTTCCACGGGGAACGTGGGAGCCATCTTAACGAGATCGTATTCTCGACAATTGCAAAACGTTTCGGAAGTTCGCGTGGCCTTCGTGCATACATGCGTTCAGAGAAGATGTGAAGAAGCAGGAGAAGGAGGAAACAAAAACGGAAGAAAAGAAAAAGGTGACGACGTTGAAGAGAGTGCAAGAGACAGTTTCCTTACGCAATCGAGCTTTCGCGATAGTACCCCCAGCGTCTCGAGAGAGGAGGAAACCGTAAAACGCCACGCCTTCCGCCGCGTAAATGTAACGGGTCACGGTGAGCTTAGCGCGTAAGAAAAGAGAAGACCTTGGAGTACCTTGTACGTGGATTTGTCCCGGCCTGTCTCGAGTCCGATCCGCTCGGAATTCTCGTATTTGGGTTGAACGGCGTCGTTAATGCAACATGCTTTTTGCCAGAGAACGCGTTCTGTTTCGCATAACTGCCGGCAATCAGGCTTTTTCTACCCATACCCACCGACGATTTGCTTTACGGCCGGTTACAGTGAATTAATAACGTCCAACGATTGGTCGTGATTGAGTTAGTCGTTCGGAGTTACTTTCACAGATGTTTCCTTTAATCTTCGACTGTTCCAGGTGTCGGCTCAGCCATTCCGTAATCTTGATTATCGAGCGGTTTAATTAGACTCACGTTCGTAGGTATTAGGACACCCATTATGATCTTACAAAAAGCGTTACGCGGTTTTAATCAAACTTTTTGCTTCGAATCTCAACACTTTCACAGACGGTAGGTATTCTCGTTGAAATAGCAGTGGAAATAAAAAATATTCCCTCGTAATACGATTGAAAAGTTGAGAAAAATGTAGACGTTAAAAATGAAAATTGAAAATATGAAAAATTCATAAAACGGTAAAATTAAAATTGCAAAGGTTTTCCAAAGAGAGTGTGTCGATAATTTTTTAACGACTGTCTAAATTTGCTTCACAATCCTAATATGAACAGGAATATGTATCGGAAGACAGGAGTCACCGTTTCCCCTTAATTCTCAGTCTCGACCGGTATATCGTAATTAGCAGTTCAAACAGTTCGCCGAAAAACGAAAGAAAAGGACCCGGAAGCCATGTGCCACCTCTTCTTTCAGAGGTATCAGGTAGCATCGTTCCACTTTGAACGTCGATTAACCCACATATCAGCCGAAGTGCAGGCACGCTTTATTTTTTCACGTTACACCTACGCTACGTGAGGCCGGCTATGCGTAACAAGGCCTAGGCTCCATCTCTGTCGGTTCACCCGCATGCAAGCGCGTGCATTAATAGGCTAATTCGTCTCGTTGCACCGTTCCTCACCAATCACCGCTCGATTCTCGTAGCAATCTCGTTCTCCAGATGCGCGAGCGCTGCTTCTTCATCCAAGCAAATGCGTGCAAGGTTCTCAATGTTGTTTTTTCTACTGCTTTCCTCTTGCTGTTTTTTTTTTTTTTTTTCTTACCATCAAAGAGGTGGAAAGCGTTTAGCTTCTGGCAGACAGCTAGTTTCTTATCCACCGTTTTCTTTGCATTAATGCGCTCGTGTTTTATGACTTCGTTTTACGAGTTCTCTCGGTTATTTATGAATGTAATATTGACGATAACACGGGGAATAAATCGTTCTTTAATAACTGTGACGAGAATGATTTCCTCGAGGTTTGAAAATATATTCAGATATGTTAAATTGTTTTACCCCCGAGGTACAACCTTTCTTGTTCCCTTTAATCCTTCGGCGCACCGTTAAGAATGCAATCATGTTATCGGGCAAAAAATTGCTGCAACGACAGATGCGATAAGGCGAGGAATGAATGGGATAAATCTTTCCCCGATAACTGTGACGAGAATATTTCCGAGCTTTGAAAATATTAGGAAACAGCAGAATTATTTTCTCCGAAGAAGCCTTTCTTTAGAGTGCAATAATGCTATCACAGAAAAATCGCAGGGACAGATGTGACAAGGTGATATTTTCGATGACCAAAATATCTCCAAGCTTTCGAAATATTAAGAACAATTAAAATTATTTTCTCTCGGGGATCCCTCTTTTATCAGAGAAAAATCGCAGCGGCAGATGTGACAAGGCGATTTCCTCCATAACCATGACCAAAATATTTCCAACCTTCGAAAATATTAACATATTCCGTGTCCAAAAATGCCAAAGAGCGTTTTCAGTTTACATGTAATAAATATTAATATTAATTTTATCCTTTTTTACTTAAGACTCAAGGGTAACCGTAAAGTCGTGCATCGAAAAAAATCGACCCCTCTGTGATTATGGGCTTCGCAGCCTAGAGCGCTGGCGCTTTTAGGACAGGATAGAAGAAGCGCGATCGCGCCGCTTGGCACTCAAACGGTTAACAAACCTTTCTTCTTCCATTCAATCCCTTTGCCACCGTTAACCGTGCAATAATATTATCAAAGAAAAATCGCACCGACAGATGTGGCTCTCGTTTTCAAGAGCAGTACCTCGGTCCCCCAAGTTACCGAGGAGGATCCATCGAGTTTACAGTGGGCGTAGCGAGAATCGTGATTAGGCGATCGAGCCTTTTCGCGCGACCAGCCACGAGCTGGTAAGGGTCGAGCTAATAAAATTCGGGGTTGCAGAGACAGACACGCGGGTGGACCCTCGATTTCACCATGGTGTTACCATGCTCCACGGATAAGGCGGGCCAATTGAATTGCACGGTGATCACTCGTTCGTCAGCCAGCGGAATATTTAGCAATTTGAATGCAGAGTGGGGCTGTATCGATCTCTCGAGACGAATGGGCTCGCGGAGGCATTAAACGCGATATATTACTGTGAAAAGTGGTAGGAGGTGGAGGGGTTTCGACGTTTCGGGGGTTCGGAGAAGAATCGGCCGAGTTTCATTTCGTTAAGCGATAGGGAACACACCGACGAGAACTTATTTAAATATTGAGTTATCGGTCCAGGCCGATTTAACGTCTGTCGTCGAGCAGAATACCAGTTCGAATTTGCAATCTTGATCGTACACCGGGTGTCTCATTTGCAACGAACGTGTCAATTATTTCCCCTGTTATTGAAAACGTGTCCGAAGGTGTTTTTCTGACGGGAAAAGAAAAATCTCCGCAAGATCGCTTTCAAGGTTGTCGACGTCGTTGCTGCACATATTGACATACTCGTTTCTCCTCTGATTCGTTCTTTTTTTCACTTTGTTCAAAGTCATTTCAAGGTCGTGACGTCGTAGGTCGTTGAACTGGTCCCGATGTTGGCTACGAGGCGGCATTACGAGCAACGTGTTATTATGCGAAAATGTGTCGGTGACCTTGAGATGACCTCGAGAGGAGTTTTTTAACACCGTATTATAAATTCACTCTTAGTCGTTTTTTTCTTATTTTCAACGGAAGTAATTTGGGTGCTCCTTGTGAACGAGACGATCTTTGCAAGGAACGAACACTTCTCGACCTTTTTATTATCACTTTTCTCAGAAGGAAGAAATTATTCTGTCGAGGTCGTTGAATTTGTCAAAAGAACTTCAACGCTGTACCTAAAACAGACTCGAAAAATTCGTGAAAATCAGATGCACAAAGAAATTAAACGAGACTTAAGAGAATGTTCAACGATCCAGCGACGACAAAAATAGTAGACACGGTTCGTATACAGTTCTGACCCTGTGAATACCAGAAAACTGTACAATGGAGGTGTGAACAAAAGCTGGCGACACAAATCAAATACATAAATCGGTGGAACCGGGGCGAGACTTCAATAGCGAACGTCGGAATCGCCGCGAAAGCAACTTTCAATCGAAAGCGGTTCAAACAAAAGCGCCCTTCTGTCACCGCTCGAGCACACACACGCGCACAATCGAGCATTCGGGTTTATTACACCGGCTTTGGCTCGCAGGAACCGAGAAACAAATAGGAACGAACGAAACGAAAGAAGAGAAAAAGGGGGACAACGTCGATTAACATTTAAATCATTCAATTAAGAACGCACACGCGGCGGTGTCCCGCGTTTCCATATTTATTGGCTAATTAACGGCGCGCTTATTGGTAATTTCCAGGGTGCTCTCTCTGAGTAGGAGCGCGGCGAATTAAACGGCGGGGCTAACGAGCATAACCGCCTTGTGCCGATTCCCCTAGGCCTGTTGCAATCGAGTTTTCGAAACGATTTCCTCGATCGCGATTCGCGACACGCGTCCACTCTCCACCGGATATACCGCGTCGCAATCATCGTTCCGCGCGCTGATATCGAGGATTACACGGTGGAACTGCTTCGAGCGCGCTCGTCCAAACGAGATCGCTATCTCCGAGACGTTAACACACGTTCGCTGCCACTGGAAAATCGATAGCACCCTTGGGCAATGCACTTTGGGCCGCATATGCTGCGTCGGTGGCAGCGACCGTGTTGAAATAGAAAAATTGTTTTTCGCGCAATTAATTTTGACTTGCAAGGAATACACCTGACTTGTAAATTTTTGCGAAATATCGCGTTTCTTTTTATTCGTAAGTTGAACCGTAATCGACAAATTTGCAGAAGGCAATTATACCTGAAAATTCGTTGTGAAAGTGATTCAAAGGTTGGCGAGAAATTGATACAGGGTATTCAACGAATAAAAAAATTTCATACGAACCCACGTTTAGAAATAATTTATTAAAGAATTATAAGCAACAATAGAATATTTATTAAAAGAGGTATTGTTGCAAAAGGAGGAACTTTTTAACAATTTTTGTAACTTAAAGCTTAACAAAATCAACCACAGAAAACTACAAAACTAACGAGAAGCAACGAATAACTTTTCTTAATAAACGACAATTCTTTTCACCTCCGAAATACCTTTCGAAACACCCCGTACATCTCCATCGTCGGGAAAGAAAAACACGAGGCACTTTCACGACCGAACGCCACGGAGTTTCGCTCGAAAACTCCGCAAATCGAACACGGTTCAGGCTCGCGTGAATTTTTTCGGGCGTGAATTCTGGGAACCGGTGGCCGTGATTTCACGCGCGTCCCATTAAAAACGCCCGTAAACGCCTCGTTTTTATTCTCGACACGATCGCGGGCGCCTCCTCTTCTGCGCGCGTAAATTGGGTTACGAGAACACTCTGACCGCCTGGCGGCCATCGACGATCGCGGTTTCCGGTGCTCGACACCGGTTCGTACTTCGACGGAACACCGTCGACCTTCCGGATCGGCCCTATCGCCAGCGTACAATCGTATAAAATGTAGGTTTCCGAATGGTGGAAGGGAAGCGCAATTAGCGGTTTCTTGTTCTCTTTCACTCGAAGAATCCTGGAGAAATTGGCGCTCGCGGAAAGCGAGAGCAGCCTGTTGCGAGGGGAGACGTGTAGTTCGGTCGGTGTGCAAAAAGTGTTCGCTGGAAGATCGTGGAAAGAAGCGGACGCTTAATTTCTGTTTTATGCGCGAGTGATTAGGCAAATTTCATTTGGCATGAAAATCTTGTAGCAAGTGTAACTTAAGCTTGAATTCCTTCCGACCGATTTTTTCGAATTATCGAAGCTCGGGGAAGACACTTTATCGATTTAAATACAGGGAGAGAATAACCCTTTCGTGTGCAATGAAGAGAATTATCAGTTCAAAACGTGGATGATGTGTAATCATCTTCCTTTAACACATTACTGACGGTGTCTCTACTGAAATGGATCGAAACTGGAAAATGATAAATTGCCAAGTTTGATATGTGCAGTTTCTAAAAACTTATTTTTGACACTTCGTTCGAATACAAATTAGCGTATCTCGTGACCAGCAGTTGGAAATTGAACGACGACAATTCGTTAATACTTGAGATACAACAGACGCTAATTGTCTAACTCGCGTCGTCAATGTGTCGCTGCTACCGTCGAAGCATTGTCGACACACAACGACTAATGTGCCGACAGTGTACCAGTCAGTCACCAGGTCGACACAAAAAGATGATACCACCTCTGTGAGATGGTCAACTGTCTCCACGAAAATTCTCGTGAAAATCACATGTCTGGCTGAAAGTACGAATCGATGGCGCACGGTACGTTGCACACTCACGATTTTCAGAGTGAATGTGCTGAAGATATTCGAACGCAAGGACTCCCGTCACCGACAAGTTGTCAGCGACACGTTCCATCGATGGAATCGATCGCACTTTGTCGCAAGCGCGCCACAGCGAAAGGGTTAAGCAGATGCATCTGGACCAAGAGGGGTGGCTGTCGCGGTGAGCGTCGAAGGCTCGACGAGGTCCTATTTTCAACCACTCTCGAACCGGTCCACTCCACCGGTACCTTTATCGTCGAATTAATTTACGATCATTTCGATTGATACGCTCTTTAACTGGACGTCTCGCAATTAACCGGACGCTCCAAATAATCGGGTTCGCGGCGGCGCGGCGCTCACCATCGGTCGCTTAATAATAAATCGGCGATACGTTCCAGTTCCGTTCCGACCGACCCAAATAAACGGTTTTCTCGATCGTCGTTGACAATTATGACAGGGCACCGTGTGTGAGCATCGAGGGAGAGAGAGAGAGAGATCGATAGGGGTCATTGGGCCGAAAGAGCGAAGAAGAAACGCGCAACGCTGTTTGGATAATGATCGAACAACCTGCAACGACCGCTCGAAACGCGGATAATTGAAGTGGGTGCCACATGATTAATTAACGCGTTGCTCGCTGCGTGTCCGGGATTTATATCTCTCTTGCTCGTCCCAAAGATAGCCCTCTCTCGCCCGGATTAATTGAGCGACAACCGCTCGCCGGTGGCGTTTCATCGCGGTGAAAGTCGAGCATCGTGATAATCCGAAAATTCAAGGGCACCAGAAACACGTGTTGCAGTTTGGGAACGTATCGAGTGATTTTTAGGGTTGGCAAAGTTGGAGATTGTATTAGAGACTGTGAGATAGGTGTTAGGAAATAGCTACCGCCTACAGACTCTCGACGAATTTGGCTGCATCGCGCGTAGAGTTGAAGATTTAAGGTAATAGAAGCAGTAGATGTTATAGGACAAGGACGAGTTCTAGTTAGAAGAAGTTTCAAGGAGACGAATTCATTCTCTATTTTCCAAACTTTCAAGTTAATTCTGGGTTTATCGAAGGTAAGTATCAACGAGTACCATAATTGGATAGAACTCCGCCCACGCCAAGGTTCGCCGATAAACGGCGACAAGTCGACCGGAATAGATCATTCCTCGGTTAATTGCGATTCAAGGTTTCAGGTAGTTTTACGATCGTTTATCGAGAAAATGGGAAACGCAGAAAGCGGAGGTCACGTTGTCGCTGTGGCCCCGTTATCAGCGAACGGAAAGCATCGTCGTTGGACACGGGCTTGCACGATCGATTGATAAGAACAGACACTGGTAACCACTCAGCGTCGTCCCGCTAGCTAATCGACTCCTCGCGAGTACGTTTCTAATTGCGAAAGTTTCTGCGCGAGACGCTTTCGCGTACCACGAATTAATGGCCACGATTCGATCTGGCCGTTGCAGACGGCAAATGAGATTCCAGTCGTTCGAAACGGTCGCCTCGAGTCACGGCAGAAAAGTAATCGCACGCCGATATCGGCGAAGCACGTTCACCGGAGCGTTTGAATATCCCGCGCTGCGGTACAGTCGGTATTGCAGAGAGCTGCTTGGAGCGAGCGCCGCGAGGCGGCACCACTGCACTACGAATCGACTTACCGATCATCGAAGATTCGAAAATCTATGGAGCGATTTTTTTTGATCGAGATTGATTTTTTATTTCGATTATTTCTTTGGATTTGAAGTTTGCGGAAGATTGGACGTAAGTTTAGTTTCCGAGGAGTTACATTACCGACGGAATATCGTACGCGTCGGTAAAATAGAACCGATCTATAGATCATTGTGAAACTTTTTATCGATATCTACATCTTCGTCGAGCTGTATAATTGCAAAGGCACGTTATTACGCGTTTCACGGGTAATAACGCAAATCTTCTCCGGGTGTTTTGAAATTGGAGCACGTTCTCGATCGTTAAAAATCTCATTCGCCAAAGAGCGTATACGCAACGTTCAAACGCACATCCATACCGTTCCTCGCGCCTCTTCTATTCAAGCGAAATCCGAAAGTCATCGTTCTCCACGTTCGATTGTCAAATCAGGCTAAATGAAATATCCCTATCTCTGATCGAATCCAATCTATCAACTGGCAAACAACCGTATTACACCTTCCGTCCAAGGCAACAGACTCTAATATCGTTCTCTTTCTTTCTTCTTCTTCTTCCGTCGAAAGGAACACGTGCGTGTATTTTCTCCGATTGATTCGAGGGAAGTCTCTGCGATACTTTGACGTTTGCAGCCGACCACAAAGGAGCCTTTTATTATCCTTCGGTCGTTCCGACAGACTCTCGACGGAATTTCATCCGTATCGAAGCGTGGCGAAAGGATCGATGAGACGTGAAAAAAGTGAAATCTCGGGGCATATATGGGCCGGGTCCCTCGGCTGCTTTCGATCCCATTATTCAGATCGATCGGTGTACCGAACACCGTGCACTCTAGCGTTACTCACCATCGACGTGAAATAGAACTTCTCGAAGTCCCTCTCGTGAAGTCGCGCCGCTGTCAGGTTGGTGGCTGAGTGCTGTCCGTGTTTCGTGAGCACGTCCTCGCCCTTTTTGCACAACCACGACAACACCTGCGGAACAAAGTAGAATTATCGTTAATCGTCGACGGTAAGGTCTCCTATCGGCGAGATTAAATCACGATTCAATCCCTGTCGAATTGTTTTCGCGGTGCGAAATTTCATCAGATCGGGGCACAGCTTAAAGCCTCGATTAATAATTCAGACAATAAATAATAATTCCATCCTGTGAAAGCCTGAAATATCCCACCCTCTTTTACACGTCCGAAAAATTCACCGTAATTCCTGCCACTTTCTCGACTGCTATTCCCATACGAACAACTTTCCTGATGACAGTGAATAGAAGCTCAGATAAGAGCGTTACGATTTTCAAGCGGCAAAAAATCCTCCGTTCGAAATTGAAATTCACCGCGTTTGAACGTGGGCTACATACTTCAGCGTTGAAGTTTCGCTGCATCGAGGCAATTCTAGGGAACGTAGCGTAAGGATTTAACGCGACAGGACAGTGAGTAATTAGCGTCTGCCCGGTTTCGTTAAATAATTAAGAACGATCGTGGCCGTTCCATGCTCGACGGCGGAGGTCTGGTTATTTATGAACGTCATAGTAAAACCTCGAGTGAAACGTTCCAACACACGACACCGCTGGCCCGTTTTAACGCGGGCTCCCGCGCGTTCTCGTAATAAATACACCTCCGGTGTATCAAATTCGAGTAATTTATTAGCGGGACGGGGAGAAAGGACGATTCCTACGTTTTATCCTGCTTTCCTCTTATTCTACGCGCAACCGATTTATACTAATCGGGGATAGGTATTTTACGTAACCGATGGTGGTTGAAAAGACAGCGATAGTCGGTGTTTTGCCGGGTTCTCGTTCGTTTTCCAATTTGTCAAAATCAACGACGCAGTCCAGTTGCGTAATTTCGCGTTGGCGTTTCGACGGCGGGGACAAATGTCGTGGGATGAGGATGACCTAACGCGAGTTTTCGTCATTTCGGGGGGAAATTAGGTGGAAACTTTTGAAATTCAGGTGCTTTACGTTTTATTTATCATTCGATGGTAATTTGTTGCACAAGTTTACTATTGGATGTTGCAGATTCACTCTTGAGACATTTCTTATTGCATAATTAATCTTTTTCCAGGAAGAGATTAATTTGTTACGAGCCTCTTTTCGACGTCGTGTAAAAGGCAGGATTTAAGTAACCTCGTGATGGTATCATTTATGAAACATGATCAGTTTAACCTTTATAGTAATGAAATAAGTGTAGAATATTCTGCA
Organism: Habropoda laboriosa; assembly: GCF_001263275.1. Lineage (NCBI taxonomy): Eukaryota > Metazoa > Arthropoda > Insecta > Hymenoptera > Apidae > Habropoda > Habropoda laboriosa. Next base: position 972,728 of record NW_017100212.1, on the reverse strand, counting down.
ATAATCGTACCTTTAGAAAAACGCCAGTTTACATCAAGTACCTGATTTTTTAAAAGACTTTCAATTCACAAAACAGGGCATAATTTCTTATTCGCTTATTCTTTTCATATTTTCACCATTAGATATTGTTTTTATTCGTCGATGAGAAAGAGATCCACGAGCGACGATTTGCAAGAGCAATACAATACAATCAACTCTCCCTTCCATAAACGAAATTTCCAAAGTATGAACATATTGTAGACTTCCGTACAGATAAACCTAATTTCCTCTCTCTAACATCTGATCAACGTAGCAGCTGAACCGTCGAACATCTGGCTACCTCCAGCTTCCCCTAAACTCCCATCAAACCCTGTAATTACCTCTCCCCAACGAAGAAAGAACTAAAAAAACCCACTCGAAATGATGAACCTTTAACATCCCGTACCCAGGTTCCTTCTAGCCAACACAAAAGGATCTCTGGATAATTTTCCAGGCTGAAAAAATCAGGTCTGTGCAATGTTAAATCGGTTCACCTGTCGAGCACGCGTCACCTCTCTGTGTCGAGGTTATCCGCGAGGCTCTTTTAGCCGATAATTAGATCGCTGGTACGGGCGTGTCACGCGTGATTAATGATTCGTCGCTGCGGTCGGACGTGGCGGCGAGCGAAAAGTACGCGAGAATAATTAACGGGAGCAGCCGGAAGAGAGAATGTGCCGATCGAGTAGAAAGAAGGAACGTCTGCGTCTCGGACGTCGTCGACAACGACGTTGACGAAACTTGAATCAAGGGAGACCAGTTTTAAGGAAGGGAGAGAGGGGAGAGACGGCGACGACGATCGTGGGTAAAGTCGCGTTTTTCGGGTCACTGGGCCGCGTTAGGTGAACGACGAGATCAGACAGAGGCGTGGACTCCGCCAGCGGGATTAATTCGCCGCGATTTGGCCGGCCGTTTGAAAAAGTATGCCGGTAATTGCGACCGGCCCGGTCGGCTGCTGGAAGATACTTACCAAGAGATGGATGATGAAGAGGAGAGAGGCGTGGATTGAGGGAGTTGAAAGTAACGAGCGTGAACGTTAACGACTACTGGACCTTGGAATGCTTCGGGGTTCACGAATTTGTGAATGGAATTGTAGATATTGATGGTGGAATTTGGAGTTGCGGGAGCTTGATGGATTCACTGGACGGTGCAGAATATGGAAGTTACATGTGGGAAGCAGTAGCTTATCGATTTACTGTTCTATAGCCTGTTTCGATATAATTGTCACTTTACAGTTCTATAGCCTGTCTCGAAACAATTGTCAGTCTACAGTTCTATAGCCTGTCTCGAAACAATTGTCAGTCTACAGTACTATAGCCTGTTTCGAAATAATTGTCAGCCTATAGTTCTATAGTCTGTCTCGAAACAATTGTCAGTCTACAGTTCTATAGCCTATCTCGAAACAATTGTCAGCCTATAGTTCTATAGTCTGTCTGAATATAATTGTCAGTTTACAGTTCTATAGCCTATCTCAAAACAATTGTCAGTCTACAGTTCTATAGCCTGTTTCGATATAATTTTCAGTTTACAGTTCTATAGTCTGTTTGAATATAATTGTCAGATTACAGTTCTATAGCCTATCTCAAAACAGCTGTCAGTCTACAGTTCTATATCTCAAAACAATTGTCAGTCTACAGTTCTATAGCCTGTTTCAATATAATTTTCAGTTTACAGTTCTATAGTCTGTTTGAATATAATTGTCAGTTTACAGTTCTATAGCCTATCTCAAAACAACTGTCAGTCTACAGTTCTATAGCCTGTTTCAAAACAATTGTCAGCCTACAGTTCTACAGCCTGTCTCAAAACAATTGTCAGCCTACAGTTCTATAGCCTGTTTCAGCATAATTTTCAGTTTACAGTTCTATAGTCTGTTTAAAAATAATCGCCTATCACTGCAGTTTGCGCCTATAGGTGCTTTAAAACTTTGCTCACGCTGTACTGTTCGCACCTTTTGACGCACTTCCACGTTAGTTGAATTCTCAATTTTATCCTTTATACATTTTCACTTCAATTTGATCAAACAAATTTTGAAACTACACAGCCCGAACAAAACGTTTGCAACCGTGGTTCACAAATTGAGCTACTACTACACACAACATTAGTTAAACAGCTTCTCCGCTCGATATTTCACATTTCCGAAATAAATAACACAAGCCACCAACCACCTCCAAACACCGTATCAATCCTCGAACCTCAATCCACCCATAAACCGCCGCTCGAACTACGCATTGTACCTACTCACGACTCCATTCACTTCATTCACAAGCGGCGAAGCTAACCTTCAACTTCCAACCGATTTTTCCAACACAATAGCCGCGCAGCCAGCCGGTGAACGCAAGCTCGTAGAAAACCAGCACCGCACTCCAACGTCCCGTTAAGGGATACGTACACGGGGAAACCTCTTTGGATCATAAACGCGGTACGGGTTATATGCGGGTCACTGGGCCGCGAGCCACGATCGAATGGCATCGGAGGACGCGTGTGTACACGCGACGTGGTGCGTTTTATCGCGCGCGAAAACCGTGTAAACACACTCTTAACAGGCGCAGGTATTTAGGTTCGGCTGGTGGCGCGAGCCGCTTCCGCCTGCGGTGAGTCTTCTCACGAGAGTGGACGATGTTATCGCTAGCCGGGGAATGCCCGATAACGCGCCACCTCGAATTAATATGGACACCTTCTTGCACGCTGCCGGCCTCCACGACCATGCGAAATCACGGGGTCGTGATCTGCCGGGGACTCGCGCGCGTCGCCAGTTCACTTTGATCGCGTGGGTGTCGGGTTTGAGAGGAGATACGGCGAGGAGCGTGTGAAATTTCTGGTTTCGACGGTGAACCAGGTGAAGAGTGGACGAGGTTCGTTGAAGATGGAAATTTGGGACGGTGATTGCGCGGGTAATCGACGCGTGTAATTCTATTAGCGAACGTGGGACCTTTGGGTTGTTTTTTAGTGAATGTAGGAGAAGGTGACACCTCTGTTCGTCCTTTTCGCGTTTTTGGAGAAATATAGTATTGGGTAAGTTTTAGAATCGTTGTACATTAAAAGTTACATAAAAATTGACAGATAAGAGTTAGCAATTTCAAGAATTTTTTATTATTTAAATCAATCGAAGTAAGGTAAATTGCTATTGGCCTCCTCGATATTTCTTATCCCTCAAATCAATCGAACTAAGGTAAATTGATATTCATCTTCTCGATATCAATTTTAGATCTATAAAGAATTAGTAGCAGATTCAAAATTGGTAAAAATTGGCGGGTAATTACAAAGTTTATAACCGTTTAATTAATTCAAAATTTGCATATTTCTGCAATAACTTTACGAACAAATAAATTTCCATGCGTCATTACAAAAAAAAAAAAAAAAAGGAAAAAGTATAAATATTCAGCACAATCTCGCAATGCAAGAAAATACCACATTTTTTACGCATTGTGCTCGATTACTATGGCAAACACGAAACTTGAGCGCAAACCGGGAAAAAATGCAGCGTACAGCGAAGTTACTGTACTTAATTACCAATTGTGGTCCACCGAAACAATTTCAAAGATCGCGAAAATAATCCAGGAGAAATTGCACCGGTACTTAACACACAAAAATCCATCGTTGAAAACCACTTACACAAACCTGATTACATAAGTCGTTACGGCATTTGGTTACCGCACAAGTTGAAAATACGAGAAAATCTTTCAAGCCCGACCGAGCACGTATTTCTGTAGCTCTCGGGAGGAAGAGAGCAAGGAAAAAACAAAGTGGACGAAGAGTAAGTATTTTGCCTGCTTATCAGAGAACGACACTTTTGTTCCACATAGTAACCTCAACGGTGCCTCCTCCCCGGCTCGATGAAGACCTTCTTCGCCGGTAACGATGCACCTTTCCCGAAACACGCGTTTTACGATGCCGCCTCGTTTGGCTCACGGGACGAGCCTCGTTTTATCGTCCCACATTCGCGACGCGGACGAGATGGAAAGGACGTCGAACCAGGAACATGATCGCTTAGCTCGGAGACCCGTCGAGACCCAAATTTTTATCGTCGATTCACGGGGTGCTCGCGTTCATCTCCCTTTCGTTCTAGTTTCGGGTAGTTCGATGGAGAAAAGGGGAGTAGACCGAGAGAAATAAAACGGAGCGAAATAGGAAGGCTAGATAGAGATGGTGTGTGCGAGGACGAGTGAATGACCTTTGGGGGTTTTAATGCATGCGGGGAATTCAAGGGAAGGGATTCAATTGAGTGAATGAGTTTGTACATATACCAAGCGAAGGGTATAGGATAGGGTAGTTTTATGTAGCGCGCAAAAAGGACAGGGACAATTAAGCACGCGGTGATTTTTTCGCGAGTGTATATATTATGTTTAGCGTGTAGGAACTGCGCCTAACGCCCCCGGGAAGGCGGCCACCCAGAGTCCCACTGGGAAGGGCGTACCGACTTGGGGGCGACTGCCATAGCTGGTCCCAAGCCCAGTTGAGAAAAGTAGAGGGGCCTAAGCTAACCTAACCTTATTGCCGCCGGCCACCCAACGCCGGGTGCGGGACGCCTATGTCGCAAGACGGATTCCCAGAGCCCGGGCTGAGGCACTCCAACTCGGTGGTGGTTTTGGTGCGAAGGAATAAGAACGGAGATAGAGGAAGAGGAAGAAGGAGAGGAGTCTACGCTTGCAGGAGGGGCTGCGGAAGGAGTACCAAGTTCCCATGGCCCTCCCCAGCGCGCCTGACGAGGATCACGCGGAGGTTTTAGCGGGAAAGAATCCCACATACCTCGCCTTCTTCCCCCGAGGGGCGCGGGGTGTCTTTCTGAAGATTTCCTCCGCGTTAACAAAAAGAAGGAGTGTACGCTAGGCGAAACAGCGAAAGCAGAGGAAAATAAAGAAGAAAGCCCGGAATTCGAAATCGTAAAAGAGACGATAGGAGGGCAAATCCAATTATTAGGGTAGTCCGATGGGTTTATAGGGAGGATTCAAGGGTTCCGATGATAATTTCGAGGCCTCGGAGGAGTTTGTGTCGTGGGGATGATTGTGAGGCTTGTCGAGGGCTTTGAAATGGGGTAGAAGATAGGGTAGAAGACGCGCGACAACGTTTCGATGACTTAGGGTCGATTTCTGACTGTAATTGTAATTAATTACGATGGTATAATTGAATAGCGAATTTGGGTATCTCGAGAGGTAGGTGTCTAGATTATTCATCTGTTGACTTGGGAAGACGAATTCACTTTTCATCGATTCACCGATGTTAGGGATTGGGTTTGTGACATGGACGCCTGTTTACGCTATTTCTGAATGCGCCCCTTTTTTTTCTTCGCGTTAATTAATTTTTCTTTCAAATTGGCCACGAAGCCCAGGAAGCGTTTTATGGCTGCAGAAAAATAAATTTTCTGCGGGTCACATACCTTCTCGGTGCCCACTCGTGAACATTCAATAGACACTGACATGTCGTAAAACCTTTCGCGTCTCCCTGACCGCCCAAAGTCCCGTCACGCGCGGGCTACCTTTGGGCCTCACTCCCCCGCCATCACGACATACCACCACCCTGCCAACTTGGAAATTCCAGGGTGAGCGGCGTGCTCGCGGGCCAGGGAGGACCGTCCAAGAGGGTAGACCCGTCCTCATTGGCGGAAACCACCACCTTGTCACGCCAGACAGTGAACGTGTTAATAAGTAAATGTTGCTCAAATTATATCGTGTTTGATATCATTTTCATCAGAAAAATCTCAGCAACATGTTAAAAAAAATTTCAGATGAAAAAAAGTAAAATTAACGAGCCGTGAAATCTCGTAAAAGAAACCGAGTGGTGTAGCGTTACACGCCTGACTGACAGCGAGCGAGATAACATAGGCGCAGGACCATCTATACTGACACTTGTAGAATCCAAACTGACTGACACTTGTAGAGAATTTACTGTATATTGCGGCCTGCCGAACGTCGGCCAAATGTGACTAAGTTGTTCTTTGCTATAATCCGCCGAACCGAGACTTCGTTGCGTCCTAATCAGGTCGCAATACAGTTTCTCTTTTCAAAGTGAACCCAGTTAACGAATTACCCAAATCAGCAGTTTCAAATTAACCACGTGAATCCTTCACCACAAACGTCAATCCTTCGCCACAGACGATCCCAAATCCCTGTCCCACACGATTAAACAACAAAAGCCTTTCAACGACCGCTACGTTCTCTAGTTAAAGGATATATCCATCGTACGATTGCATCCACAGCTGAAACTCGGATCAATAACTAAAGCCAGCGTATCCAGAGGCAGAACCTGCGATCAATAGCGTCAGATGGGTCACCCACGCGGGAATCCACGGCTCCCTGTCGCTGAAAGTCCGCTCGATTCTCGCATCGATAGGCGCATCATTCGGTTTATCGGTCAGCCTGGTGTCACGCGAGATTATCGTCAGTTGTCGTTGATTTACACGGAGCTGCGTTACGTCGGTGTACAAGGGACTGATGTCCGATATTGCAAAGCGCCTCTTTTGTTCGTTGCAACGCTTATTTATAGGCGACACTTTCATCGTTGGAGCTGTGTGAAAAATGTTCTGCGCAGTCGAGCTGTCACGAGTGTATTTTTCATTTGAAAGGAACAGAGAAAAATTGCACAACAGGTGTTTACAATATTAAATTGTCGTTAATTAAAGCAGAGAAATCTAGAACATTCTGGTGCTCCTAGATTTATAATTCAATTAGAGAGATTTCACTGATCAATATTCAGGGTTGGTGACAAAGGAGCGTGTCATAACACTTTCACGAAGAAATGCAAAACAGTGGGTGTTCCCTGTGTGTCGATTATGCATGGACACCTACGAAAAACATCGATGAACCATTTTTAATCGATTCCGCGTGACGAGGTGAGTGTCGTATATAACTCAACCCACGTTGATCCAGTTAGAATTGTGAATACGTGTGATGTGTTACGATGACGCAAGTAGATATCATTGTACACGAAAACTGACAAATTTACCGAGATAACGAGGCAAGAAAGACGGAGAGAGACTTGATTATGTAATGTAGAAAAACAAGCTTACAATTACACTGAAGTTTCGGTGTAGAAAGCAAACTCTGAAGCGTCCTCTTTCTCTTGAAAACACGTTGCACAACGCGGAATTCGAGGGAACGGACGAAAGCGCTTTTATACTTTTCGCTGGAAGATCGCGAGAACGAAAGTTCCTTTATTCTTTCCGCTCGAAAATTGCAGGAACCGAAGTACTTTCATACTTTTCGCTGGAAAATCACGCGAACGAAAGTTCTTTTGTTCTTTTCGCGGGAAAATCACGCGAACGAAAATACTTTGATCCTTTTCGCGGGAAAATCACGCGAACGAAAGTACTTTTTTAACGTTCTGCGTGAAAGTCACACGCGCGAAAGCACTTTTCGCTGAAAGATCACGCGCGCGAAACCACTTTCATACTTTTCACTGGAAAATCACGCGAACGAAAGTACTTTTTTAACGTCCCGCGTGAAAATCACACGAAAGCGTTATTCTCTCCCCTGAAAAGTCACACGAACGAAAGTAATTTTACACTCTTCGCTGGAAAATCACTCGAACGAAAGTACTCTTTCACGTCTCGCGTGAAAATCACACGAAAGCGATATTCTCTCCCCTGAAAAGTCACACGAACGAAAGCACACCGCGAGAAAAATTCTCCACACACACTTTTCTCTAAAAGACCACCGACACAGAAGAAAAGAGTCAATCCATCGTGCGGCCTAGCAGTTATCAATCTTCCGGAACAAGTGGTCGTCTTAGTTGGAACAATTACTCGAGGCATTAACAGACCGTAAAGTAGTGGTCGGCCGCGCGAAGAGAAGAATGAAAAGGGTGGTAGGGGAAGAAGTTACACCGAAATTTCAGCCGGTCGTCCCGCGTTTTATTGCTCCGGTCGGCAGCCGACGATGAGATTCGGTAAGTATGCCGTAGCCGCAATTAACGTCTTCAATGAGTAATCGCACCGCTCACAAGCTCATTCTCTTTCTCGTTGGCGATCGCCGGAGAGAGAGGCTCACGACATTCGTCTCGATCCTTCTGAATGGACCGGCGATCGCCCGTGGGAGAGAAACAATTTTGAATCGTTGCTCCCAATGCCTCTCGAACGGTTAACGCTCGGGCATCGTAATGTATGCGACGCATGTGGTACGCTAATGTCGTTCGAAAGAGCGTCCAATTAGTTTGGAGTAATGGCGGCGGTGGGTGAGCAACGAATTTGCGAAGCGTTTGCCCCAGATTGTGCTCGGATGAAAAATATTCACTGTACCGAAGTTTCAGTTGTTCAACCTGAGGATCTCTGGTACCTCTGAAAGATTCCTCCAAAGATTTATCGTATACAATAGACGTGCACATACACCACCGCTCCAAAGATTAATCTTGTTCTGAAAGTAACTGTATGAAAAAAATGAATCAGGAAAGGATGATAAATTTGGCTGTGTCGAGTTCGATATAACACTTTGAATTTGATAAACAAATTTAGCTATTTTATTTCCCTTTCTAATTTTATTATTTCGTGATGTCGTTTAAAGTTTGATATTTCATTAAGAATAATACAACTCTGTTACAAAGTACTCCACCTAAGCTCGGCAAAAATAATTACTTTGAAATTAACGTAATTTGACAGACAAACGAAATCTTTTTTAATTAATTTTCGCTCTAATGTAATGAAATTCACGGACTCCTTAATTACCCTGAAACTTTTTCAACCTCTGGCAATATCGATACGTTCAATTTCCCATTTCACGTCCCACTAAAAATCGTCGATCAAGCCTTGCGTGACAGGTAGCATGCTACTCTACCACCAGAATTAGCTGTATTAAGTCGAACTGCGGGGGAGTATTTTGCATACAATGGCGCATAATTCCACGTCTATGAGTTCTAATAAATAATCAAATCCTGCGAACGCAAGGACGGACGGTGGATTGATTTATCTCTGTAGAGCTGAAAATCCTTGTGACAGACAAGCTAGTGGACGCGAACTTTTTCTGCCGCAACCAATAGACCCGACACAACCGACCAGATATTACACGACGATTTCATAAATTATGTAACCGTTCTGGTATGCCTCGACACCGTGGCTCATAAATTGCGCGCGATCAATGTACCGATTTTTATCGAACGGCGCGGCGCGGCAGCGTGCACAGCCGGCCGGTGATTTGAATGCCGCGTTACGCGAGCACCCGGTCCCCGATATTTCTGGCGCGCTAACGAATCAGGTCGATTGATAACGATCAACTGACCTGCGTATCCGCGACAACCTACCGCCGTTTCAGTAACAGAAGTCTAGTTTATACGTACAAACAGTGTAAATCATTCCTGTGAATTGATCCGACGAGTGAAATCTCCTAATTCAATCGCCTTTCTACGGTGCCTTTCCGCGAATTCAACAACCACCGGTTTCTATCGACGCTGGAACAACCGGAATTGAATGTAGTGTATATACTTTTTTATTTTCTGGGGTATTTAGGTGTAGTGTGCAAAGAACTTTTTGGCGACCGCCACGGGGCGGCCACGCACTTAGGCCTGGCGACTCTTGGCCCTCGAGGTGAAGAATCGAGAGATGTTTTTCCAAACATCTCCGAGTTTCTTCGTCCTCGAGGACGAGAATATTGCCTCGGCAATGCAGGCCCGCGCCCCCACTTCCTGGGACTTTCCCAGGGAAAATGGGCTACTTAAAGGAGCCCCGAAAAAGGCACGAGGCCTTTTGTCGTAGACATTCTCTGCACGCGCATCGCGTAGTTTATATATATACGCCTCTCGATTCTAATTTCGAAGTTTCTTACATAGCATACCTAAATACTCCAGGAAATAAAAAATATACTAAATTCAATTCCGGTTATTCTATTGTCACGTCCAAGTGTATGGTGACTTTATTTACCAATTTATTTTCCATTTCATTCCATCATTCACTTCTTTCATCTCATTCAACTTCATTCCATCAATCTTTGGAAGTGACGCGGTGCAAATGATTACTCGCAAAGTGGGTAACAAAAATATATTTATTTAAACGTAATGCTTAAACTAATTTCAAATGGGTAGGCTTTTTGGGACGGTTTATGGCTTGGCCCGCGCCTCTTGGCGAGTGACAAACACCAGACCCGAGTACCCATCGGTTCGGCCCAGCGATACTTTTGCCATTCGACGAGAGTCGGTTCTTAGCTTCGGTAATGGACAGACGCCGAAGAGTCCGAAATAAACTACTTTGCACGACATCCTGATTTGAGTAAAGTTCATTAGACCACCTCCTACAAATGTATAGTCGGGGCCACGATATAGCGAGGTCGTAAAATCGGTCAGGCGTTAAAGTAAACATGTTTTAGCTGCCGGGACCCGAAAATTGACAGAGATACGAGCAGATAAGTACTTGAAACCATGGTCAGGACCGTACAAAGAATTCTTCTATCCAGCGAAAGTCAAACTGATTCTAATATATTTACTGAAAATTGAGTTCAGCTAGGACAATTTAGGGTTTTTTTCTTCTGGGAAAAGCCGCATTTGGAAGTACGGTTACAAGATGCAGATAGAAAATGCAAAAGGATTGTGTAGCTTTAATATTAACATATTTTCCATTTGTAAATGAAATACCATTTTCTACTTGAAGTACCAAATCATATGCTACCATTCGTTTATTGTTGGAACCCTCAAACAGACTGCAACACACGGCCTTGAGTGCCGCAACATCAATCGATGCCGATTCTTGAGAGTTTAATTTACGACCTCGCTATATCGTGGCCCCAACTATAATTGTTCCTTTATTTCAACGAAAGGATCTTAATAATTTCTGTAATTCAAAGTAGGACATCTGAAAGCCCTCATTTTGACGTACTGGATTATTCTACTGTTCAATAAAATATGAACACAGGCAGTATATCCACGTGACAATGTGTTCAAGTAATTTCCAACGAAATAAAATATTCATCCAGGGTGTTTCGATAGATCAGTGTCGCATTGATATAGAGCATTCAAGAGGTGAAGCACAGATGAAAAAACAAAAAATTCCAACGATTTATTAGCAACTTATTGAAATACCCTGTGCATATCTACTTCTCGTTCCACATAAATACCTTAAAATATGTACGATCTGGAAATTTCTGATCGCTCCATGCATTCCACCGAGCAGATTATTTGCGTCTCCTCGATAACGATCGAGCTCGCGACAGCGGACGTAAAAACAGCCGCCGAAGGAGCGAGAGAGCATTCGGGCTATTAATATTCCGAGGAATCTGATTGCAGGTGGCGGTCTGATTGGTCGCGCCACCTGAGCCAGATCGCGATTAAACAAAACGAGAACTCGCAACAAATCCAGAGAGAGAGAGAGAGAGAGAGACAGAGGAAGAGAGGTGGCGGAGCGCGTAGAAGCGCGCCAGGTAATGAGGGTAGAATTCACTCCTAATAAGAAGATACGCGTCATATTTTACGAGCGAACTGGTCGCTTCCGTGCCATGTATAGCGTCCGCTCGCGTAAAACCCGCTCCGTGCGCCGCGCTGGACCATTAACAGGCGCGAATGTCTTAACGAGAGAGACCGCGGACTGAAACGTAATCCTGTGGATGTCGTCCTCTCTCTCGCCACCCCTCGCGTCGACAGCACAATGAAATCCTTCGTATAAAATACCGTATCCTCAGTTTTACGCGTTCCACGCCCGTGAGACGATCGCGGGGAGGACAACACGCACCCCAGGCGTTCACTCGATTGTAAATCCTCGGGTGAAATTAACGAGCCCCTATGTCGATCCTCTGTGCATCGACACGCGGCTACCAGGGTGGTTTTTCTTCGTAACATGTCGCGTATCGTGTTGCTACAGTGGCGAGAGAGTGATGCGTTTTAGAGTATTAGGTTAGGTTAGGTGAAATTAGACGAAATTATTAGTGCTTTTATTAAAAAAAAATGCTCTGTGTTCCTAGATGCAAGCAAGTCTTCTGTTACTTATGTCTTTATTAAAAAACTACTCTTTACTGAATTTTTTTAAACTAAAGTATGATTACTTGAATTTGATCACGATCTAACTTTGAGCTTTAGACTAATGTAACGAAAACTTTATCTGCAACAACCGAATAGACAGAGAATTTTCACAAAACGTTCACTCGATTATAAATCTTCCCATGAAATTAACGAACAAGTGGCTGAAGAGTGACGAATTTTATATTTAGTCAACAAGCTTTAAACTGACGCACAGTAAGTGTACATTTAAGAAGAAATTTTTGAAAATTTTACTTGTGAAGCTTGTGAAGTTAGTAATTTCTAGACCCAGTCAGAGAACCATCGGAAGACGTTCACTCACCTGCAAACTCTCCCTTCAAATTGCTCACCCAGTGCCTCGATGAATTTTACAGCAGACAGTGAATCTTCAGAACTCTAAACGACAGCCAACACTTTCATCGATCGCAATAACCAAAAACCCATGCACAAAGTGACTCACTTCAACTCTCCCCCACCCCCGTAAGACTGCTACCACGAACGCCTCTCGTAAAAAGAACCCATAACTCGGATCTCGCACAAAGCGCTACCGCGGATCGTCGACCTAAATCATACCCCTTAACCAGCGATAATTGTCAGAGCGGCGGAGCAAAAAAGGTGGGCCACTTATTCCGGACGAGAGCCATCTCTGGTACGATTTACATGAAAGAACAAGGAGAAAGACGGAGAAAGGAAACTGTACGAGTGCACAGGGAGGAACACCGCACGGGAAATTACAACCGAATCAATTTGAGATCTGGCTTGAGTCTATTTCAACTCTAATCGCGTTCCCTCCTCTAATGACAGCGAACACCAAAACCAGGTACGTTTCTACACGTGCACGGTACAGCCGTTGTGTACGAAGAGGAGTACGGGGCTGCCTACCGTAAGTCGGATAAGGTGATTCAAAGTGAGGAGAGCTGCTTTCAGTGAAGTAGACGGCAACTGATTACGCAGTTTCGAGGAAGAGAACCTGGCTGGGTGTATCGTATATGGAAGGAAGGGTTCTCCGCTGGGACTCGAGATTATAGTTATTACTGTAATAAAGATACACGGTTTGTTTGCTCTCGAACGCGAAGGAAAAGGGGCCTTCTTCGTCTCTCCACGCCTCGCGGGAATACAAGCGTCCCCGACGTGTAATAAAATGTTTACACTGCTAAACGGTTCCCCTCGATTCTCTGCTGCGTTACACGCGATCGCCTTTTTTACTACCTACTTTTCCACCGCTCGCCGATTCCCTCTTTTTCCTTCGATCCGTGCAGACGGCGTAATTGTAGACAATGACACACTTCTTGCGGGAGAAAATGACCGGAGTTCGTGAACCTTTTTTATTCGATATTAGTGTCGAATGTTTGCGAGTGTGGGTGTGTGCGGGAGAGCACTTGAACGTGACACTTTCTGACGGTATTGTTGGGCCAATCGCCGGTAATTGGAGGGACTTTGGGTATCGAGAGGACGCTAAAGTGTGAAAAGGGGAGTCGGGGAGAGAGAGCTCTTGAATGTCCATTCTTTTACGATACCACAAACTTTGGATAAAGAGGAGACAAAAGTGTGAAAAGTGGGAGTCAGGGAGGGGGAGCTTCTGAATGTGAAATTTTTTGGCGGTACAGCTGAACCTTAGGTATCGAAAAATCACATTTGTAAGTGTGGGTGTGTGTGAGAGACGGAGAGCTCTTGAATGTCAATTGTTTACGATGCTATCGACTCGATCATCGCCAATTGGAGCAATTTTGAAAAGTGCGAAAAGTGGGAGTCACGGAGAGAGAGAGCTTCCGAATGTGAAATTTTTTAGATACAGAAAAATGATAAAAATCACGCGTTTGTCCTAATTTCTAAACAGATCCACAAATCTCCAGCCTAGAAGCAGCTAACGAAGGATCACTCGCGCCCTCAGAAAGCCAGGCGAAAAGAGTAACGGCGACAGAAGAGAGACGACACAGGTAAGGACACGGCTATTTCTTTCAGATGATCGTTGTCCTCCCGCGGATACGTAACTCTCCTGTGGCGAACACGGTTCTGCTTTTAGCACAGCGCAAGGTGAGAGTGCATTTTATGGACAATTAACGATCGTTCCCACGGGAACACTTTGTCGGGGGGATACTTCGTTTCGCCTTGCGATCCTGCGTTCCCTGCTGATAAGCGGATCGAACGTGACCAATTAAAGGACGCCTTGTACGAGATCAGTTTTCGTTCACCGTGGCACTTTCGAACGCAGTTTCACTCTCGAAAAGCCTCGATGTACGCTCGTGACCTCTTCGCATCCCATTTGTCACGCGCGCGACCAATCCTCCTCCCTCCCTCCAACTTTATTCCATTTGCAATCACTTTCTCGTTAATTGTCAACTTCTACCTGCGAAAGATAGCAGAAATATTCGTTGCACAATTTACGTATCTTCCTGTTTACAATCGCTTCTAGGAATCGTTCGAAGTTTATAATACAAAGGAGCAGAGGAGCAATTCCAAGGAACGCGTTGTAACGCAAGAGAGCTGTTTCGCTAACATCGTTCATCCTAATCCCATGCCACCACCCCTGATAAGATAAGCTCGCGACGAGACCACTTAACTTGACGAGCGCTCTCGATACACGCGCCCAATTACGGCCGCCGAGAAACGCGCGTTTCGTACAAGCTGTAACCGTGTTTCCTGTTTTGTCACGGATACAGGGCGTTATATACCGCACGAATTCGTCTTGATCGTGAATGAAATTAACGTGTAATTAGGCATTCTTCCCGCGAGAATTAGCGAGCGTTCCCACGAGGCGCGAAGTCAGAAGCGTTGTTTCTATGTGAGAAACCTCTAAAGCGCGGCGATCACGTTTTAATTACTGTTTCCTTTATCCTGGAGGAACGAGAGGGGAGGTTCGAAGGATGTGGGATAAGTCGTTGGGAACAGGGAGACGAGGAGAAGCGCGGTGGATGAAATGGAGGTAGTTGGACTGGAATTTTTGCGGATATCGAGGTACAGTCGGTGGAAGCGATGCAGTGGAATTGTGAATTGAAGCATTAAGCGGCGACAATAAGCGATGAGTTAATTGAATAAATTTCGGCTCCCAATCTCTTACTAAAATTGTACTAAAAGCGAAGAAGTAATTCTGAACTGGCATCGAACAGACCTAAATGAGACTCGAACGTCTTATCTCATTTAAACTGGCTGTTTCGACGCGATAATTACGTGTACCTTAACACCTGACCTATTTTACGACCACGCTGTATTTATTCCACCGACTATACCTCCTCTGAGAAAGTACAATCTTCAGAACTCTAATTTCAGAGACGGTTTGCTCCAAGAAAAACACGAATCCATGAAAGAATTTGGGACGAAATTAGCCTCGACGTATTTCAATGTAACAACAAAAATATTCCTAAAAATATAGCATTATTCCGAGACGCGAGGTAGGCTTGCCTACAGACCTCTGCCACGACGAAGCCAAATATTATCTTACGCTAGACACCGTCCACAACTCGATCAGGTATATCCCGCGGAATAACATCTATCTCCGTTATGACAAGAGTGGACATTCGCCACCAATCGAGTCTCCTCTTCAACCTCTCTAAATTAAATTCCAAGGATTTTCACGTTTCTCACACACGATCGGTATTACTCCCACACCGAAAAGCTTCACCGGACCGTCCTAACCTACCTGACCGCGCTGTCTTCCCAAGCGCATTCCAACCGAGCAACATCACCCACGACAATCGTCCCGGTGATCTCGGCAACGAAAAAGGGACACGTCAGACGCGAGGAGGAAAAATGGAGCAAAGAGGGATCTCTCGAGCCCGCGTGTGTCCATCCACGTGGTCGTGGGAACGGTCTCACAGCCGTTTCCGGTCCTGCCTCCTTCGCAGAATCGTCGCCCGTCGTCGAACAGGCCCGCGCGCGTCGCCTCGTCGCCCGTTGAATTATGACCGCGACCGGGCGCAGTATAATTCGCCAAGGCTTGTAATATATTGCGAAAATCAAACACGCCTGACAGCCGGTTGGCTAGACAAAAGCCGCCATTGGCGAAGCGTAAATCACCTTAGAAGCCAACTTCTCTCGGCGGGACCAGCCGTTCTTCGGGGTCACGCCACCACCTTCTCTCCCTCCTTTCTTTTCGTTTTCCCCTCCGCTCGGGTCCTCTAAGCTGGCTCAGGGAGCTCTCCCGTACTTCTATACCCTGGAGCCGTGTTCAGGCTCTTTAAGGAGACCACACACCGCGTTCTCCAACGACATGGAAGCCCTCGAGAAGTCACCGTAGGACGTCGCGTACAAGTGTTTACAGACCGGTCCCTCTTTCTCCCTTTCCCTCCTTCCAGGCTGATTTTGAGTGCCTGCCAGCTACTCTCTCGCCGCTTCGATCCTTATCTACCGGCGATCTGCGAACCACCCTTTTCACGATCCTCGTGATATCCTCGGGCTCTGGAACGGTTCCCTTTTTTTTTTGGTTTTACTTTCGACGAGATTGAAACAGGACGCCGAGTTTGTAGAGGGGTGAAATTAAGGTGGGTGGTTTTGTGTAATTACAAGGCTGACAGTGTCGATTTTAAGGCGAAGGTTGGATCGCGGACAGGTGTGTTTGTTACAGGACGTTTCCTCCAAGAAGTGGCGAAACCGCTGTTCACGTCGTTGAATATTTACACGTACCACTTCACCTGTACGCTCTTCATCCAGGTTATAAATATGTATCAGGCGAAATGCGTGCACATAAATGCATGATATTAACGAGGCGACAGGGACAGGCGTCTAAAAATTTCATTCAATCTCACACACCCTGCCTTCTTTTCACGCTACGAGAGAAACCGGCCGCCGAGTTCCGTGAGACACCTCGCGTGTATTTACTCCAGAGTTATGAATGAACAACTGGCAGATCCTGTTTCTCAATGAAACGTCACCTTCGAGACACCGCGCAACTCTTCGAAAATTTACACGAATTCTCACAGTTACCGCGTGAATAAACAATCCTCTTACCCTTCTTTTCCGTATCGATCAGCGAGATTCCTCTCTCGAGCCTAAAGTTCTCGTACTCCACGGAATAGTCGTAGACATCCTGATTTCTTTTTTTTTTCGCGCACAAATATTCGTCACACGTGACAGCACAGAGAAAAAAGTATCCACCAGGTGTTAGGTTCTTCGATTCACAGGTTGTTCACCGAGTGCAGAAATCGAGGAACGTGGGTTCGAGACGCGGGCGGAACTTGTCGGCGCGGGCCAAGCATGTCGCGCGATCCTTTTGCATACTACGGTTCGATAATCGTTCGCGAGCACACGCACGCACGCACGATTGGAGAGAGGTGAGGCCTGCGGGACGATCGGATGCTGCCGGCAGAGAAAGAGTCACTGATGCCCGGGCCGATCGCGCGTCAAGACGTACCTACGCCGTACCGAGCAGCCACACGCCCCTCCCACCTGGTCATGATACTTGCGCCACATTGCCCACACCTTCCGTTTCCGAAACATCGATTTCGATTTAACGAACGCCCGATCTGCCGTATTTGGACTGGCGAAACACGCAGATTCGATTCGTCGACGAACCTCTCGCTTGGCGATTTTCGATCTGTCGGGGCACGCCGGTGGCGGCAAATTTGAATGTTCGAAGCGTGAGTTTTGGACGGCCGATGAGATATCGATATTAGAGGGATTTTTAATGTTTTCTCTCTTCGCGATGGAGGGAAATTTGAAGGTTTGAATTGAGTTTGACGAGGTATTGAAGTTATGACGATTTTCAATCTTTTGCGTTTTCCCAGTGGCGGGAAGTTTGAATCTTTGAAGCGTGAGTTCGCGCGGATGACGAGTTATCAATATTATAGAGGTTTTCAGTGTTTTGCGTCTTTCCAGTGACGGAAAATTTGAAGGTTTGAATAGAGTTCGACGAGGTATTGAAATTATGACGATTTTCAATCTTTTGCGTTTTCCCAGTGGCGGGAAGTTTGAATATTGGAAGCGCGAGTTCGCGCAGATGACGAGATATTAATATTGCAGCGTTTTTCAATCTTTTTTGTCTTCCCAGTGGCGGAAAATTTGAAGGTTTGAATAGAGTTTGATAAGGTATTGAAATTATGACTGATTTTCAATCCTTTATTCCTCCTTAATGGCGGGAAATTTAAATATTTGAATCACGAATTTGAGTAAATGACGAAATATCAAAATTGCAATGATTTGGGATTTTTTATTCCACGTCAGTGGCGGGAAATTTAAATATTTGAATCACGAATTTGAGTAAACGACGAAATATCAAAATTGCAACGATTTGGGATTTTTTATTCCACGTCAGTGGCGGGAAATTTAAATATTTGAATCGCGAATTTGAAGAGATGACGAGATATCGGAATTGCGACAATTTTCAATCTTCTCTCTCTCTCTCTCCAGTGGCGCGATATTTGAATATTTGTATTAGATCCAAGAATTTAGAAATTAATCACGACTTGGGTCACGACATGAGTACTTTGAATCTCGGTAATCATCGACGTAATCAGGTGACAGACTTTGGCTCGTATGTGCTTATCGCTCCAAGTACTTCTTGACAAATGAGATTACCGCTAGTTGAATTGCAAAACGTTCGTGCCTCTGACGTTTTTTTCCAGGTTATCGTGGTAACTGCAGAATATTACATAATTCCTTCTTCGTTGCCATCCATCTTTTCCACTATTCTTCGCAATCTAACACTTTCAAAAATCTACTCCGATCAACGTCTCTTGCGCGACAATTCGACGAATAATCACGGAAAATTCACAAGATTAATTTCAACGTAACTGCACTTCGTCTTACCGATAGAACAATATCGTTCCGGCGTTCGCGAAGGATCGACGCTGACTGAACGTTACCGAGTCCGTGGCCGGAGGGTCGAAGTCTAATTAACAGCGACTACGTAAACGAAGCTGTGTGCCTGGTACGGTTCGAATGTACAGATCAATTAAGTGTCACCATTGAAACGTTTGGAAATTACGCTTAAACGCGCAAACATGCGTGGAATTACGTAAATCGTAGGCGTGTGAATTTATCTGGTGTACGAACGGAGAAATGACGTAACTAGTGATCCAAACGGAAGAAAGAAAAAAAAAAAAGATAGTAAAATGCGTAAAGTGCGGGAGATACATTATCCTGAAAACGACATATATAAGTAATGGTGAATCTCTAACGGATAGAACGGAACGAATCGGAACGAAAAAGCTGCGGGCGATTGGAGGCGCTCAATAACGATCAATAGCGTATAATTATTTCCAGGATAGAGCGAGAATGTGAAGAAATAAACGATCGAGGAGGTGTATCCTGGCTGGTAGATTAGAAGTTTTCGACGTTGCACGGTCGTTCCCGGAGGTAGAGACGTGCCTGTGGCCGCGACTTGCATACTTAATGACATGACTGACTCCGAAGCTATTTCCTGTAATAAGGATCTTCGTCCGTCCGGCTGGATGCTCATTGGCCGAGGAGATACGGGAACCCGTGGAGCATAATTCACGGGACCGACTAATATCCGAGTCATTCGCTCAGTCGAGCAATTTTATCGAATAACCCTTCGAAATTTCCAAGCTCCGAACTTTGACAATTAATACCTCTATTTGACATACGTGTCAAATGAAAATTTCTCAGATCTCCTTTTTTTTTTTATGCTTCTAAGAAGCATGAAACAGAAGTGCAATGTCATTTTTAGTCTATCGCTCCTTCGAGGAATTTTGTGAAATAACCCTGCGAAATTTCGAAGAAAAATCGATACCTCTGTGGCTTGTGTCAAATGAACATTTTTGAGACGATCGTTTCCTCTTGTATTCCTAACAAGTGTCGAATAGGAATGCAACGTCATTTTCAATATTCGAGGAGTTTTATGAAATAATAATCCTGCGAAATTTCGAAGAAAAATTGATACCTTCGTGGCTTCTGTCAAATGAAATTGTTTTTATGTTTCTCAGAAGTGTGAAATGAAAACGCGATGTCATATTCAATATTGGAGTCTATCGCTCCTTCGAGGAATCTTGTGAAATGACAATCTTCGATAATTAATAAAATGTCTCGTATGAAGATTTTTTTTTTGGTACTTCTTGGAAGCGAGTATGTTATCTGGTAGTCGTGTAATCAGACTGGATTATCAAGTAGAATGAATTGAAATTTAGTAGAGATTACCGAGCAATGTATTAACTAGCAGGATAGTTGAAGTAGTCTTTAAGTATTTCTGAGAGTTGCTCGAGGATAAGTTTCATATCGCATGATTTATGACACTTGATTCGTTTTTCTGGCTAACGCCTGGGAACACGGTGTCTCCTAATTGCTTCGAACATCGTGTAAAAGTGATTTCACGGGATCGCTATGTGGCGCTCCGCTGTGAACCGAAGAATGAAACAAGATTGTAAAGAGTTAGCCTCGAGGCTAAAATCCCGTGGTGTTTCAAGAACCGCCGGTAATATCCTGTATTTTGAGACGCTTTCTTTCTAATCTTACAAATGTGTATCCACTGTCTTCGTGTCAGCAAAATACTGAGGTGGCAAATTTGACAAATTTCTTTTCGCAAGTGCATCCGGAATTTCTGAGAGTGCTTCATTTTCAGAATTATTCTTTCCTCCGTTTAAGTACCTAATTATCACAAATCACCCTGTTTATCAAACATTCGCTTATCATCGTGACATTTGACTAACAATTCGTTTGTGACGAGTCGCATAAATCTTTGCACTGTGCCAAAATACCGATATAGACATTATCCAGTGATTTAAACATAAAGCCTAGGATTTGAAACTTCAATCTAGAGCCTTAGATTAAAAATTTCAAAATAAAGTCTTAGATTTCAGATTTCAAAATAAAGCCTTCGATTTGAAATTAAGGTCTAAGATTTAAAATTGAAAAAAATCCTCAGATTAAAAATTTCAAAATAAAGTCTTAGATTTCAGATTTCAAAATAAAGCCTTCGATTTGAAATTAAGGTCTAAGATTTAAAATTGAAAAAAATCCTCAGATTAAAAATTTCAAAATAAAGTCTTAGATTTGAGATTAGAAAATAAAGCCTCGCAACGCGGTACTACATCCGCATGCATCAAATTTCCCGCTTGGCTCCACGGAGCCAATTAAAAAAATACCACCGACAGAGATAAAAACCCAAAAAGAAGAACGATTCACATAAACATCACCGCGTCTCTATCTATCCGTGGCGTTTATTAGAATGCAATTAATCGACGAGCGGGATGTAGGTTAACGTTGGAGAACGGCCGTTCGATCACACACGCGCCAGGAACCATTCGGTCGGTCGATTTAATTGAATAAGTGTGTCGCGCGGAGACACATAACCGCGAATTATCTCTGCTCGCAGATCTCCCAGAGATATTTGCCGCCGATTGGGGCCCGGTCTACCCCACAGAGTTCTGTGTACACACGGTGTTTCGTCTAGAACCGAACACGCAGATGCCACGTAGATAAGGCAGACCGAAGCGGAGAGAGAGAGAGAGAGATCGATCGCGATTAGCATCGGTGGAATTCGCCGCGAGATTCCGCGGTCGTATCGGCAACGCGCGAAAAATTTGTCACGATGCGTTCCTCGCGTTCTGAGCGAGTATCGCGTTCCATGGGATCGTTCGGCGGGATTTTCGACGGAGACATTTCGGTTCCACTGAGAAATCGGCTTTTGGGTTGAATAAAGTGCTGTATCGCATACTGGGTGAAACATCTAACGTGGTCATCTTGGATTTTTCTGTTCTTAGTGGACCGATCGACATTTTTTTTTTTAAATTATTGATTTATAGGTAAAACAAATTGTACGTTTGTCTGTAAAAATTGAAGGTGACCTGGAAAACTTCTGAGAAATGTACTATAATTAATGCAAAAGCCTCTTTGAATCATTTTATACGACAAAAAAAATTTCGATTGGTCCACTAATAACAGAATAATGTAAATAAAATATATCACGTTAAGTAGCTCACGTTGTATATTTTAACTCTGCATTATGTAGTTTGATAGGATTTGACGAGCCCAATTTTTAGAAAGCACAATTTTACAATTTCTGACATTTATTTGTATTAAATCTGAAAGCAAAATTTTAAAATAAAAATTGCATTGGAATTCTTCAAACCTTACCAGATTACTGCTAGAAAAAGTTTATCAGACCAACGTATAGTTGATACAAAATTAAAAAATTACATCGAAAGATGATAACGTGTTATCCTACTGATAACACGACGAGGGTTAATATGAGCCCATAATTATGAAAGTGGTCTAAGTCAAAATTAAAAAAATATGAGTTTATCAGTTATTTCACATTACATTACTTTAAACTGAATTAATTCAATGTAATTTTTACGATATTGTCAAAAATGAACCGTTAGATGGTGCTTGCTATTTCAATATTATATGGAATTCATTTAGTGTTAATTATGAAAGTGGTCTAAGTCAATTCAAACTTTAAAAAGAACATTTTCGTATGAGATTCACACAAAATTTCACTTTCATAATAAATTTTCATTAATCAAGACTAATAAAATTCTAAATTAAAATGTTACATAATACAGAAATACTTTTTAATTTATTCAAATGTAATCCTTTAACACGTTCCGTGCCGCGTGGGTCGCATACGCCCCACTTTGGTCTTTCCGTTCAGGCCATCTGATATTTCGCTAACTTAAACTATGCAACTACGGCGATAATTTGTTCAAAGAAAAATTTTTCCTCTTAACACGTTCCGTGCCGCGTGGGTCGCATACGCCCCACTTTGGTCTTTCCGTTCAGGCCATCTAATATTTCGCTAACTTAAACTATGCAACTACGGTGATAATTTGTTCAAAGAAAAATTTTTCCTCTGCTCTATAGCATATCTTAAACGTTACTTTTTTCTCGATAACAATGATTTTTGCAATCTTATAAATATTGGAAGACATATAGGGCGAAAAGCAAAACTGTTAGTCTGGACAATGTGGGACGCATACGACCCACGCGGCGTGAACGGAAAGTCACCGAATATCGGTCCGGCGCGGAACGTGTTAAATATCTCGAAAGAAGAAATATACGACTTAGACCACTTTCATAATTATGGGCACATATCACAAAGAACGACATCAAAACACGCTACCCAAGTAAACTCCCCCGTCCCATTGTCTCTCGTAACAGCAATCTCCACAGGACCCTGCCTCTCCCAGAAGTCTTCACATTAAAACAGTTCCCCAGCGGGCAATTCCACCGACAAACCTTCCCATCTCATAACGTATCCCAACACTCCGACAATCCTCCCGAGATAATCAAGACATTCCAAAGAAAACCTTTCCTAACCCGAAAAATCCACAACCCAACCCAAAAACAGTAAAAACAGAATACGATCTCCTTAAAATCCAAAGACCGTCGAATTAATCTTCCTCCAGAAGATTACAACCGTTCTCCTCTGTCACTCGAAGATCTATTCCGCGCAATTAACGAGCCAAGTTAATCGCCTTTCGGCGAGCGTTAGTCGGAAGCGATCACACGGCGGGTGGACACAGATTCCGATCGGTTCGTCGATGTCGTAACCGCGCCCTTAGAACGAGTTCCCCGCTTCTCCGCCGCTGGGGAAAAGGTGGAAGAAGAGAGGAGAAAAGTGTGTGCACCGGCTTGCGTGTACCGTGCACGCACGCATACGACAATGCTCGCTGCGTACTCTCGAGCACCCCGCGCAGAGGGATCGCAATTAGCATACCAGAGCGTTCCTGGAACCGAGAGCCGCTGTGTTCCGCGCTTCTCTCCGGTGACTCACTCGCTGATATTGGATCTCGAGACGCGAGTCTGGTGTTATGACGCGCGGGAAATGGCCCTCGATGAACAAGATCCTTGGAGTAACTCGATCGATAGTTTCGTTTGCTCGACCGTTCGATGGAACGAGGGTAGCGAGAGATTCAGATGGAACGGGAAGAATGTTCTCGAGGTGGAGGTAATTGTAAATCTTTCGCGTGGCTGGTTGGGAAGAGAGAGATACGGGAGATGGATGGATGTAGGTGGAAGTGTTACAAGAGAAAACAGTGTTACTTTTTTCTCGTTTATTTCTGTTGTAATAGTAATTAAGTAGCGGAGAGACGTAGTACCTAGCTACTTTTTGCGTGACGAATCGAGTGATTAAGAGATCTCCTATTTCGGTTGGCGAGACGAAAAGATTGGATATTTGTGGTGTTCCTCAAATTTTATTATATAAAAGAATATTATAATTGTTTATCATATTTTTACTTTACTTCATGCTTTACTATACGCTTTACTGTTATTTGGGTGAGTTACGTGAAATGTAAGATAATTATTACTTTATCGGTTGAAGCTACTTGCGCGGTTTATGGATGCTTAGATTAAAAATTTTACTAGCACAGGGAGATAGTTCACGAAAAAATATTCGACACGTGTCTCTTTTTATTTGCAATTATCCATAGTGAAGGAGTGAAAAACTCCCTGAAAGTTGAGAGAGGTAAACACACATTTTCCTAAATATTTCGAGAATTAGAGGGTTCAGAAAAGAAACTTTCTTTCTTAATTATGTTTAGAAGTGAGAGATTGAATCACACAAAGAATTTCAAACAATAAATCAAAAATTAATTATCCACACCGAAGATGAAATTAAAAACGCTCTCAAAGTTGAGAGAGGTAAACACATTTTCTGAGATATCTCGTGAATAAAAGAGCCCAGAAATTACGTTTTGTAGTGAGAGATTGAATCACACAAAGAATTTCAAACAATAAATCAAAAATTAATTATCCACACCGAAGATGAAATTAAAAACGCTCTCAAAGTTGAGAGAGGTAAACACATTTTCTGAGATATCTTGTGAATAAAAGATCCCAGAAATTATGTTTTGTAGTGAGAGATTCAATCACACAAAGAATTTCAAACAATAATTCAAAAATTAATTATCCACACCGAAGATGAAATTAAAAACGCTCTCAAAGTTGAAAGAGGTAAACACATTTTCTGAGATATCTCGTGAATAAAAGAGCCCAGAAATTACGTTTTGTAGTGAGAGATTCAATCACACAAAGAATTTCAAACAATAATTCAAAAATTAATTATCCACACCGAAGATGAAATTAAAAACGCTCTCAAAGTTGAGAGAGGTAAACACATTTTCTGAGATATCTCGTGAATAAAAGAGCCCAGAAATTACGTTTTGTAGTGAGAGATTCAATCACACAAAGAATTTCAAACAATAATTCAAAAATTAATTATCCACACCGAAGATGAGATTAAAAACGCTCTCAAAATTGAGAGAGGTAAACACATTTTCTGAGATATCTCGTGAATAAAAGATCCCAGAAATTATGTTTTGTAGTGAGAGATTCAATCACACAAAGAATTTCAAACAATAATTCAAAAATTAATTATCCACACCGAAGATGAAATTAAAAACGCTCTCAAAGTTAAGAGAGTCGAATTCCTAAATATTTCCAAAATTACTCTTAATTATTCTTCTAAAATCATCTTTCAAAACAAGAAATTCAATCACCACAAATCTACTAAATCTAAAAATCTACCACAAACGAAGATTTCCCGACCGCTCATCCACACCAGGACGAATCCGTATCGATCGCGAAAGCAAGGGTGTCGCAAACGCGTGAAACTCTCACGACAAAGTAGAGCCGCGTCCGTGAGCGCCACGGTGCCAGAGGTTACGGCACGGTAATAAAAGTCGGTCCGCGACGCCTGTAGATCCCGTGGAAGGGAGGAAGAGAGACGGCAGGCGTAGTTTCGTAATAGACACAGAGGGGCAGAGAGGCCGCGTATAATTTATGCGAGAGGCTTAAGAGCCGTTGCGAAATCGACTGCAGCCCCGATGTCTCGTGATTCGACGCGGCTTATCGTCGCAGAACTGGACAAAGGATCGATCTTGCGGAGCGGACTCCCGCCGATCGATCGTCACGCAGATCGAACGCCGATTTTCGCAGAAACTTTCTACCCTGTGATTTGCAATATCGGGGATTAGAGACGTTGCGTTTAGAACTTCGTACGACGACGATCGAGACCGCTGATAAATCAACGCGATGCTCGTTATCTCGAGATTAGTTTAGCGTGTTTAACGCTAAACGCACCACGCCCGGTCAAATGATTTAAAATTTGATTTAAAATCATACATCTGTTTTGTCCCGTTCTTGTCATCTAAAGACTATTTTCTTGTTAAAAATAAATATGTCATTTGTTTTTATTACTATGTAGACTATTTTCTGCGTTTTTTAAATTTCCTATATTCAACTGACAACCACCTGTATTCCTTCCGGAAAGATACGATTACTACGTACCCGTAGGAATAGGTGTACAGTCGTGGACAGAAAAATGTGGACACTTTTAAAAATAGACGTACAAATCCGGATACAAGAAGAATAGATGTAAGAATCTTCAGATTTATTATTTAACGTTTGCATCTCGTAGCAACGTTAACCAATTTCGATGAAATTTTCAGCACGCGTATAATTGACATAGATCTACAAAACGTATGTTTGAAATTTTCACAACAAGTCCAGATAAAAAAGTTGTAAACAGTGACCTTCACAAATTGCAATTTTTTCCAAATTTGTTGCACACGTCATCTATTATAGTAAACTAATCCTTGGAACTTCTCAAAAAAAAAAAACTCGAGTCGTTTGGGCCAATTTTAAAAAAGTTACTCTGTCTTGAAAAGTGTCCACGTATTTCTGTCCACGACTGCACACAAAGTGTCGATACGATTAGTGTTAATAGAGTTGTTTAATTGTTCGTTGCACTGTGACAGACAGGGATTGTGTATAAAGCGTTTGTCACGTTTCAACCATAATCTGTGCAGCGAACGTGACTTAATAGCACGAGCTAAGAAGATAACTGCGAATGTTTCGTTCTCTTTTTACCCTGTTTTTAGCACGTTGTTGGTTACACTTTTAATTGGCAGGAAAAAGTAGGTACTGTCGAATTAAAGTGAGAGTTCAATCGATGGAATTTATAGACGGTAGTTGAACTGGATAGATTATCAGCGGTTCGTCGTGCGTACAATGAGAAAATGTTCGAGAGAGACAATTTAAGCGGGCGATTTCACCGAAATCTATCCTTCGTCCAACGAATTAAGGGTATCGGGATCAATTTCGTCGAAAGTTAATGGAGCATCGCACACGTATGGATTTCAGATGATTTCCGGGTCAGAAACCACTAATGCGTGTTCTTGACCGCAAAGAGGAAGAGGCGCAGGATCGCGTCGGACGTCGCTTTTGCACGACGACAGCCTTGCTTTCGCGAAATTGTCGGAAAAACTGATAGAAAACTACACGCTTCTCTCGTCAAAAATCCTTCACAAACAAACAGATGCAAACGCAAAAATAAAAAAGTAACAGAATGACAATTTTTGAATTAAGATACCATTTGGATCACTGTCACTTTTTCTACTGAATGATAATTCTGAAGTTTCTCAGTAAAATTCAAAAGTTCCTCGATAAAAAAATCGCCAAAGGCTCGTAGCCAGCCTAAATTAAAAAAAAGGAAGAAAAGCAGAGGTTTCGGCAGACTTGTAACCCTAACATTTAGCACCATTCATGGTCGATTGGTCTCACGATGTAAATTCGGCTGGTCGTGGCGGAATTTGAATACGAGAGCAGGGCATCGTAGAAGGCGGCAGGCTGGCTGTGTTTCGTCGTTTTCTCTCGCCATGTTGAAACAGGTTGCCCGGTACACGACACCTGCTCCCAGACCTGAAAATTCTTTCGCGGGGCCCAAGCCCGCTTATCGAGTTTGCTCATCTCCAATCAAGCCCGGCCGAATAATCTCGCCGATATTAAGCCGCGTTCCTCGTTGCTCGCCGCATACTTTCGCGTCACGCGGCCACCACTTGCGAGAATTAAAACGAACAAGGCGAGTACGGTATGCGCGTACCCTGGAGACCTTTGTTTTGGACAAAATGAGTGGTTTTGAGGTATAAGGTAATCATTATGTTGAGATTTTTCGTCTACCTCGTGGAGGATTATTAGGTAGAATTGATTTGGAGGCTCAATTATCAATGGAAATTGTGAAAAAAGTTGTCGAAGTTAGCCCTGTGTAACATCATGTACCTTGCGAGTTATGTATCCACTTATCTCTTTTGTAAGTCTCGTTTTATTTGTTCGTTGCTACGCTGTTATTCATTCTTGCTCTCCCGTCAAATTTTACAATTACGATCGACCACATTTTTTCTCCTGAAAGAAGAAAAATTTGGTTACAGAGGGTTAACCCTTTCGTGGCTATTTCATCACTTGAGTACTTGAACAAAAATTCATCTCAATTTAATATCCATTATAGACGAGATGATCGATAGATAAATAAACAATTTTTAAAAGAAGTAATTCGAATGGGTTAAACTTTACACAATTGGCGCTTCTATATTGTATCTATTCACCACGCACAAGACTTCTCAGAGTACAATTACCTCCAGAAAAATTTCAAAATTCGCATATGAAAATTCCAAAGTAAAAGTGGACTCTGACATAGATTTCAGAACGTACGGATATTCGAAACGCCCGCGCCTGCCCGCAGGGCCTACTCTAGCCAAAAATTCTCAGACTATAATAATCTCCAGAAAAATTTCAAAATTTGCTTATGAAAATTCTAAAGGAAAAGTGGACTCTGACATAGATTTCAGAACGTACGGATATTCGAAACGCCCGCGCCTGCCCGCGCCTGCCCGCAGGGCCTACTCTAGCCAAAAATTCTCAGACTATAATAATCTCCAGAAAAATTTCAAAATTTGCTTATGAAAATTCTAAAGGAAAAGTGGACTCTGACATAGATTTCAGAACGTACGGATATTCGAAACGCCCGCGCCTGCCCGCGCCTGCCCGCAGGGCCTACTCTAGCCAAAAATTCTCAGACTATAATAATCTCCAGAAAAATTTCAAAATTTGCTTATGAAAATTCTAAAGGAAAAGTGGACTCTGACATAGATTTCAGAACGTACGGATATTCGAAACGCCCGCGCCTGCCCGCGCCTGCCCGCAGGGCCTACTCTAGCCAAAAATTCTCAGACTATAATAATCTCCAGAAAAATTTCAAAATTTGCTTATGAAAATTCTAAAGGAAAAGTGGACTCTGACATAGATTTCGCGAGGCTCTAGGTCGAGCCGATACTTCATCCTTCGGGACACGTTGGAAAACGATCTTATTCCCCGGGACGGTGGAGCGTTTTGCTCGGCGCGATATCAGCCGGAGATTATATGTGTACACGGCGTGGCAAAGATTCTGTTAAGATACGAGAGGTTCAGGCCGTGCATCATACAAATATTTACACGGCGTGTACACGTGCGATAGAAGGCCCGCGGAGGTTACGCTCTCGAGGCATTGGTAGCGAGCGTGATCCATGGATCGCGCGCCGCTCTTCGCTCCAGGATTTCGCCCCCTTTTACCCACGAGATCTATCTTCCGAGCATCTTCGCTCGTGGCGCTCCATCTTTTCCCCTCTTCTACCACCTTCTTCCAACCTCTGTACACGTGTGTAAGTACGTGTGAACACTTCTTTCTCCCAGCCACCGGTTCGCTATTTATCCAGCTGACTTTTTGTCGTTTTCACACGTCCACCGAGATGCACGCGCGAAAGCGGAATTCGTCCTCGGAGTCGCACCGTTCCGCGTGATTTAGGGCAACACTCCGGTTACGCAGCGGGCATCTCCACCGGGACTTCTTCGCCGCGTCGCGGTATCTTTACGATTTTCTCGGTATTTACTTTGGTGTTTTATTCGCCGAGGAGAGACCTTTGATTGACGGGAGATTCTGCTCTCCTTGCTTACCTCTACTCGCCAATATTTAAGGCGACTGTTTTTCATGTCACCGTCGATTTTATTAGACATTAATTCAGAAATGAATCAGTGTCGCTTAATAATCCCTTGACTTGATATTCTAAAAATTATCAATTTCATTTTTTTTAATTATTTCCTAGGCGTGTAACTTACATTTTTACGATAGAATAGAAGGGAATATGGAAAGCGAAAGAAAATAACTTCCAACCTCGCTACATCGCTTCCACCAACTATACCAAACACGTAAAATTCAAAGAATCGTTCCAAATAAAATTCTTCCCACGAAAATTGACCAAAAATCGCGTAGAAAATTTCATCGAAACACCCTCATCCCCAATTCCGTTCCCAAGAAGCTCGATCAACCCCCCTGAAAGCAAGGCGGGTGACACGCAAACGCGGTCCCGTCGTCCGAAAAGTGAAACTCCGAACCGACCTGAAATCGGGCAGAATCTAAACGAGAAAGCGACAGGGAACAATACGACCGCAGACCGCATCAAAGGTGGCTGTGGCGCGCATCGATCGGTGAATCAATATTTATTCAGGCCGAGGGATCAGAGAGGCGGCCAGAGTCAAGGCCCGGCGCGCGATGCCGCGCTGACACGGCGTGGAAACGCGCGCGCGGCTCGATTTATTATTCGAAACTCGCGCTAGCACGCTCACGTCTAAATAGTCGGCCAACAGCAGTTTCAGGGAAAGCGACAGAGTTACGATCGGGATTTTACAAAGCGACCGAATGGACGTTAATCGAGCCGCCTCTCTCGTCTATTCCACCCGGTCACAGTCCTACATTCCCCCTACGATACGTGCCTCGGAGTTATCGGTTTTACGCCTAATTACCGAGTTAATTGCCGGCGCGTATGTATTTCGACACGTCGAAACCGCGATCGTGATTATTAACAATTAACGACCGATTACGTTATCTACCTTCTCTCTCTCTTTCTCTCTCTCTCTCTCTATCTCCGTTTTCTCCAGGTTCGACCTCTAACTCTTTCTCCGCCTCGGCCACTTTCCAACCGCGAGAATCTCTCAATCTCTCCTAACGGTTGTACGATTCTTCGTCCTCTCTCTGTCCGACGATAATCTATAACCATAACTTCTTCGCGTAATAGTTGGGTCTCTGTTCCGTCGAGCTTCACAGGCCAGGTCCTCTTTTCGCCCTCTTCCACACTCTATACGGTTCTGCCGCCACACCAGCAGCGATAAACGAACTTTAAATCAGTCTCGGAGGATTAGAGGTATTAGAGGGGGATTACTGGAACTGGTTGAGCAAACGATGCTTTTCCAGGGTCGCATCCAGTAATGTGGGAAGTCCTGGCAGAACGATAATTAAATGTCCCAGGCTGCCGCGTACTTTACGCCATTCAATTAGCAGTAATTGGCAAATTATACACCCTGTTCGTGGTCGCGCATGATTCCATGTTTTTCGAGCCGCAGAAGCCGGCTCGAGATCCCCGTCGCAATAAACGGACAATTCATCCACGGCACTTTCCACGCGGAATGTGTATTTAAATGGAGGATCGTTATTATTTGAAACATCGCCGATATGAACAGGCCTTCGAAACGTTTCTTCTTCGCGTAACGAGGCCTGTTTGTTTTGCAAAACTGTCTCGTTAATCTCTTCACTTACGATTTCCTTTTTTCAGCGGCGACGCGTGTGAGCGTTGGCTATTTACAATTTTAATACAGTTTCTGGCAAGAAAGGAGCAGTGAATTTTCTGTAATTAAAATTGTAATTATTTGCAACTTTTTTATAGAAAATTCACTGTCCCTTTAAATTTTCGTACAAAAGGATACGAGCTCTATTTCAAAAATTCAAGATCATCATATTTTGTAAATAAATAGGTTATTCAAAACGAAATAAAATTCTGTATTCAATCTCTGAGCGTTAAAATGAATAGAAAGCTCGCCTTGAAGCTCGTCTCGAGGATATTCAACGTAATTTAGAGTTCACAGACGACCCTAAGAAACTTCAGAGAACCTTTCAAGACTTTCCGATTCTTAACCACTCTACTCGAGACAATTTAAACATCTTCCATTAGCCCTCGACGTCCGACACGATAACCTCAAACCCCACCGTCGCATCCCCCGACGCTCATAACCATCCCTTACCAATCATGCCCAACCACCACTCTCAATTAAAGCATCCTCGTCCCATCGAAAAATCCTCTTAATGCACTTTCCAGCCCAATTGCTTCGATCACCACTTCCGATTTCCCCACGGTGCCATACAGCCGGCTCTTACGGTTCAAACAACGACACACACCATCACCGTTCTCTACCGTAACACAACTGTACCAAATCCACGTTCGCCTTCGAAACGCTAATCCCATTAACCTTCCCGTTTTCGTTCTAATTGCAACACGGCAGCCACTCGATATTCTCGCCGGACCGGGCATCGTTGGTGTTGTCCCGTGACCGGTCCGGAAGTTGGTTCCACGACCTCACGGAATAATACCGGCAACTTGTGTACCCTAGCGTCTAATAGCGCGCGCCGCGCCACGCCGTGTTCTCTTATCCGATAGCAGACAGTCACGCAATTCTACCGTTTTCCAGCCTGTTTCTCAACTGATAGCACAGCGTACCTACGCAAGAACTGTTCTTCTCCACGAGGGTTGATTTCGTCGGTGAATGTGCCGGATATTTCTCCAGGGAGAGGAACTTTTTTAATTAAGACACCAGCTGTCTGTGATGTATGTTAATTAGTTACTTCGTTGATTTTTCTTCTTTTTTTTTTTTTTGGTGAGAAAGCTTGGAAACGTAGAGAGTTTGTTTTAGAGTTTCAGGTGTTTCTCTGGGGATGAGGGTGGAAGTTGAGGATAGTGAATCCTTGGAACGGTGATTAGGTATGTTGAACAGAGAGTGAAATGGAAGTTGTTTAACACGTGTCAAGAGTGGAGATCGTAAGGGGTGTGTTTTCGCGTGTAATTCGTTTATCTATTTAGGCGAAAATTGGGATGTTTCGATGAGCAGTATTCAATCACTATGACAGTTTCGTTGATCTCTGACGTTTGGTGCTATAAAAAGCTGAGAAAAAAATCTTCGAGATTCAGGGAATCGAACCCACGACCTGCAGATTCGTAAGCCGGGACTCTGCGCGCTCCGCCAAAGTCTCCTCGATATTCTCCGTTGTTATTCCTCCTATTAACGTATACGAACACCTCAATCCAAGAGAAAATTGCCGCCTTATCCACTAAGCAACTAGAATCCACGGAAAACGCGGAAGCGATCCTCTCGCAACTACTCTCATTACGCGACGACTCAATTAAACCGCTAGCAGGGCGGAATTAATTGCTGGCATTAATCGAATTAATTGCCCTCTAATTTCCAGAAAACCCCTGTGACCAGGATCACAAGGTGGCCGCGACCTATCTAGCCACGAGATCTCGCCGATGATCTTACACCAGCTCGAGCGTCGCCTGGTGGAAACGCTCTCGAACCGTGAGGCGTTTTAATTAAAAGTCGAAAAACACCGTCGTGAGATAATTGGTCGAAGCAAGGTGAAGCAGGCGCGCGGCGGTCTTCGTGCTTGCACGAAAGCTGCTCGTAGAGACACTTTGAGAATGGATTCTCCATAAACACACACACACACGCGCGCGTACTATGTAGAGAAACATCGTTGGGTATAGACACGCGGCGAATAGAATCCTCGGAAAGGAGACTCAATGACCCGTGGACATCCTGTCCTTTGTAGGCTCTTTCGTGGAAACGATAAAAGAGAGAGAAGGACAGAGAGAGTGGCTCGTCGGCAACGCGACAGGAAATGCCGGCTGGGATTCTACCTATAAGGCGTTATGACACGTAGCCTAGAGGTCCCCGCGCGCTTATTTGCATGCACTTTCCAGCGACAATGGTATCAGTACTCGCGGATGCGTTCACCGCGTCGCATTCTACGGGAACACCGCTACCATAGGGAACGCGGGATCGGGATGCTGGTGCTCTTTTGTTTGCTAATAAATCACAATGTTGGCTGTGCGCTGGTAGCAATGAAAGGTGCATCGTACCTTGCGTTATTATTCTTCGTTCGATTTTGTGGAACAAATGAGGGACTTTGAAAGTAGAATTTCTTATTTCCTTAGGTATGACTATTTTTTTTTTAAAGTAATTTTGTGAGGTCTTAACACTTTCACTATTATAGAGGTTTATAGTCGCTTGCTACCAAGAGATTACTTTAGTTTACACAGATAGCTCACATTTTAAAAATAATAGACATTTAATAGAAATTTTCTGGACGATTTTAATCAAGAACAAAAATTACTTTACTTACGTTTAAACATTAAATACTTAAATGTTTCTGCATTTAATTAGTACAGAGGTGACACTAGCGAAAGGGTTAATTCAATGACTGAAAAGGGAACGTAGCCCGAATTAATACGTCGATACTTCATCTAAACCTGTATCAGAAATGTATACCATGCCTAAGCGAAGTATGAAATGATTTTGATAATAATGCATCCACTAATTGCAAGTGCGATTAATTTCATCAAACGATTCCTCCACTACCAGAGTACAGATTGAAAGTCCAAGACTTTCAGTTAGTCTGCAAAAGATATTTGTCAGCGTTTCAGGACAATCAAGAACCAGAGCTTTAGCGACCACTCCCCTAGCACTCGTATCCCAAGATTAAGCTTACGAAACAGAGTATCATTACAAGACCCACCCAACTCGATTTCACCGTTCTTTCAGGATCAGTTCCCTAGATCCAATTGAACCTATCAAACCGAGTCCTTCAAATCCACCCTCAACTACCACCTTAACTCTCAAACGTGCAACAACGCGTAAAATTCCCAAGCTCCACTCTATCGTCGCTAAAATCGAACCAGGATCGTCCAAAGTGTCTATGAAATTTTCATAAACACCTGAGGCACTGTTCGAATCGAATTCCCTTAGGAACAATCCCAGCTCTATCGCCGGGGAAAATCTCGGAGGCGGGGAAAAGCAACGGCGTTCGTTATGCAACGAAGCGGAGTCGGCGTGGCGACATTGCGAAAACGGCGAGCAACAATGAGGGAGCGCACAATGGCTAGATAAGGGGCGGAGACGGGTGTCTTCTGAAAGGCGTACTACACACCTAGGTGTGCGGTGTAAACGCGATCACGGATGAATGCGAGCACGCGGCAAGCTTGTCCGGGGGAAAAGCTGTGCTTTATCTGATGGAAAGAAGCCGCCTCGTGGAACTTTTGCCTCGATTTAAATCACCGTGGAACGAACCTGACATTCTTTCGCTTTCTTTGGCTATACCGCGATGAGCGTTTGACGAGTAACGGGGGAACTGTTGGAGATATTTAACGCGTTCGCTGTTGTTGGCATTTTTATTGTAATACTGTGCTCTAACAAATAATTTTCATAAAAATGTGATTTGGGTATTTTTTAATTTTACGTGAATTAGTTTTTTAGGATTTTTAGTTTATTTCTCGCAAATTTGACGTGGATCCAAGTCACACGCTTGGTAAAGGTCGACTCGGTCCGCAGTGAACGTATTAAATAACTAAAAATGTAATTTGCATACTGTCAAATTTTATATGAATTATTTTTTTACGATTTTTAATTTATTTCTCGCAAATTTGACGTGGATCCAAGTCACACGCTTGGTAAAGGTCGACTCGGTCCGCAGTGAACGTATTAAATAACTAAAAATGTAATTTGCATACTGTAAAATTTTATGTAAATTATTTTTTTATGATTTTTAATTAATTTATCCAAATCGCACGCATGAAAATCGAACGCGTTAAATGCCCCTAGAGACGCTAAAAATACCAAAGAAGAAGAGTACAATAAATCCGAAGCTCTCTGATTTCACATAACGTTGCTTGGAGGGAATACTGAGAGATTAGAGTTGAATGGATTGAACATTGGGACGCGCAGTGGTTTGTGATGGTATCTGTAGGCAGATAATCGCATTGATGAAGCAGGATTAGCTAGCAAACTGTCTTAGATAAGTGACATTTGAACGTGAGAGGATTCTGCTATTTCAAGGCTGTCCTGGTTAATCCTCCAAGCTTAAAGAGCTTCTGTAGCATTACAATGGAACGAGGATTATGTCACGTTACACGTAAGAAACGTTTATCAAACGAACAGGAGTATCTCACGCAAACGAGTGTGATTAATTTTCCTTTGATACGAACATCGAAAAAATAGTAGAAATATCGAATTTCCAATGTGTACAACGCTGAAACACCGTCTAACGATGTTAGACGCAAATATCCTCCGCGTAAGTGATAGCGAACGAAACTAAAAGTAATCGAGCCACGCAACGACACTCATTACAGCGTCGTTCATCAAGAAGCATTACCGGGACAAGGTTCCTCGCTCAACGTCCAATCTTGTATCAATCATTCGTCAGGTGCTTAGACACGTTCGATTAATTTCAATCGATCGTATCCGCGGCCCTCGAGGCGCATAAATCTCCGGGCGAATAAAACGGACACGATAGATCCCTTTGATCGTAAGCGTTCGTCTTTGGCGCGGTTCTTTGGCCACGATCAGTACCGCGTCATGTGTTCATCAATCTTGCCACGGCCGAGCAGCAACAAGGGCTCGCGCATCGTGCTATTGTCCGTGAAAAAATTCTTATGCCTCCGCGTTCGTGTCTCGGCCAATTGGTCCTTGCGAATTGACTCGTTGGAAGAAGGAATTCAAAGTAAAATGTGGTTTGAAGTGGAGACGAATAGGGCTGATAGGAATTTTCTTTCTATTATGGCGTTCAATGATTATTGTAATTGCAGAGGCTCTAGATGGAATTTTTATGTAAGGTGAAGATTCGACGAATTTAACCCTTTTAATTTCTTTCGATGATTGGGCCATTTTTCTGTGGAGAAGATCGGTTATTCGAAGCCAGGTTTTTAATTCGAAACTGTTTAACCCTTTCGAGAGTAGTGGGTGAAATTTTCGAAAAAAGAATTTGGTCATGAAAGGGTTTTTCGATGTCCTTTCGTTGTTGCAGCTATTGTGGAAATTTCATTTAAGTATCTAAAATATATGGGATATTTTTAAATTAAATTTAAATTAAATTTAAATTACATCGTGAACGATGGACAGGCGTCTTATGCCGAGAGCAAGAGGGTTAATTCCGACGATTTTTCTCATATCGAAATTACCAGAGATTTCACCCCATTCCTCAGATTCCAACCTAACCTGGAGAAAAAAGACAACTCCTGGAGGCGAGTCGAGATGGAATCCACCGTGTTCATCATCGTGGACACGGACGTCCAAGCGTGAAATAGGCCGTTCGCGCTAACGATCCCTCTAATAGCCCGCGAAATCGGCGCATTTCCTATCATCACACGATGAACGCGCGGCTCAGCACGTGCCCGCCAACTCCCTACGACTCATTATCCTCGAATCCAACCACGGACAAAGGCTCATCTTTTCGCCTTATTTATCCGGTTACGTCGTAAACGGAATTTTTCTACCATTACCAACGTATCGTGTTTATCCTTCGATAATTCGTCGTAAACTGCGACTCGTGTAGGTATACACCGAGGACAATGGGAAATTGATCGATAAGAACGGACGAAAATTTCGTAATTCTAGGAAGAAGAAAAATTTTTTACACTCGTCGTTATTCGCCAAGGAATGAATCGTAGCGTGAAAAATTCATCCTTCACCGTGCGGACGCGTTCAGAAAATGACTCACCGGTCTGAAAATCGAAAGACCGTGCGTGACGAGCAACGGAAGGCGGTTCTTTTCGAAAGCGTCGCGTTCCCCGTCTCGAATCTCGAGCAACGCCGCGTAATCGTGAGTCCAAGAAGCCTCTAATACAGGCTGGGAAGCCGATACTTAGTGGAAAGTGCGGGTAAACGCGAAACGTGACGTGGTTTCGATCCATCGCGAGTAATTGGGTGTAAAAGTCGCGGGCAAATGGAGGGGAATTCGACGAGTTTCGCTGTACTTCCTCGATATCGATACTCTAATGGTACATTTCGAGGAAATCGAGTTTTTCTGGTTGTTGGGTAGCGAGTAGAGGATTCAACCAGTTGCTTCGAATTTCAAACTTACGGAGGATCTTCTCTATACATTTTCTGCCTTTTAAAGTCATCTGGAATTTTTTCCTGACAAAATTGCGTCTTCCTATGTTTTTTTTTTCAACACTCAGAGATGAGTCTGAATTTTTATTTAACCAGCTTTAATTTTTGAGCATCTTCAATTGACAGTGGCTAATTCCATAAAATTTTTTTGAAGAACCTTAACCCTTCACTGCAGACATCCATATTTAATCCTTCATCACAGATGAGTAGTCTCAGACTCCTTGGCAGTGTTATTAATTAAATCACTGGGTCATAAAAATGAATATACATTTGTTAAGGTATTTAACAATATGTTATATAAAAAATTAGAAACGGTATGTAACTACTGTCGATTAAAAAAATTTTCTTCCAAAGTCCTTCTCAAGGTTCCAATACTAAAATAAAAATTCAAAGATCTTATAATTTCTCCTCACATTTCATTGTAACCTAGACAAGTTGAATTCCTTCCTGAGAAATGAACCCAGTTAGAATCTCAAAGACAGCTATCTGCAGCTAAAGACTCCATCTCTCTCCCAAAGCACCGTTTCCTCGGTTCCATCATAAGTGCACAGGAAGGACGTGCGCCTATCTAGATCACAAGGAAAAATAAACGGACCGCATCCCCGGAACCACGGAATTGGTCCACGACGCCAAAGGTGCACCGTACCATTCAACACACTTTCCCACACGCGTGATTCCGTGCGTGGCGCTCGTCGAGAGGGAGGAACCGGTGTTACGGCAATTAATTCGAGCCCGATCGGTCCGCCTCTGATCCTTCTTCGTCTCCTTGTTTCTCTCTCCCTCTCTCTCCTCCTCCTCCTTCTTGATCTTTTGAGCGGCTCGATACACACGCGCGCTATTTCCGTGGTCGAAGACGAGCCAACGTCGGGTGCAGCCTCGAGGACGAAGGTGGTTGTTGCGATCGAAGTGGAACGCGTAATAACGGAATGCACCGAGCTGATCCGCTTCGAGCTGTCCCGAGCTCGTCGTCGCGCAAGTTTGTGCCACTCAGGCCGTTCTCCATTAACATTTTCGAGCGTGGGTGTCTTTCGACAGTCGTCGATTAATCGAACGGAGATTACGGGGTTCGAGGGTGTTATTGTTCTACTTTTCGAAACTGCTGTGGAATTCCTTTCGAGTAGTTTCCAATGGTGTTTTAATTATTGTGGAAGTTTGCGGAAATTCTGGGGTACTGTGGATTTCGCGAGAAATATTTTTCTCTGTATAATATTAGAATTGAAATTTATTTATTTAGCAGAATTTTGGGTAGTGTGCCTTTCGAGTGAAATATTTTTCTTTGTGTAATATTGTAATTATTGTAATTTCGTGCAGAGAGAAATATTGACAAATTTAATATTACGCAGGGAAAAATTTTGACAAATTTAATATTACACAGAGACAACTTTCAACAAATTTAATATTACACCCAGACAAATTTTGACAAATTTAATATTATACAGAGAAAAAGTTTGACAAATGTAATATTATGCAGAGAAAAATATTGACAAATTTAATGCTCTACAAAGAAGAATATTGACGAATGTAATATTACAGAGAGAATTTGAGAGAATTGTCATTGCAACTCCACATACGACAGAAGAAGATAAATTCAAATTTCGAGCGGTTGAAGAATAACGACTCGATCAGTGAAATTGTCAAAGGAACAAGGGCCAATTCTGTGACGTGGCCGGTTTTCGTTTTCGTCGGGGCGTACGTGAAAGCGGTCCACGCCCCGCGCTAACAATTAAACAATTGTCAGGATCGACCCACTTGCCAGTGGGCCAAGGAATCCGCGCGTGCTTCCTCGCGCCTGTCGAACAACGCGCGCCACTGTTCGTCACGCGAAATAAAAAGGAACGATCGAGCGATCCTTTCGATCAAGATCGAACGTCGTCTTATATGGCCAGACGTTCCGTCGTAAAAGCAACATCGTTGTCCAAGATTGCACGGCGTTTATTCGTTCCCTTCGCGATACATCGACCTCGAGGAGGTCGTATGGTAGTATCCTGCTTGTAATTGTGCTTCGTTGATCGCTTATCAAGATCTTTCCGTTTAGAAGTCTACTTTTATAAGTGACGAGCGAAAATGATCGAGTAGCTGTTGGCTTTTCGCGAAAAGAGGTATGACAGTAGGAAGAATGAAACTGGCGACGCGAAATGTCACAGTGCCGGTAAAAATAGTTGGAATGAAAGAAAAACGCTAAGATCTAGCGATTCGGTAAAAAGGTATAGTCGGTGGAAGCGATAGAAAACTATCTACGCCCATATTTGAAATTTCTGCTTGCAATCTTTTGTTGAAGCTGTACTGTATTAAACTTAGGTCATCTCTAGCGTGAATTAAAGTATTAAGTGACCACACTGGTTTCTGTAGATTGCCGCCGACTTTAGAAATTTCTGCTTGCAATCTTTTGTTAAAGCTGTACTGTATTAAACTTAAGTCACCTCTAGCGTAAATTAAAGTATTAAGTGACCACACTGGTTTCTGTAATTTATGTAAATCGTCGTCCATATTTGAAATTTCTACTATTTCACTAATCTTTTATTAAAGCTATACTATATTAAACTTACGTCGTCCATATTTGAAATTTCTACTATTCTACTAATCTTTTATTAAAGCTATACAGTACTAAACCTACATCGCCTCCTGATCGAAGACGAGCCAACGTCGGGTGCAGCCTCGAGGACGAAGGTGGTTGTTGCGATCGAAGTGGAACGCGTAATAACGGAATGCACCGAGCTGATCCGCTTCGAGCTGTCCCGAGCTCGTCGTCGCGCAAGTTTGTGCCACTCAGGCCGTTCTCCATTAACATTTTCGAGCGTGGGTGTCTTTCGACAGTCGTCGATTAATCGAACGGAGATTACGGGGTTCGAGGGTGTTATTGTTCTACTTTTCGAAACTGCTGTGGAATTCCTTTCGAGTAGTTTCCAATGGTGTTTTAATTATTGTGGAAGTTTGCGGAAATTCTGGGGTACTGTGGATTTCGCGAGAAATATTTTTCTCTGTATAATATTAGAATTGAAATTTATTTATTTAGCAGAATTTTGGGTAGTGTGCCTTTCGAGTGAAATATTTTTCTTTGTGTAATATTGTAATTATTGTAATTTCGTGCAGAGAGAAATATTGACAAATTTAATATCACGCAGGGAAAAATTTTGACAAATTTAATATTACACAGAGACAACTTTCAACAAATTTAATATTACACCCAGACAAATTTTGACAAATTTAATATTATACAGAGAAAAAGTTTGACAAATGTAATATTATGCAGAGAAAAATATTGACAAATTTAATGCTCTACAAAGAAGAATATTGACGAATGTAATATTACAGAGAGAATTTGAGAGAATTGTCATTGCAACTCCACATACGACAGAAGAAGATAAATTCAAATTTCGAGCGGTTGAAGAATAACGACTCGATCAGTGAAATTGTCAAAGGAACAAGGGCCAATTCTGTGACGTGGCCGGTTTTCGTTTTCGTCGGGGCGTACGTGAAAGCGGTCCACGCCCCGCGCTAACAATTAAACAATTGTCAGGATCGACCCACTTGCCAGTGGGCCAAGGAATCCGCGCGTGCTTCCTCGCGCCTGTCGAACAACGCGCGCCACTGTTCGTCACGCGAAATAAAAAGGAACGATCGAGCGATCCTTTCGATCAAGATCGAACGTCGTCTTATATGGCCAGACGTTCCGTCGTAAAAGCAACATCGTTGTCCAAGATTGCACGGCGTTTATTCGTTCCCTTCGCGATACATCGACCTCGAGGAGGTCGTATGGTAGTATCCTGCTTGTAATTGTGCTTCGTTGATCGCTTATCAAGATCTTTCCGTTTAGAAGTCTACTTTTATAAGTGACGAGCGAAAATGATCGAGTAGCTGTTGGCTTTTCGCGAAAAGAGGTATGACAGTAGGAAGAATGAAACTGGCGACGCGAAATGTCACAATGCCGGTAAAAATAGTTGGAATGAAAGAAAAACGCTAAGATCTAGCGATTCGGTAAAAAGGTATAGTCGGTGGAAGCGATAGAAAACTATCTACGCCCATATTTGAAATTTCTGCTTGCAATCTTTTGTTGAAGCTGTACTGTATTAAACTTAGGTCATCTCTAGCGTGAATTAAAGTATTAAGTGACCACACTGGTTTCTGTAGATTGCCGCCGACTTTAGAAATTTCTGCTTGCAATCTTTTGTTAAAGCTGTACTGTATTAAACTTAAGTCACCTCTAGCGTAAATTAAAGTATTAAGTGACCACACTGGTTTCTGTAATTTATGTAAATCGTCGTCCATATTTGAAATTTCTACTATTTCACTAATCTTTTATTAAAGCTATACTATATTAAACTTACGTCGTCCATATTTGAAATTTCTACTATTCTACTAATCTTTTATTAAAGCTATACAGTACTAAACCTACATCGCCTCCTGATCAATACTAATCACTACATTGGTAAAAATGAACCTGCAAACGTCAAGAATTGAGGCGTGAAAGTACTTTTTAAATAAACAACAATAGAAAAATCAACTTCTCAAGCTCCTTTCTTCCCTCAAACTACCGTTTCAGCACACATCACAGATACTTCGTTGCCCAAGCAATTTCACGACCTCGCTAATATCTCTTCCACCGACTATACACCTCAGAATTTTCTGCGTCACGTTCCATCCACGAGCTAACGCTTCGGCGATTAACGAGCTACGTATCGTAACGTGATTTAGTCGACGCAAGATTTCGGTCATAGGCGCCATTGACCTCCTTAGCGACACTAAGCAACTGACCGCCACGAAGAAAGTTATAAGAAAGTGATGGGAAACTTTAGACAGTACGGCTCGCGTGGGTAACTCATGATGTCATTAGAGGGTCAGGAACTTTCTCAAAATGTTCGATATTGGCACGTTCAAATCGCGACCGTGTGAATCTCCCGGCTATACGGAACGTCGCCTGCATCTTTTCACTACCATGTTCCTTTCTTGACAGAGAGGAGATTCTTATCGCAACACGATGACTATAAAAATAGCATCTC
Source organism: Habropoda laboriosa (assembly GCF_001263275.1). Classification (NCBI taxonomy): domain Eukaryota; kingdom Metazoa; phylum Arthropoda; class Insecta; order Hymenoptera; family Apidae; genus Habropoda; species Habropoda laboriosa. The sequence continues at coordinate 930,099 of NW_017100212.1, read as the reverse complement.
GTAACTCGGTTAAACGACGTGTCGATCGGTCATAAATCGACTTGGCCACTTTGATCCAAGATCTTGCCTCATTTTCTTCGATGACTAGTCCAATGTATGCCTGGTAACACTACATCGACTTCTTTTTAACAATAATGCCTACAGTTACCTTCACTTTCTACTTCGAAATTTCAGTTATTTACCTTGCAGTCGATGGTTAAAATTCTGAAAAATTTGTTCTCTACCACAGTTACACCGCAAACCTGTCAATTTAATTTAACTTTTAGTACACTCATGTCCTTAAGAGAACAAAAAAAGAAGTATCGAAAGTATACGACACGCGATAAGACGATTAGAAATTGTCAGAGACGTCGCCAGGTAGATCTGAGACAAGCAAGGATTACATCATAGACCACCGGCTGACACGTGACGCCGCCTAGACTCCAGGTTTCCGTATCCGCAGGATCGCAAGACGCGTTTCAAGCCAGCGACACAATTACGTCACGGGCAATCACGTGTTTCCGCTCGGAACCGAGCCGTCACGTGCGCGTACGCGCGGATCGTGTCGAGCCACATGTTCGTCGAGGTGCACGTGGTGTGTACGACAAACTGATTACACGTTTAATTAGCATAATAGAATGAGCCGTTGCAAATAACACGCTCGGTCGTTAAACTTGGCGAAACCGTATCCCACGACGATTGTTATAAACAACAGGAGGTGGGGGGACGTGTGAGTTGCAATTAATTGTCCAATACCAGGGATCATTGGCAATGTTGGAATCATTAGCAGTTCGAAATCTGAACTGCTGATTTACTCAAAAATTTGCAGTTTAACTGATAAAATAAAAGAATAATTGTCAATATTCGTTTTAGTAAATTTACTCGCTGATTTTCGTTAAAATTTAACGCACGAGATTGTGTAGTATATCTGCTGTGCGTTTATCTTTATACCGATATACTCCAAAATTTGTACAGTTTAACTAAAAAATAGAAATATTGAGAATAATTGGCAATATTTGTTTTAGTAAATTTACTGGCTGAGTTTTATTAAAATTGAACTCGTGAAATTGTACATCTGCTGTGCGTTTATATTTGTACCGATATACTCCAAAATTTGCACTGTTTAACTAAAAACTAAAGACTCTCGGAGTAATTGTCAATAGTTGCTTTAACTCGTGAAATTGTATACCTGTCGTGCGTTTATTTTTATACCGATATACTCAAAAATGAACACAGTTTAACTAAAAAATAAATACACTGAGAATAATTGTCAATATTTGATTTAGTAAATTTACTCGCTGAATTTCATTAAAATTTAATTCCTCAAACTGTGTACCTACTGTACTGATACACTCAAAAATGAATCTCTTATTTTCACACTGTTTAACAAAAAAAAAAAAAAATAATGAAAACCCCATAAAAATCCCACGACTGTCTCTCCTTCCACCTGCTCTATCGATCACAACACCGAAGCATCGACGTCTCCATTTACGAATTCACACGACACAGCCCGAGGCGGTAAAGCCGTATTCCCTCAGGACTCGTTTCCATCCTCTCACGAGCGTCCAGTCCGTCTTGTCCCGAGGCTGGCGCGGAATTACGAAACCCGATCCTCCTTCCGCGATCCAGCGCCATAATCGAACGATTCCCACAGCGCTGGATCAGCGTTCAGACGTTTATCGACGCGGCGACGTCCATTATCGATTATGCTCGGTTATGTGCAAACACTCCCCCGCGAACGAGCACTATGACGACAGACGGATCGAATCGAGCGTGCCACGGTTAACAGAGCTCGCGATTTCCGTTCACCTTACACAGGCTTACTTTCCTGTCTCCAGCTATCAACCAGACGACTCAAGCACGCGATCGGATCCATAAAACCAGGTCGAACCGAGACACGTCGAGGATGCCAGAAATTAGGTTACCCGGAGGAACTGCTGCGGAAAAGTCTGGATCCGTGATCGAAGGGACACGAGACACGATCGATTTGGACTGTTCGACGAAGAGGCTGATTCGATGAACAGATTCGGCCAGCCGTGTGATTTTTCAGGTGAAAGTCGGGGTACCAGATGCCCTTTGTCTATTCGACTGTCTGGAGGATTTAATGGGATCGGGGGAAGATGTGAATACACCTATCCCCTGATTTACACGATTTCACTTTTACACGGTTTCAATATGAGGAGGTCTATAAAGATTTGATCAAAAACCAAACACAATTGTTTATTACGGATTTCATTACCAAGGCTCGCCGATCTGAAATTGTTTCTAATTCATCTAACATCGAACTTGAATCGCATCAAGTACTATCGAGAGATGAAAGTGACATCATACCAACCAGGAATAAAAGATTAATAGCCTACGAAAGTGATAACAGTAATTAAATTTTTTAATTTATACTTCTTGTTTCTATATGTAAAATGATTTACATACATATACCTTTATATTTTTATCATTTTACGAATAGACAGTTATTTTTATGTTTTTTAAGATATATTTAGTTTTATTTTACGTTGAAATAAATGACTGAATTATGCATACACGGTTTTCTAAGGAACCTATCTTCAGTGTAAATCGGGGGATAGGTGTAATGAATTTAATTAATTAACTGACTGAATTATGCGCATTTTGTTTTTTCCCCGATTTACACGGTTTTTCATACAAAAAACCATGACTTCGATTTACACGGTATTCTGAGGAACCGATCATCCGTGTAAATCGGGGGAAGATGTGGATACTAGCGGATGCTGGAGGTTGATAGAAAAATTCTATACGGTAGCCTAACTCGAAGAAGTTTCTCACTGTGTATACTACTTATGTGTTGCTCCAGGTGTCAGCGAATAGGCGGTGCAACATGGGAAGATAAGTCGAAAATGTAGACTAAGAGTAAGAACAATTTTGTCTTTCAATTGCTCCCTATTTGTATTCTCGTCTTGGTGCACGAGAGACTTAATTCGTTTCGTAAGTAAAAATTTATATCGATCTATGACCGATCTAAATAGTGGGGATACTTGTTCCTATCTTTATTTCACTATCTAACGAGATATACCCAAGTGCACAAGTACTCGACAAATCTTCAACATCGTTTAAAAAAAGTTCGCCTACATTTTCACGTAGATTCGTCCCTGTTCAAGTTGTACCAACAGTTCCCTGGCACCCAACTGCCCGCCAGGCATTTTTAAAGTGCCGCCACTGTGCCAGATACTTTTACAAAATGGCCAGTAGAATTTTGTACTAACAAACTCGTTTAAAATAAATACGTATGGAATTAAGATCACAACTTCCCCTCCACTCGAAGTGCCCTTTAATCGAAAGGTTGCCGACCTCTGCTGTAGATAGAACGAAAAATCACTGCCTACTCACCTCGTGCGCCTGGTCTTCGATGCTCCTGAGAACAGCGAGGTTGCGTATAGTAGCCCGTCGCGTCTCGAAGGAGGATTCGAGCCTGGTGGCTGCGTTCCCGACCTCCTCCACCAATCTCCGTGCCCGTTTCACCGACAATCTGGAAAGATAAAAGGGAGGCGTCGTGATCGCGACGCACCGTTAGGAATTCCCCGTGGCCGTCTTATCGCTAACGAAACATCGAACGCTAACTCGCGCTGGCTCGTCCCTCCTCTGCTGCACGAGAGTGGGCGCTAACACGACGCGGACATTACGGTCTTCGTTATAAAACCATCCTCCTCCTCCTCTATAGGAATACCACGCGAGAAAATATACTCGCGTTCGCACAGCCTAGACAGCGGGGGCCTCTTTTTCCACGGTGAAGTTCGCGCGCGTGTCGCTCGAAAGGAAACCCGGTTCGGAGGAGGATCCGAGAAAATGAATAGACGACGTCTCGCCGGTATTTTATCGACGTATCGAGCCAGCCGGAGAGAGAGAGATCTGTTGGACAATTAAAGCGGAACGAGCGGATATAAAGTGGCGGGCAGAGGGAAACGGGAACGGGCGACAATAAGTTCGAGTAAAGTATCGATCGGTGTCCCCGCGACCAGACACTCTCTCGCCCGCGGCGATCGCTTTCTAACGCGACCAAGCTCTCTAACCTAACGTGCTCCAGGTGTAGAAGCGGCGCGGCGCGTTCCTCCAGCGTCGAGATCGCCTCCTCCGCGTCTCTGGACGTTCGTCTCAACGTTGGATCGGTCAACAGTTGTCCGAGAGGTGTCAACGTGCCTGCCAGACTGTTGCACTCCTTCAACTCTGACATCTCCAACGCTAGCCTGCGACCAGCTGACTGCCATTCCGTCATCAGACCGTCGTACTCCTGTAAAGTAACGTTGCACACGTGTGAACAATCTTGGTACAGTTCAACCCTTTCCACTCCTTCGTCAATTTTATTCACAGCTACTACTGTGTCCAGTCGCACTCGACATATTTAAATTGCCGGTTTAAACGTGCATCATATCTCGCAATATTTTTTTTACACTCAGATAAGCAACAGCATGTGACCCTTTTTCGTAAAGAAAAGAGTGCAATTGTTACAGAAATGTGTGGAAGTTTACTTTTTAAATGAAACACTTAGAAAGAAAATGAAACAGAAACTGTAAAGGGTTAATGGAGGGTTTTTTTTGTCAGTGAAGAGTTTGGGTAATAAAAGCAGAGTGGAATGGGCTGGGTTGGACTGACAGGTAGTCAGAACGCAGAGGTAGGCACACCTAGCTATTAGTCTGGACAAAATCACTTATAGCAGCGAATTCCTGATCGATCGCAGATTCCACGTGACTGGAATTATTCTACACTGCGTGCTTCTCTAATTGACGTAGACCGTCAACAGACTGTCTTTAGAAGCATTCTCCTCCTCAGAGGTTGCCTGATACGCTGTATTAGGTTGTATTAGGATACATCCTATCTCTTCTAATTGACACGGTGATAAGAGTCAAACGGTATTTTCCTCGACAGTTAAAGGCGAATCCAACGCACTACTCGAATTATCTGTAAGAAGAACTCCACAGTGTAGCGTGGATGTTGAATTTTTGGGGCAACGGTTCATCGCAGAGTAATTTGAGAAAGTATCTTTCGGTTTTTGCCTCTACCTCGCTTAGAATTTTTCACCTGACAGATCCTTTCCTGCAACTCAGAGATGAAAGAGCTCGCGTGGATCTATTAGAAAATTGAAACGATCGAAAGATTTTTCGCAAATTGAATGATAATTAGAGCAGTTCTGATAGATGTTACACATTTATCGCAGATAAGAGATACTCCTAGTGTCGGTCTTGTGTCCATTGACGTCTCAATTTCGCGAAATCATCCGGTAGATAGATTGATCGATCCGGGGATCGATAATGGCCGGAGGCTAAACGTACCCTCGGCTGGTATCGTTGTCATAAATGTAGCTCGACAATCGCGATAACTCAAACTTCAAACGCTATCCAACGATCGTTTATAATTTTTCACCCGGCCACCCGATCTCTCCCAACCTTCGGCGAGGTTTTAATAACCGTCGATGATCTATCGTCGAACGCAATTAGAAAAATCAATTAGAGGAGGGGAAGGATGAAAAATTATCCAGCCGGGGTCATTTGTTACCACCGCTAGAAAGCGTTCTAACGTTGTTTTAATTGAACGAAGCTTGACGCCTTCTCGAGGTGTCCGGGATGATTAACAGTATTAATTCCTGATTGATTATCTCGAAAGGATATTTCCACGGCGGACCTAATTTCAGCAGCTTCTAACACCACCTCGGGACGTCTAATTAATCCGCTAATATTCGCACACCGGTTCAACGAAATTTGCATAATTCCTCGCTGATACGTCCCGACGAAATTACGAACCTGCAACTATGATCGTTCAATCGTGAGCACGTGTTCCATACTCCACTTATCAATCATGCTCTACTCAACCTCCCACCACGAGTAACCCGTAACCATAACCGTCTTCATCCCCTCTCTCGCTAATGACATTATAATAGCGTCGTGGATCGAGAAAGCTGAAGATTTTGCGAGCGTATACAAGTACGTTATGTACAGGTACATGCGAAAAGGTATTACAGTAAGGTACTCAGGACACGAACGATTCGACCACGCACGGCGAGACGTTCGTTCCTGAGATGCCTGGCGAAAGAGGCAGCATCAAGAGAGGAGTCCTTACTTTCCGTCCAAGAATCCCGCAGCTATGTTAATGCCTATCTCGACGAGGATCGCGAAGCCGACCGTTATTTATGAACATTTTCCAACGGCGAAATTTTCTCCTTGTAACGTTTCCCGATCGATTATCGGCGAGGCAAGGTCGCGAAGTAACTGTTGTTCGCTCGCCTTCTCGAGAGCGGCGGCCGCCGCCGCTTTTATCGGCCCGATAGGACTCGTCACTGTGCTATTTACGCGCGCACAATCGCCAGGATAATAGCCGCGGCAGAGCTGTTCGGCCACGAAGGACGTCGCGAAAAGGGCGAAGAGAATAAGAGGAGACAGAGGTTCCTCCTTTTCGAGTCGAGATGAAAGAGCTTTGAATAGTTTGCTGTTGGTTTGCTCTGGATTGAACTGAAGTAGAAGAGACATTTTCTTGTAATTAAGAATTGTTCACTTGCAATTGGATTGGACTTGAAATTAAGAAAAAACCTGAAGTGGCCTTTGAAGGTCGTTCCATGTTGATCTATATTTTTTGTTCGTTATTTAAGGGAAAGCAAGAAGAAGTGACGCAGTTTAAGGTCGTGCACCTGGTGGCGATGAGATAAAGTGCCCCAAAGGCGTCTTCAAGGTCATTCCAAGGTCACCGACAATCTTTGTTTACCGTGCCGTTTGAAGTGACAGGTCGTTGAACTCGCCTTATTATTACGAAAAGGAACAGAGGTGGCCTACTTTAGCGATCTTCTCGGGAACAAAGAGGTGAATGGCCAAAGAACGGCCGATCGGTTCGAAATTGTCGGACGGCAAGGTGAAGATGATACATAAATCTCTCGACTTTCACCCTACAATCTACTCGATTCTCCACCTCTCGAGCCACCACCGGAACCGCATCGCGGCCGAAAAGGCACCCTGGGCCACCCAATTACCCGGACGAATGCTTAATTCACGTCGAAACACTCGTTCTGAAGTAGCCGCGGCGGCTGCGATCCAGACGCATGTCGCAGGCGAAAAAATTGCGAGCACCGTGACGAATTGCGACCACGATACCGGGCCGCGACGAAGACGCCGCGCGTCCCTTTTTCTCCCCCTCCTCCTCGCGCCTTTAACGGGACCCATTAAAACGCCATTACGCGCGCCACAGAATCGTGGGTTGAGAGCCACGGATAAATTGGTAACATCGGTCAGTGCCACCAGAACCCGCCGGATAAATTCCATCGGACAATAATTGCGCCGCGATTCGAACGAGAGAGAGAGAGAGAAAGAGGGATAGATAGAGAGGCTGGTCCAGACGCCGGCACAATTATTCCGCTCACGGCCGGCCGTTTCATTTTTCATCGAACCTGCCGAATCACCGTCGTGACATTCAGTCAACCGACCGACCGACCGACCGACCAAGCGAAATTCCATCGAGACTACTTCGTTTTTTCTTTCTCTTTCTTTCGCCTCGAAGCCGTGACACGCGGAGGGAGACGAGGCAGAGGCGCGATCGTTTTCGGAAGCAATTTGTCGCGGCGAACGAGAGGCCCGACTTTGCCTGTCACTCGGGGAATTGCTCGCTTGTTAAGGTGACTTCGGTGAAGTATCGGTTTGAACGACAGTCCCGATTGAAGGGTGAAACGTCGTATTTTAAAGGATTTCAAAGGGGTACGCGCTACGAGCGTGCAAAGTGTTTCTCTGGACGATAACGCGCGGGGGGGATTTCCTGTGGAGATACCAAGGTGCTCGAAATTGTAGCCGAGTGAAACGTTTTCGAGAGGAGGCTTGAAACGAGAAACGGTCTCTCGGTTGAAAAACCCAATTTAAGACTCATCTTAAATGCAACGAGTGTCGCGCAAAGAGACACTCAAAGGTCGGGGGAAAGACTTCGTACACTGGAAAACGTCGGGGAGAAGGAAACAGAGAGAAGACGAGGTGAAGCTTCAGTTACCTTGTAAAACGCGATCCACTGTGCCTGATCGTGGCTCTGCTCCCGCCTCAGAATGTGCTTCCTCAAAGCGTCCTCGTCCACGACGGTCGTCTGAAAGTAAAATCGAGAAACGGTTTGTCCCCTGTGTCGATTTCCTTTTCCTCTCGAGTAAAGCAATCGAGACGCGTTTACCAATAGACGTTCGAGGAGCAACGTTTCCACCGTTGGAATTGGCAACGAGCAAACAATGATCGCGTTCGGTTTAGAGCGAAGGGGAGAGGAGGACATTCGAGCCAGTTGCTTAACCCTTTCGCCGCGAAGGACGAGTGTGTACACCGTCGGCATGAACAAATCGTTTGCGAAAAAGTGTTTGCACACGTGGGTATTACTCGCGTGTGTTGGTCGTTGATCAAGGTGTTTCGTATGGGGTCCTTGGTTGTGAATGGAAATACCGTATTGCTGCTTCTTTTCATCGAACACAGTAACGCGAAGCCAAGGAAAAGTACCAAGGGACCTTAGAATAATTTCTTCCTCCAGTTTGTTCTGAGTTGCCTGGGTCTATTTTGACCCAAGCAGAACTTCTCAAGAACTTTGCCTTAACTCTGGTTCATTTATTGTGTATACATTGTAAAAAGTAGTTATTGTTTATTTATCCATATCGTTGAAAAAAAAAGGGTCTTTAAATCTTGCAGAAAATGAGGTTCTTGGGTGATAAAAATAGACGTGGGTCAATATTGACCCAGTCCAAGGGGTAGTATTAAACAATCCTCGCTCGTTCTCTCGGAAAATGTGAATGAAGCTCACCTTGACGCGGCACAAAGGTAACTGGGAATCGTTCGAGTCCTCGGCAACGGAGCTCTGCATCAGCAACGCCTGAGAAACGTTCACTCGTCCCTGCAAAAACACCGAATCATCCCTTCAACGCTTGTCCCTCTTCAAAGAAAACACTTCCCTCTCTTCTACTCCAAAATCAGCGAACACCGCTCGCACGGAGTAATTACGCCGACCGTTGGAGAATTCTTTACCTGCACAACGACCAGTACTTTGTCCAGAAACTCCAAGCACTCGGGAGCGTGTCCTCGAACGAGAAGGGTGAATCCATTCTTGGCGCTGTCAGCGCTGCTGAAAGCAGAAAAGAAGAGAAAAATACGATACGTACACAGGATGGATCGGCTCGATGACGAGGAATCGTTTCTGGCAGAGGCACGGAATACGTCGCTCCGGGATAAATTATCCGTGGCATTCCGTGCATTACGCGTGAGTCACCGTGATACGGTAGTCGTATACGACTGACAAGATCTCCCACGTGAAGCGGCGTGTCGCCGCGATTTCTCCTTCGAGTCATGCCCGGAGAGTGAAACGAGTCATTCGTCGTGTCGACACGTTCGCGCGGCGATTATGCGCGCCCGCTCGAGGATACCGGCCGATCTTTCGACGGGGGCGCTAAATCGTTCCACTCTGACCTTCGCCGCGGATAATTGAATAATTCCCTCTCGGACGCGTTTCTTTCGCGGTGTGTCTCATGGTTGTTAGCCCCGTACCACCGAGATAATGGCCAGCTCGTGTAATTTTCCTACCTGTGTAATGGTGTATCCGACACGTAGGGAAGATTTTTCATCGATCGTTCGCGCTGTAGCTGTAAGTGAATTAATTTTCCTTCCGAGAAGTTTCTTCTCGGTTATCCTATTCGGGTCGTTCTTGAGACGCTTGGAAATTCTCCAAGAACGTCAGATATACAGAGTGGATCGAAGAAAAAGTTTACAACCGAGTTTCTCCTTGATTTCATTTTTTTCTCAAGAGGTATTCTCATTTTGAACTTACAAAAAAATAAATATAAGTATTCTAGAACGCGTGTGCAAGAGGATTGGTTTGAATTGGACAGATGAATCTTTAAACGCGTTTTTTCCGAAACGGTTTACGCGATATCTCAAGTTCTAGTTTATCAGTTGACTTGAAATTTGTAGAGCATCCTCAGCACACATCCTGTTATCGCAGGAACCGAAATTTCTAACATCCGTCGTTTTGTTCTTATTCTTTTAACATGCTAAAGACGGCCAAATATGAAAAAAATCGATAATCTTAATTCAAAATGCTGCCATTTTGAAAATAGCCAAAATTTTTATTTTATCTTGGTTCAGACCATAGCCAGATTTGTACCGATTAAGATTCTCCCTCGTTTTTCTATTTCAGCTCAGCAGAAGGCCCGGAATCACGTAAACAGTCAACACACTTTTTGCAAAGCACACTGCAAAACAAACTATAACTCGTGTAATTTTGATTGTTTTTACTTCAAAAAAATATATAACGTACTTTAGATACCCATAAATGTATGTGCAAAACCCTAATGCAAAAGGTTCAATAGTTCCTCTGAAAAAAAATCCTAAAAATTGCCACGGCCGTCGAAACAGAGAGTCGAATCTTTCAGAACGCGACAAATTTTTCGATACGACTACTGAGAGGCTAAAAGAGTACTCCCTAGTTTTCTTTAAAATGGAAGGCGGCATTAATATTTCGTCATTGGAATAAAATTAGAGGAGCTCGGGTTCCCGCGAGATTTCATATGGACGATTTCTAAACGACTTTTCGACATCTTCCCACGAGAACCGTTCAACTGGAGCAAGCCTTGTAATTAACCGACGCTCTGTTCCGCCGATTTTTCTCGCTGTCATCGTTCGCGCGTGTACTTAGAGGGAACGTTTCACTCGAGGCGCGGAGAGATCATATTAGAGTATCGAATGAAGGAAAAGCGTATCACGATCCCTGCATTAAGCTGTGACACGTGGGTGGTTCGCGTAAGTATGCAGCGTTTCTCACGCGGCTCCAGTGGCACCACTTCTCTCCCTCGACCCCTTTCATACACACACCAATCATGCAACCACTTCACAGTGGCGTATGCGCCGCAACACAATGCCGTTCTTTGTGCCCGACGATCGTTTTAATCCGCCTCGAGCCTCGTTCCGTCCTGCTAGCTTTCATGCCCGTTCCGATTGACAAACGAAAATCGTGCGCAACCGCCACAAGGCAGCCTCTCTGTTACTTTCATTCTCTTCGCGAAACCTGCATACGAAGGAATTAACCCGTCCAGACGTTATTCATCTTGCCTTACGAACGGTTAATCGGATGATAATTAAACCTCTTTAGGTACGTAGTGTTTGATATGCTGAAAGTAGAAGTGTGTTTTCTAGAGTGCTTTGCTCTCGAGGCATTTTTCGAGTAGCTATAAATTAGCGCGGCGGCAGACACGCTTTAGAAAGTTTAGCAAAGATTGGACGAAATCGAATTTCACCTGTGCGCTTGATTTTCATTGGAGTTTACTTGGAAGTGGAATAAAAAGGTGGATTCTCGAGTGAGACAGCGTGTTCGACAGGTTCGTCATCCTCTGCGCTCGAATCCGTATTATTGAATTTACCAGCTGTTTTCATGCGTGATTCGACGAGTTGGCTGATTTTTCGTAGGAAACATCGATTGTAATCTAATTAGACTGTGTAAGAAACGAAATCGCTACAGGTACGACAATTTGACGAGGATTTACAGATAGCCTAATCCGTATTAGAATTCCCACTCGTCACAGTGAGAAGTAACACGTGAAATATCGCCTTTAGCCAAGAATTCCTGGGAAAATTGGCTGCTTCGGTGAAAAATCGAGAAAGCAAGCATCCGTACAGCTTGAATATTTATGATCCATCTGAGGCAAGTCTGTCAACTGTCCAATATAACTATCCTTTCAAAGTGGAATCCTTGTACGAACCAGGAAACCGCGAAAGCCTTGAGAATTCAGCGTTGAAGCAACGTATCCCATCGTTCAGCCATCGAAACAAAGACAGTAAAGAAACGAACGTTCACGCATCCCACGTCGCCGATTCGCTTCAGTAAAATCGTGTGCAGGCGGCGCGCGAGAGGAGTCGTTCTCAATTAACCCTCGAGACGTTCTACGGGCGAAACGAGCCACCATAACCGTGACACGTGGATTTACAATTCGATCGTAACTGTCCGCCGCCGCTACGCCACTGGCTCGTAGAAGAAACTCATGCATTAGCGGCATTGTAAAGGCGGAGAGGTTGTGGAAGCAGCGCGTTCGGTATCGCGACAGCTCATCGTGTGTATACCTAAAACCGCAGCCGCGACCTGGGTGGGCAAAGGTTGTCGAGCGAAGACCTCGTCACGACCGAACCTTCTGCGCGATTCCAAGTCGGGGATGCAGAGTTTCGTTGCACGAAGCTGGGCTATAGCGCGTTTGGAATCGTCTGAGCGCTCAAGGCCACTTCTCCCACCGCGAGAGATCGTTTACCCCCTCTTTGACGAGTCTGAGATATTTTATAGGGTTTGGATGGGCAATCTATGGGCTATAGTTCGTCTGGAATAAGGAGATGTATAGGCTACAGCGCGTTTGGAATCTATTGAGCGCTCAAGGCCACTTCTCCCACCGCGAGAGATCGTTTACCTCCTTTTTGACGATTTTCAGATATTTTATAGGGTTTAAATGGGAAATGTATGGGTTACAGTTCGTCTGGAATTTATTGAGCGCTCAAGGCCACTTCCCCCACCACGGGGGATCGTTTATCCCCTCTTCGAAGCTTCCGAAATTTTTTATTTTTTAGATAGGCAACCTGTGCGCTATAGCTCGTCTGGAATAAATATTTTTATAGGCTATAGCTTGTCTGGAATCTATTCAGCGCTCAAGGCCACTTCCCCCACCACGGGAGATCGTTTATCCCCCCCTTTGAAGCTTCCTAAATTTTTTATTCCTTAGATAGGCAATCTGTGGGCTATAATTCTTCCCGAATAAATATCTTTATAGGCTATAGCGCGTTTGGAATCGTCGGAGCGCTCAAGGCCACTTCCCCCACCCCGAGGGATCACTTATCCCTTCTTTGAAGCTTCCTAAATTTTTTATTTCTCAGATAGGCAATCTGTGGGCTATAATTCTTCCGGAATAAATATCTTTATAGGCTATAGCGCGTTTGGAATCGTCGGAGCGCTCAAGGCCACTTCCCCCACCTCGAGAGATCATTTATCCCCTATTCGGAGCTCTCGATTTTCTTTACATAGTTTAGATAGGCAATCTGCGAAGATCGGTCTGTGATATTGATACTTAAAATGAATGAAAGGGTGGAGCAAAGAGGAGTAGGGTTTACCTTTCAAAGACCTTGAGGTAACAATTAACTCGAAGCGTCGTATAGATGTCCGAGTACCATACTGTAATCGAGCGTGAAGTAGCTCGTGTAGGTTAAGGCTATTAGCGTATTATTACTGTTAGTCCGGCCTTGCCATCGAGTATTACTTCTCAAAACGTTATATAGGTAAAGAACAATCGAAGGAAGCCACGACATCTCGTAAAATGATAGTTTTCAGGACAATGGTAAAAATTTCAACTTATAACTGCAATACCGGCCCATTGAGCGCATGCAAATCCGAGTATCGTCTTCGCGGCGAAATTTGCCAACGACAATGGCGGGACAATGGTCCATTAGCATGGAGAGAAATATTGGCGCCATCGGATGGATATTTCTGTTCCTCTCATCCTGGGAAATATAAGCAACAAGCTCTCGAAGAACTCTATTCTACTTTTTCTCAGCACACGAAAATTATAGGAAGTGAAAGTAAAATTCAATTAACGGTTATTGACACGTTCGATTAATAGCTCGACAAACGAAACGTGAAACCATCACCGGGATTCATAGATAAACCGTCACGATCAAAGAGTTACGGCCTATTAAACTCTCCGGCTATTGAACACTTGTTAAACACTTTAATATCGTCGAATGTCAGTTCGTGTTAAATTATCGAACGCCCATAGACGATATTTAAAGCCGATACATACCGGTATTCCGATACCAGACTTCAAATATCCTCCGTTTTCCCATTAACAAACGATACAACACACACACACTCTGTGTGTTCCACGATATCGATTTCACCTCGGTACATATATTTACGCGCTTGTAAAAATAATTGCCCGCTCGCGGGAATACACAATTCCCAGATCGATCGAATCGAAATTTCTCGAAAGCGAAGAAACGCGTACCTTTATCGCGCACGTAATTCAGGTGTTGATAAGAGTACACAACGCTTATGCAACCTGTCGTCCCCGACTTCATTTAAAATTCCGATAAGAGAGGTGCATTCACGGGCCGCTGACACGACGACGACGACTGTCAGGCCGCGCTCTTAATGTACCCGCGCCGTGGCCGCCTGATCAGCATACAAATCTCTCCATTGAAATTGCAGACACCTCGATAAAAACGGGCAAAACTTCGCCTATACTTCATCTCCGTACAAGTGTTACACGCGTTAACGTCCTACCGTACACGCCGACCGCTTTGAATGCTAAAAAGGAGCGGATGGAAACGCTTCGACTATTCTCCTCGGAAGTCTGAAAATCGAGGAGTGGTGTCCGTGAATTTTATTCCTCGTCACGGTTACACGTATACACCTCGCATCAAAACAACCACCTACGTTCCAACTCCACGCACACATTATACAGTATGAACTATCACCGTTCAACACGAGAACCGAAAGAATCCCCTATCAGAGGATCAGCGGTAACGACAGGGGTGCTTAACAATCCCAGCTAAACGGAATCAAACCGGCACAAGCAAAAAGGAGCCTGCCGACGTGATAGAGGTGCAGGAGCAGGGGAAAAGGTGCGAGGAGGAGGAAAAGAGTGGCTCGAGAGGTAGATACGATCTCGGAAGTGGGTCGACAAACTGCAGTTCCAGATCTTGGTCCCGCGGGGAAAAGGCGAGATAGGGAGCGAGGGACGTTCCGCCGTGGACCGTTACCGTCGAACACGAGGGTGGCTGAGAGAGCCGCGGGACGCGAGTCGAGACACGATGGAAGAGGGGAGGGACCAGACACAGGCTGAAAGGATTGATGCACGTCCATAACTCATGCAGAAATGCGGTCAGGTGCACAACTGGATCGGCGAGAGATCCCCCGCGATCCTATCGCGCGGCGATCTCCAGGCGTCGTCGTGACTCCCTCTCGAACAGCGATACGCGATACAGAGGTGCCACAGCTGCGAGGATTGTTTCTGTCAGCCTCCGCCGCTTTCCGTTCCGTTCCGTCGACTAATTGTTGGCTGGGAAGGATGTGGATTAAGTAGTTGCATTTGGTTCGTTGCGGTTCGTTCAAGGGTGATTTCGACGATTCGATTAGTAGAGTTCGGATATATTGGATGGTCAAGGTCATTTTTTTTTTTGGCGTTTTTTGGTTCTGACAGTTACGTCCTCTTGTGGAATCTTTCTGTTGCACCTTTAAATTACACCTGTTGTGCTTCCATAAAATATAAGATGGAGAGAGTATATTGTCAAAAATGGTGTATCCTCACGACACGCAGAGATACGCTCATGTGTCTACGACGTAGATTTACTATACGTACTCGTAGATAAATAAATTAATTAATTAACGTATATACAGATTCCAAGTAGGCGTGGCTGGTGTGAAAAAGCGACGGAGAAGGGATGACCTTGACTGGCCAATATATTCAGCCTGTACTATAGCTTCACGGCCCCCACTGCATTATTCCACAGCTGGCAATAGAAACGGAAGCTCGATCAACGCGAATATCGATTCAGGACTCATCCTAACCAGATTGCGAGTCGTTAATTCAAGGTCCACATTTTCAATCGCTACCCTCGACGTAACGATTACTAACAATTGTTGCACAGTAATTTGGCTTAGCTTGCAATTAGAAGCTTCCCGTAATTTGAAGGGTTGTCAGCTGAAATTAGGTATCGATGTGAAATTTGACAGATCGTTCAACCACCTCAGATATCTCCGCGAACGATCCACGAAGCAATTATCCATACTTCATCTGCCGCAAAAATCCCGCAAACACTTAAACAGTTCAGCAAACTCTCCATTTCTCAGTCACCGCGATAAATCTCTCGACTCTTACAAAGGGCGTGCACGGTCTCTCGAAAATCTGGATACACGTTATCGTGCGTTCGCGATCGTCCGCCATAATTCCCGCCGTTGTCTTTCGCGATCGGAATCGCGCGCGTGCGTTGTGTTTCGCGCAGGGACACGCGGCAGTGTTCCGGAACTTTCGCCATTTCACCTTCGGTCCCCGCGAAATCGAGGCGTGCTCGCAGCACGACGCGATTTTTCCCATCCCAGCCACGCGACAGGTTTCGCCCACAGGATCTAGGGAGCCGCTAATGGAAGTGAAAATCCTCGACCTTGCCTCGATAAATTGCGACCACTGGTAATTAACAGAGAAAAAAGAGAGAGAGAGGGAGAGAGGTTCAGTCATCGGTTTATTATCGACACGAAAAATAGAATTGCCACTGGTTAATCTGCTCGCTTCAAAGCGGCGTTAGCTAATAGAACGGGGTCGTGAGACCAATATAGGGTGTTTCTTTCACCGGTACAGAAATAAACAGAGAATGTGGTACAAGTTTTTCTCTACAACCGAGTAACTGTAAGAGAAATTAAAAGGTTTTTCGTCCACGGTACTAATGACTCGTTTTGTTATTGATTAATCGCTGAAAGTGTCCTCCTACCGGTATTAGGAACCCGAGGAATCTCAAGTAACGAGCTGCTGTACGAGGTACCTTCGATTCGACAGGTCAAGCCTCGCGTATACGTCCAGTACGAGGGAAACTTTCAGTGATTTATCATTCCGTGTTTATCAATCATGTTCCCCGATGGAATTCACCTAACTTTTAGTTAACGAGGGATTTTCTCGGAGGCGAAAAACGGCTGGAAGGTTCCGTGGGAACGAACTTTTCGGTAATTCATCAATAATAATAAGTGTGTCACCTGTTCAACTCACGTTTCAACGAGACAAAGATAATCAAGTTCCTCTTCGAGAATTCCATCGTCGCGACGTTTCCACTTTCCCGTAGACTAGAATTCTTTTTCTCAGACACACGAGACGCGGACAACTCTTCGTTCTGAACGCGCGGAGGACAGTGAAACGGCGTAATTTAAAAGGCGTGTGAAAATTCATAGGCGGTGCTTCACGCGGGCTCCGCGTTTTATTGTCGCGCGACCGATAAATAATTCGCAGCCTCCATCGAGAGGTAATCCTCGCGCCACCGAATAGAACCAGCCTACCGCTATGTCAACGTCGGTTCTACGCTTTCCCACTGCGCCGAAGCGCCACGGGGGGAAAAAAAAGGCCGCGGTCGAACGAGGGAAAAACGCTAATGAATCCCGCGTAACCGGTACGCTGATTTATGGCGATCGTGTTCCGCTCAGGGGATCATTATGACACTGTTAGCTTTCGTCGGCGGATTCCAACAGCGGCTTCTAACAGCTCTCGCTGCTTTCTTGTACACACCGCCTGGCTACCGCGAGATATCCACGCGTCGCAATAATGGACACGCGCGTTACGAACGCGAGAGCTTTCGCAACCCCGGCGACCTTCCGCGTGCCCGTTTCGGGGATGCGACTGGTGAAAACGCGACGAAGTCTTGCGATTGTCTTTGGCAATCGTGGGAAAACGTTTCTTCCCGGGATTCTCGGTTTACCGGATTGTTCTGCGAGACGTTTAGTGGGTGTGCAGGGTGTCTCGCTGGTAGTGAACGTGTAATTGCTGCTGTTCGAAACTTGCGGGTTTCACGACGTGGGTTTAGTGGTGATAAAAGAGGTCACAGGTCAAGGGTTATCTCGAAGATCATTTTTTTGCACATTAGCATGTGCTTTTTATAATGGAACCGTGTAGTTAATGTTAAATTAGTTGAACGACTTGTGATCTTAAACTTCTCTTAGTTTTAGTGATTTCTTTTTTAACTTTCAATACTAGCGAGCATAACTTAGACATTCGTTATAAATGAAGCACTGTATATGTGTGGGGAAAGTGAGGTGGTTGAATTGGAAATGTTCTGGGACCACTTTGAGTGCAAAGTTTTTAGTGAAAAATGTAGGATTATTTGCAAATTTAGCGAATATAATTTTTTACGAACTTTTTCCATATTTTTCAAACTGTTTTTCGCAGATTTGAGTAGTGATAAATTTGTCAACTGTTTCTTAACGTTGTCAAAAAAATTCTTGGTTATTTCGCAATGCACAGTGGTTCGAAACTTTTGGTTGACTCTGCATGTACATCGACTAATCCTGCATTGAAATGCTCTTTAAATGCAACGCGGTATTTCTCTAGTAAGGTGTATCTTTAAACCAGCACGTATTTTTTATATTCTCCGATCTGACTATTTTCATAGCAACTTGGAGCGAACTCCATCATCATTAAAGATTCTTTTAAAATCACATGGGAAAACTCTCCGCGTCGAACGTTATTTAAACACATTCACGGAATATTTACGCAGGAACGTGTAGCAGACCTGATATCTGAGATTTCACGAGGAGCCATGGGAAAAGTTCGATCAGAGTCGTTACCTCACATTCGCGTTGCTAAAAGTTCGTCTAGCATCTTTCATAAGCATCCACTCGTACTTTGCAGTTCGACAGGATCCACCTTACAATTCTCACTTTTCTCACGAATCCACCTTAAATCACTGTTGCGTCGTGGACTTTGATCAAGTCTTATGACCAGGAGTTCTGGCGCAGGTTGATGATAGTTCTCGCTGGTTCGAGGTGTATTGAAACTTGGTTGCTGGGTTAGCTGGGCTGGCGCAGGTTGATGATAGTTCTCGCTGGTTCGAGGTGTATTGAAACTTGGTTGCTGGGTTAGATGTTTTTCTTTTGATTCGTTGATGTAAGTAGATGTTTGATAGATGTTTAGTTGAAATTCGATTATTCTTTTTTTTAACGATGTGTCTCGCTTTACTGTGATTGTCGCTTTTCAGGTGTGTAGATGTACATATAGGCATTAGGTTGGTTCTGATTGGTGGTTGTGTTATGGAGGTGGAAAACGTGGTGCGTTCGGCTATTGGTCGACGAAAACTGTGACCTTTTGGGTGACGAATGTTTTATGGTCCCGAGTGTTTTTGGGACCTATTGTCCGAGTGTCGCGCTGGTGAGTCCACGGGGGGTATATTGCGGTCTTCCGAACGTCGGCACCTCGGTCTGGCGGCCAAATGTGACTAAGTTGTTTATTACTATAATCCGTCGAACCGAGACTTCGTTGCGTCCTCATCATGTCGCAACAATCACCACAACTGAATCATAAAAAATTTCTCGATTCATTTCCAGAAGATCGACGAAGCCACCCATCGAAATTGACGAAACTTACTCACAAAGGTATCTCTAAAATCCACGTTAAACCACCTCAAACCACTCTCTCCCAAAAGATCAGTAAAAAGACGGGCAAAGATAGGGCGATTCTTAAGAGAAGAGTCATCCATCAAAGCCGAGTAAATTCACTCAGAGAAATCCCCCCCAAAAACTCGCATCGAACCACCGCAATCTAATCACAAGCCAATCCACCCGAATTTCCCTCTGCCTTCGAAAACGATCAGCGAGAAGACAGTGAAAGATAGGACGTTTCTCGAAAGTAGGGAGCCTCGAGCAGAATTCCTCTCTCTGTTCGAGTGAGCAGCACGGTTGCACGGGGCACCATAAAGCCGCGCGATCAACGATACCGCAATAGGCTGCCGTGGCTATCGTACGTGATATGTTTTACGAGGCGGGCAGCATGCGAAGAGCGCGGCTAAACGAGCGACCGGTCGAGTAGAGGACGCGAGTCCTCCCCTTTACGATCGCCTTTCGACTCCTCCGGCCCGCTGACAATCGAACAGGAGGAGGCTAGCCCGTCCCGATCGAAACGGTTCTTAATCGCGATCGACCGACGGGAAAAAACACGCGTCCGGGCGTTTACGGTCGTGCTGCGCTCACTGCCAGGGGATCGTGCTCGTTTGCTGGCCTGGTACTAAATAATTCATCGGGTTGCTGGCTGCTGTTGCTGCTTCAGCAACGCTCGCCTCGCGGGGTGGCGCTGTTTTGTTGCTCGTTTCGACGTTGCGCGGGTTCGAAACCGTGTTTCTGGAATTTGCGGCGTACGTTTCGAGGGAAATGAGGCGCAGTAAAATCGCTCCGACGTGTTTCCAGCGTCGAGATCACAGAATTGACAGAGATAAGATGAGTTCACAGGTCTGGGATGGTGTGATCCACTGTTGGGTCATTCCAGTGGCGGAAGACCCATCGGTGGGCCACCACATTGTTTCGCAATACTCTACGGAAAAACGCGTATATTTAACTGAAGAATTAAGCATTAACGATAATAAACACTTTGGGTAATATCGTGGCCTGGTACTATATTGCGTTTCTATTGCTACCTCGAAGAGAATAAATTGTGGCACAGTTTCGACTGCGTTTATAATTTCGACGAGAGTATTTGCAGCGACGAAAATTCAAAAATTTGGAAAAAATCTCTTCATATTCCTCTTCCCCGAGGTCCTTTCGAATTCCAAAAATCCCACACGATCGAAAGGCAATTTCTCAAAGTGGCCACCGAAAAGAGTGAAATGAAAAGCCTGGTCGGCGGCCAGGTATCACAGAGAGCACTCTCGAGCGAGGAAATTGCACGGCAGGCTGTTGGAGGTGGTCGAACAGAGGCGGCCGTAGGAATTGGCAGGGATCCAGTGGTCTGTTTGGATCGATCGAAGAGGGACGAGGCGGCCGGGGCTAAACGGCACACGGCAACGATAGCAATAAAATAAATTGGCCTTATGCCCGATTCTTATCAATGAAATATGCACTTTCTCCGAACAATAGACATATTACGTAATGTGAAATATATTCAGTTTCCTCGTGTTGTTGCACGCTTTCCTCGATACGCCGCGATAATGGACGATCGTTATTCAAAATTCTATTCCCCCGACGCGTTAAGTGGCGCATGATTTACCGCCTTTCCCGTTCCACAACGCCGGCCTTTATTCACCTCGGAACCACTGCGTGAACACCGTTTTAACGCCGCGGTCTACCTCGAGGATACGATCGAAAATTCGCCAACCGTAGGCGAGAGAAAAGGGAAAGAAAGAATTCACCCCGAAGAGAAAACGCGACACCTGTTACCCGTTTTCGATTATATATACCACACCTTTGCACACAGAGGCTCGCACCACCTCTCTCGTTCGTGCGCTTAATTACGCGCGATTAGTACGTACAATACGCGGTACACGGTGTGAAACGGTGAGATAACAAGTGGCGGTGTGGTTCGAACGTTTGTCGCGATATCAACGGTGAGAAGGCGTAATGCACCGGGCACATATACAGGCACGCATGAAACGCGGAAATTAATTTCTACGCGGTATGTAAGCGAAGTTTCACCACCGAGAATTTATACGAACAATACCTAGGCCACGGTGTGGGACCAATGACAGAGATTACACGCGAATATTAATGACGCTATTAAAGTCACCTCTGTAATAGGAAGCTTTCGTTACGATCGAACGCTAGAGGCGGACGGAAAATAGAAGAGAGAAGGGTTGAGGAAATGCGAGGTAATGAAATTTTTCACGATTTCCGAGATACCGAGCTTTATTATCGTGCTGCGAAAACTAAAAATAGGGGAAAGTTTGAAGAGCGAGAGGGTAGAGTGAGAGAAATGGAAAGAAAAGTGTGGAGTGTTTGGAAGAGAAATAGAAGAGTAGCGGTGGAAGAAATGGCCTTGAGTCGCTGATTTCGACACGCTAATTACAGAAAAGTGAAAACATTTTCGGAAAATTTCACTTTTCTTGCTAGCCGAATATTTCACAAAAAACCTCATTTCCCAAATGAGTAAGATCTACGTAACTCTGCTCTATTACTGACAGTGTCCAGAGATTTCTCCCACCCGTAATTTATTACAGACAGAAGAAATTCTGCTCTATTTTCCTGAACGAGAAGAATTCGGAGAAGTCAGCGAGCAGGTAACTGATTGATCAAGGAGCTCGCTCCTCGTTAGCCCTCCGCGAACGATGGAATTAATTGAAAATCCCCATAAGGCCGATCGTTTATCAGCGTGTAATTGAATTATCGCGCGGCGAGCACGGTAATTACCGACGATAGCGATTTTTCAGCTGGATTCCGATTAGCCCCGGAGTAATTAGAAAAACGTCGCGCCCTCCGCTAATTAATAGGCAGACGCGCGTGGCCTGGTGCGCGCGCGGAGGCAGTCCCGACACGTCGTTCTGCTGGGAAATTCGTAGTTTGCCAAGGTATCGTCGTGGAGGAAGGATACACGAGCCGCGAGATTTTGCACCTCGTCCGTGATTACGGTGGGCGTGCCGCTGATGTCACGGCCGTGGAAAATTATAATTATTGCGGAAACCGTCGTCGATCACGTCCGCCCGCTGGAAAGCTCGCTCCTCGCCCTGCCGGATTAATGAATCGCCGTTATTATTGCGACGGTGATTGCCGGAAAAAGCGGACACCGCGATCAATCCTTCTCACCTTTGGTCGTAACGCGGCAATTTTTGGACGATTGAAAAGCTAATGAAATTGTTGCGAGAGCTGGAGAATCCTGCTTTCCTTTATTTTTCCTAATCGTTTCATTAATCAGTTGACTGATCAGTAAGGTGCCTGATACTTTGGCACCCCAATTTTTATCGTATTTTCGCATAATAAAAATACCGAATAATTTTATAAGCAACAACGAGGAAAACTTGGGAAATATTTTTTAATTTATTTCATTTTAACCGTGGCACAGATTGTGCTTACGACATTGAAGATGGCCAAATATAGATGATGCAGCTTTTCTCGGTAAATAGCTGAAGTTTACACGCAGAACCAGCAAAAGAACCATAAATCAAGGGGTTAATACATCGTTTCACTCGTCATCGCTAAAGCAAGGCTCATTTTTATTCCCTCCAATTAGACGAATATCCTCAAAAATAAGTTACGCGACAACCGAACAAAGTATCCGAACGTCGCAATAAAACCTCCCCACAAATACCACAACAGAGATGATGAGAACACCCGGGCTGGCAAATTAAAACAGAAAATCACCAGCATTTATACCCGAAAGAAGAAGAAATCGCCGAAACCTCTGCACGAGCTAACGAGCGAAAATTTCAACCGGTCAATTATTAATTACCTGGGTAAACGGGCGAGGTAGAGTAGAAGCGACGACACGTCCTTAACCGAGAGGGCCTCTCTCCTCGTCGGCTCGTCCTCGAACTCGAGAACGGGTCTGCCGTGGGCGTCGGTGCATCCTGCAACACAGAAGTTCGAAAAAAATTAATTACCTCTCGAGCAAAACCGTTCCTGTACCTCTCATTCATGCGCCAACTTCGCGGCTCTCTGTCCTCCCTCTCTCTCTTCCTCCGATATCGAACTCGTCCGAATTTATTTGCTCGATTAAACGACCAACACACCGCCCTCGGGGTTACAATGCAAACGAGTGCAACACGCACAGGCACACAGGTTGGCGAAAAAAAAGGTGAGAGAGAGAGAGAAAAAAAGGAAGAAGAGGGAAGGAAACGCGAGGCTCGCGTACGAGCAAACGATCGTAGCCGCATTAACGGCGTAATAAAAGTCGGTAACAGCATTTGATTACAGGCCGTGATCCGATTCGGCCTGGTACCAAGCTCGATCGTAATCTTTAGCCTGGCGTATAAGTTATTAAATGATCGGCTTTTAGCCGTGCCTATCTCTCGCTCCTCCACCATCTTGAGTAGGTCATCTTCCGGTAAAATCTTCGCCGCCTCTCCGTTTCTGATGTCTCTCCCAGAGGTTTTGTACCGATGAAAACGTAATAACGAAACAGACATAGATCGTACGCGAGGATAAAACTGTTGGCGAGTTTGCTTGAAATAGGGGACATCGTAAAATCTTATTGTCTTAATCGTGACCGCGCGCGCCACGTAGGATCGGATGTCGATTGCGGCTTGCCCGCGCTATCACCGCGGATCGGATTCGTTGACGCACGACCGATGTTGCCTCGCGATCTAGCCGTTGTTCATCGATTAGACGATATATGAGCGATACGATCTCCTCCGCTCTGGCACGAATGTGGATAACACATTCCTCGCAGCGGCCCTCCTTTGCCTGGCCTGTGCTTTCGTTGCCTGATCATCGTTGCGCGATCCATGCGAACAGAGGAGAGACCGACGAACGTTACAACGTAATGAATATTGTACCGTGCGGTGCAGAAACTGTGTCCACGCGGAATATTTCCGTTATTTCCAACAATACGGGCAAATGTTGTATGCGAAATTTTATTTGAGTGGAGATATGGAGGAGATTTCAAAGCCATTTCCACTTTTTTGTTAATGGGATTCGAGGTAACCTCTATTTTTTTTAAATAGGATGCTATACTTCTTTTTATAAACGGAGGATTCGTGTATATAGTCGACTGTGACACGTGCTGTCGACACTGGCACACGGTGCAACGCATCCTGAACCGCATACGCCGCGTCGTCGAATCAACGCGTCGACGACGCATTTCCGCAAATTATCTACGCGTAGAGACCTCCGTTTCCCTGCACATGATCGATCGAAACGCGCCAAGTGTTCCCCGGAGGATTTTAATATTCAGAACGGTGACAGACACGCGTGACACGCGCCACCGTGACGACGATGAAAACTGGACTCGAAATCCCGGCCGAAGGCGATCGCCCAGAGCGTTAATGATAATTCATATTGGCGTAAGTTATACGGCCGATTACGTGGTAACGCGATAATAATGCCCAATGCCAGTGGGCAGACTCGTGCACGCTCGCGAATTCTCCTCTCGGAGCACAGGCGCCGGTGCAGCGTGCACTTTTCCCCTGTACCACACGCTTCGGATAGTTTATTACCCCGTTGTTGTACCAATGAGCATACTTAAGCCGAGGAAAGAAAAACAAGCTTTTTTATCAACTGCAAAACATTGATTTATTATTCCGTACCAAGTGGTACGTCGGTCCCGTGATTTAAATACGGAAAAGTTGTTTACTATCTAACTGTTCGTAACCGGAAGTAGACTTTCACCCTTGAAAATTTCGCCTAAGCTTGACCCGACGAACCTTCGACTAACCCCTAACACTCTGTAACGCAATGTAGTCTAGTTATCGTGATGCGAGAAAATTTTTACACGTAATTTAAATGACTCCTAAGAGTGAATAGGATGGAAGGCAAAATTTCTTTATAAATGCCACTTCTCTTTTTCACTCTAATGAAATGAATCTTAACGAAATGACATGAGAAACTTCCTTTCACTCTTTGCCATTTCTTCCATTTTATTTACCCTTTGGATCCATTTAAATTACGCACAAAAATTCTCCACCGTGGCCAGAGAAGGCAATTATGTGGCCTGTTTCACGTGCCCCACTCTGTACACCGAACCTGTTAATCACAATTACGAAACGTCTAATTTTCAGCAACACCTTCTTCCTCCCGGCAATCATTTCTAACGTGCTCCGCCTCTGCTCCACGTTCCTCCGCTGATTTTCTCCGGAAGTAGGGTAGCACGACCGTCGAGAAAAGCTCTGCTACTCGCGATTCCGACGTCCGTCAGTACTCCAGGTGTGAAAACGCGGACCGTGTTGGCTCGTGACAGCGGCGATCGCAGTCTCCGAGCTTGAGGCAGTCCTAGTGCCTTAACGTCTTCATCTCGCGGTGAAACCGCTCGTAGAAGGCTCGGTAATCGATCGGTTATGGTAATCCGAGCGGCTGCCTCGGATCGTTAAAAAAGGTCGCGGCGGGCAGCGTGATCTTGCATTTCCTTGCTTCGAGAAATCACGCCGCGGCCGGCAGCGTTCTCGATGTTTACGACACGATTAGCCGTGCCCGTTCCCCTGGTCGCTTCCCGATTTTCTATGCTGCCGCCGGCGTGCAGTCCGTGCCGTTCACGTGTTTCCGTGGAAACCTGGCCATTCGAAGGAGGAAGCTAGATTATCGGCCGGGGGATTTCGCGCGGTGAAAGTTTCGCAGGGGGTTGACGAGGTTGGATTATGGGTGGACACGGTGAAAGTGTCTTCTTTTGCTCGATCTTTCGCGGTAGACCCTTGCTTTCGTGAATTACACACATTTCTTTGTAACGGTTGGCGGTAAGATTGAAATTGATCGATGGATCTTTCGTGGTAGCTCGCTGTTTTTGTAAATTTCGAAGCGTTGGTAATGATATTTAGCAGTTGAAAGATTGTCTGAGTGAAGCGACAGGTTTTTATCAGATAAATTCATCGTTGGAGCGCAATTCGAAGTAATATATTGGAAGAATTGACATCTTGCCAATGTTCAATTTCAGAAAATAAGAAACCACTAGTTTAGAATGTGTCTGAGTGAAGAAATAGATCATTGCCATGTCAATTCATCGTTGGATCACAATTTCAATTACTGTATTGAAAGAATTGACATCTTGCCAATGTTCAATTTTAGAGAATAAGAAACCACTAGTGTATAATGTGTCTGAGTGAAGAAATAGATCATTGCCATGTCAATTCATCGTTGGATCACAATTTCAATTACTGTATTGAAAGAATTGACATCTCGCCAATGTTCAGTTTCAGAGAATAAGGAACCACTAGTTTAGAACGTGTCTGAGTGAAGAAATAGATCATTGCCATGTCAATTCATCGTTGGATCACAATTTCAATTACTGTATTGAAAGAATTGACATCTCGCCAATGTTCAATTTCAGAGAATAAGAAACCACTAGTTTAGAATGTGTCTGAGTGAAGAAATAGATCATTGCCATGTCAATTCATCGTTGGATCACAATTTCAATTACTGTATTGAAAGAATTGACATCTCGCCAATGTTCAATTTCAGAGAATAAGAAACCACTAGTGTATAATGTGTCTGAGTGAAGAAATAGATCATTGTCATGTAAATTCATTGTTAGATCACTATTCGAAATATTATTTCGAAAGAATTGTTATTTTTTCAATGTTCAATTTTGTACAAGGAACTACTTGGACTTTAGAATGCCTTTCTGTAAAGATGCTTCAAGTATTTTAACACATTTGCTATTACCTTACTGCTGAAACATTTTTGCTTACTTTCCTAGTATCTATATTTTTATCAGCCTCGTGCACATGTAATATGTATTAATTACATAAACTGTGTGTATTTTTTATAACATATTACATACAGATAGCAGTGATATATCGTAAGAATTGGCGCGTCACAAATACGTAACTCTGACAGCGAGCGTGTTAAGTAATTTCAACGGAGAACAGGTAGATCAAGTTTGCACAAATTCGACAATAATTCCAGAATAAATAATTCAACACACCCCTACTCTCGTGAAAAATTCCCTGCCCACTTCCGTTCACCCTAAAAGAAGAAAGAAAAAAGAAGAATCGCATTGTCTCCGAGCGACAGGAAGCGAAATGCTCGATCGTACTACTTAACATGAGAAACCCCCCTGAACGAAAATGACTTCATCGTTCGCTTTCGATTCCCACGAAATCCGATAAAATCCCGTCTCGCCCCCACCGAAACAATTCCCCGCGTAGAATTTCCCCGACGGTTCTCCCGAGGCCTACGAAATTCCAGCGCTTTCTACCTGGCCGCGTCCCGGTCTCGAGTTACAATAATCACCGTTCCACGTCGGAGGCGCATATATATCGTAGCGCGGCGCGCATTCCGCCTCTACAAATCGTCGCTCGTCCATCATCATCGCATTACCCCCTCGATAAAGATTGAACGAACCGGGGCCGGGCACACGGCTTTTAGCGTAAATCAAGCGTACTTACGCTCACGACGCGCGCGCGCGAGCGAGTCCGTCCGCTCCACACAACAACGCAGGGATAGCGGCGCAAGAGCAACAACACGCCCAAGAAGAAGGAAGAATGCGCTATCCTTTCGACTGTATGGTGATTTAACGGAGGATGAAGAGGAGAAGTGGATGGAAAAAGAGGGTAGGAGGGATGGTGAAATAGGTGGAGGAAGCGTGGAGAGGATCGCGAGTAGCCGCGAGGCGGCCGCTGCGACTCGTGAGAAAGATGAACGATAGTTGGATGGATACGTCAATACGCGTGCGCCATTAGCCGCGTTGCTTTTTCGATTTATTGCCGCCCCGTAAATCCCTGATTTCTAATTGCACGC